>NW_022987705.1:12380126-12860602 GCF_902827165.1 Trematomus bernacchii | reverse complement strand
TAACACAAGATGCATCCCCTTTGTAGTAATCTGAAATACATTTGTGCAGACACAAATGTATTTCATTTATGATTCCAAATGCATTATTGAAACTTTCTACAATACAATAAATATATATTTTATGGATAGAGTGCGTTCTCTCAATCAATTTGGTCTGCTGAAGGTTAACAGAGAAGACATATTTCTCTCAAAGCATGTCCAAGCACCTTATGCCCATGTTTCTTCAGTTTTCTGTCAAGTGAGAGATCGTTTTTTGACTGTTAACATTATGCAGCTGGATATAAATGAATGTTGCAAGTAAAAAGCAAAGAAACAGGTTAACATCATTTTTTCGACGTTTTAAGTGTCCGGGAGATAATACTAAGGAGTATCAATTATTTAATATAATCTTTAATTCATATTCATATATGTTAACACAAAAGGGATCACATGCAGTAAGTGCATTAGTCCTCTCGTTGACTTCTGTAACCGTACCTTGCATTTATTTAAATTCGCGTCAGTATTACTCCGTCTGCTTTATGGTCATGGAGCATGAATTGTTCTACCATCTTTAGTGGAATACAACATTCCAGTCATGTCCTACTTATGTATTTTATACACTGGAATTAAAATGGAAATTGAAGGTGGCATGTTCATTATTGTCTGCATGTTTTCTTTCTATAGACCAAAACCTCAATAGCAAACATATTTGTGACAATACAGAGGAGGCGCAGGAGAGGCAGCGAATGTGGTCATTAACCAAAGGCAGTGAGGGAGACTCCTTCTCCTGCATTCAAATGATGTTGAATCCAACACTATCAACACTCCTCTCCTCCCTCCTTCTCCTCACCCCTACTTCTCATCTCTTTCTTTCTCTTTCCTTTCTGAGCCATTTCACTGAAGAGGCTACTATGCAGTGTTTCCCCTCATCTGTCTCTCTCATCCTTCTTTCCCTATTTATCTCATTCCCCTCTTCCTTCTATAGGCTCCTTTCCCCTATTTCACCAAGGACGTGGATATATCTCCTGCTACCCCCCCCCCCCCCCCCTCTCCCCCACTCTCTCGGAAAGTCTCTTTTCCTCTATCTCTCCGTCTTTCTCTCTCATCTTTCTAAGAGATAACTGTGTGCAAGCTCTTTCATCTTTCTCCTCCCTGAAGAGAAGACTGCCCAGCAGACACAGAGAAGCAGAGTCAGCATTTCAGTCCTCTGTGATGTCACAGACCCCCGACCCCCCCTCCCCATCACCTCAAAAACACTCACATACTCATAATAAATACTCTGACATAATTAGAAAAGCAGATACAACAAACTATTCCGTCTGTTTGTTCCGTCCCTCCCTCACAAGGGAAACCAAACTGTGCCATACAAGGGCAAGCTGCATCTCCACTTGAAAACACTGGCGCACTGCTGCGCTCACGAGACAGGGAGACAGAACACAGAGCAACTCTGGAGTTGGAGTAAAAAGTCTGACCTCTTTGGAATGGGAGGCTTTTCATTTGAACGATAGGTTGGGGGAGACCGACAGCAAGAGAGAGGGGAGGAAGTGATCTAGAGGGTGAGAGCAAAGAGAGGCGAACATGTGAGGAACAGGAGAAGATAGTTACAGTGAGGGAGGGAGGGAGAAGGAGGCATACAGGAGGAGGTTGAATGTGTTAATACACAGGAACACTGCATCAAACCAATGCACTGCTCTGAGGCTGGCTGAGCAGCTGAGAGGAGTGCGTCAGCAGTACATTCACGTTCCCACTGAAGGACAAAGGGAGGGGGCAGAGCGAGCATCTTAGCTGCCTGCAACACCGACACGGAGGGGGGAATAGAGAAAAGAGAGAGATTGGAGAATAAACAAGAAGAGGAGATGTGGATTAGAATGCTGCTCCCGCTGCTTCTGTGACGGTGGGCTGCCTGTTTGAGTGCCTCGCGTGCCTCCTCCTCCTCCAATCTCTCTCTCACACACTCTCTCCTTCGCGCACTCTATCATTCTTTTGCTCTTGATCTGTCAATGGTTCTCTCTCTCAATCTCTCGCTTTCTCTCTCTCTCTTTACTCTCTCTCTTTCTCTGTTTTACTCTGGCTACTGCAGTAGTCCACCAGCCCAGCCGCAAGTCTGACAGCCACACACATGGCTAACTGCCACAACTTACTACCTCAGCCCCGGAGAGAAAACTAACACATAAGGAAGCTGAGGAACACTGCAGGAGACAGCCCAGGCGACACACAGCAAGTGGAGAGAAAGAATCCTCAATACCTTTCTTGTTTTGGAAACAGACACGGAGCCCACTTCCACACACATCCTCCCAGCGTCATCCTCTCTTTTCCCCTCATTGCAGAAGAGGACAAGAGTGCTCTCTCTCTCTCTCTCTCTCTCTCTCTCTCTCTCTTCCGACACGCTTTTGCGAAGCTCCAACAGTGCAGCGCATCCCCTTCTCCACCCCCCACCCAGCGCCACCATCTCTCCCACCACCCCCAACCCCCCCTCCCCCCAGGAGGAATAGACGGATTACTGCTAACTGTGCACACGGCAGCCTGCAGCTGCTCTGACCAGGGCCAGCCCGACGTTGGGAGGGAAGCAAAAGGAACAGAGGAGGAGAGAAGAGGGGGATGACTGTGCCGGGAGTTCTTTAGCCTTTTTCTGTCTCTCAGTCTCTGTCACAACAGGACTAATCAGCGACCACTAGCCCTTGGCAAAGTCACAGTGAGGGAGGTCTCTCCCACCAAACAGGCGGCCAGCCGACGAGCCAAACACATGTATCAGGAGCCGACAGAACTGGGGATTCTTTTTTTCAGTTGGTCACTTCTTCTCTCCTCCTCTGTCGTGTTTCACTGCGATATGGATCATTTGATTTTTCCACAGCAGAGCTGCATGTTGGAGTCTGCAGCCTGGCAGGGGGGCAGTTAGTAGGGGCAGAAGGGATTCAGGCACCTGCCAAGCCTGCATGGCCTTACCTCTGCCTGTGAGTGCTTTTCATGCTGCTTTCAGTCTTTAATACCAGGAGCCATTTTGTACCCTTGGCTAATAGAGGGCCACATCACTTTTTCAGAGAAGGAAAAGAAGAAACCATGAATCTGGTGTCATTCCATGGAAGGAAATTATAAATGAACATGTTGCATGACTGTTGCTTTTAACATTTGGAAAAAGGCAAAAAGGACCACTTCCAAACTAATGAGGTACGTCACTGTTACTGTTATCCAACCTTTTTCTTACATTGCTGCACTGCTTTCCTCTGCTGCTTCTCTGTATTAATCCCTCTCACTCTGTCTCCCGCTCTGCCCCTCTTTTTTCCCCTTCTCTCTCTCACACACAATCAATTTGATGTAGCGTCTCCCTGCACTGTCGATGGAACTTGGGAGCCTTGAGTTGCTCCAGCCAGGCTAGGGTGGTCCTGTCCTCTGGTTTGTGCCGTCTCCCCCCACCATGCCAGAATAATGAGCCCTCCACACCATGAGTCCTTTGGGCCAGGTTAGAGTGCAGCCTACCTGGAAAGCAGCCCTGCTCGCCGTGCTCTCTCTGCTTCCTGCTCTCAGTATGTGCCAGTCCACAGGCCCTGCGTTGGGCTCGGCTAACCCACAGAACTGTCCAGGTGTGTGCTCCTGCACTAACCAGCTCAGCAAGGTGGTGTGCACCCGCCGAGGCCTGGTTAGGGTTCCCCCGAACATCCCACCCAACACCAGGTACCTTAACCTGATGGAAAACAGCATCGAGACCATACAGGCAGGACACCTTCAGGCACCCTGCATCACCTGGAGGTACTGCAGTTGGGCAGAAATGCTATCAGACGGATTGAAGTTGGGGCCTTCAGTGGATTGACCAGCCTCAATACCCTGGAGCTGTTCGACAACAGACTGACAGTCATACCCAGTGGAGCTTTTGAGTACCTGTCAAAGTTGAGAGAGCTGTGGCTTAGAAACAATCCCATTGAGAGCATCCCCTCTTATGCCTTCAACCGTGTACCCTCCCTCATGAGACTGGACTTGGGAGAACTGAGAAAGTTGGAGTACATCTCTGATGGAGCATTTGAGGGCCTTCAGAACCTCAAGTATCTCAACTTGGGGATGTGCAACCTGAGGGAGTTTCCTAATCTTTTGCCACTGTTGGGGTTGGAGGAGCTGGAAATATCAGAGAATTTTTTCCCTGAAATGAAGCCCGGGGCCTTCCGTGGTCTTAAAAATCTACGTAAATTGTGGATTATGAACTCTGACATCACTACTATTGAGAGAAATGCATTTGATGACATTACAGACTTGGTTGAGCTGAATTTAGCCCATAATAACCTGTCGTCCCTCCCCCACAACCTCTTCACACCTTTACAGTACCTGGTGGAGCTCCACCTGCACCACAACCCATGGCGATGTGACTGTGATGTAGTGTGGCTCTCCTGGTGGCTCAGAGAATACATTCCCACAAACTCCACCTGTTGTGGACGTTGCCACACCCCGGTCCACATGAGGGGACGATACCTGGTGGAAGTTGATCAGACCACCTTTCAGTGTTCAGCACCATTCATACTTGATGCTCCTAGAGATCTGAACATCTCGGCAGCGAGGGTGGCCGAACTGAAGTGTCGCACAGCTGCCATGAGCTCAGTCCGATGGCTTCTGCCCAATGGGACTGTATTGAGCCATGGCTCAGCTCACCCACGGATATCTGTCCTTAACGACGGAACACTGAACTTCTCCAACGTTCTCCCTTCAGACACAGGCGTGTACACCTGCATGGTGAGCAACATGGCAGGAAACTCCAATGCCTCAGCATACCTAAACGTCAGCAATGCTGAACTCAACACATCTAATCTGTCGTATTTTACCACCGTGACGGTGGAAGTTTTGGAGCCCACAGTGGAGGAGACCCCAAAACCTAAACCTACTATCCCTGCCTCGCCCTCTGGCTTTCAGCCTGTCTTCATCTCTACACCTACCGTGCTGTTCCAAAACACTCCAACTCCAAGGCAGGTGTCAATCGTCACTCCCAGAGTCCCTAGTGGGCCAGCCGCCAGCTTGGATGAGGTGATGAAAACCACAAAAATCATCATTGGCTGCTTTGTTGCTGTTACGTTACTGGCAGCCGCCATGTTGATAGCATTCTATAAGTTGCGTAAGCGGCATCAACAGAGGAGCACGGTGGCAGCAGCAAGGACCATAGAAATCATACAGATGGAGGAGGAAGTTCCTCCTGTTCCGCCCCCCACATCCGGATCTAGTGGCTCTGATGACACAGTGTTGGTACTGCCTACGTTAGTGGAACACAACAGCAACACCTTTAAGCCTGGGTATGTGTCCTCCTCCTCATCAGCCCGCCAAGGGGGCTACGGAGCCCACTGGACCCAGAACAACTCTCTTCATCGCTCAGTCAGACAGCATCACAGCCACATCAGCACCATTGCTGATCCCTACGTCATTAAGACTACTCACGGCAAGGAGAAGGTTCAGGAGACCCAAATCTGAGTAATGCTCCCTCTGGATTTATCTCTGACTCTGCCCCAACCTCTGCTCGCCACCTATCTGCTCATCAGTCCATGCAATAGAATGCACAAAGAACAAAACGGTAACTTTCTTTTGTACAGAAGTGCAAAACAGAGACAGTTTTTGGTTTCTTGTACATGCCTATACATAAGTATATAAATATGAAAAAAATACAAATATATATAAATGAACAGTGGTAAGACATGCAGATTATATTAGAAAAGAAAGTAATTTGAAACTATTTTCTAATAACTGGTGAATTCTATTTAAAAGACAAAGATACTTAATTTCTTTTGTGATTGATAATAGAGGATGGTACTGTAGGAAAAGAGGCATTTTGTTTGTTTTTTGACCATATTTAGACTGCAGAAAAAAAACTATCATTAAAGGCACCAGTTTTTAAATACAGCCCCAAATATAAGCTCCAGTTTTACTGTGCCAAATATTATATGCAATAAAATGGTATTTCCAGACTTAGGAAACTTAAAAAGACACACAAGAAAAATCTAGATAGATAGAAACATTTGTCCAAGGATAGCAGCGTAATGGCACAGATAGAATGTGCTGTTCAGTAGCTATCAGCCAAATGCTTTTGGACTGCAGTGCATTTCTGCAGCTAAGGTTTAACCCTCTGTTTGCTGAAGCTGAGCTGCATTTATTTGACAGTGCCAGTGCTTCTTAGTTGTAGCGTATCTAAACATGTTTATTTAGTGTGCACATGATTCCCCACTGGTTAAACTGGCAAAGATGAAGTGCAGGCTAATAACAGTTGTTGCAAATACTTTATTCTGTTATTGGTTGCATTTTGTGTTATTTCTTTTCCCTTAGGTTTTGACATGCTTCTTAATGGCTTGTGTAGTGTTTAGGGCTAATTTAATAATGCATTACAGCAGTTGCCTGACTTGTCTCTGCAAGGGCTCATTCCGATGCTATTTTTTTTCAAAGGAACAGACATGCGGGGCATTGATACGGGGCTTTGCTGACCATTCTGCTTTTGGAAAAGAAAAAAAAACAGAGGATTGAAGTGAAACAAATGAATGTCTGATACTGGGGCTTTTCCATGGACTACATTGAAACATAACTTTTTTTTCTTTTAACAGTTTATTTTTAGCAACACTATTTTTATGGAGAGACAAAGGAGGCTATGATAAATAAAAAAAACCTTTGGTTTGTATTTCTCTAATCAGAAACACATTCATCTGATGTTTTTTCTTCTCTGAATATATTTCCATGTGTGTGTAAGTTGTTTAATCGTTAAGGCTGGAGGCAGTATTGTAAATCGTATCCTACCCCAAACCCCCCATCTTACGGTCCTATGCATTTACTTAGTGTCTGCATGAATGGGTCTTTAAGTAACTGGTGTACAATGCTGCATTATACCCCACAGTGGGGCTCTATGCAGGTCAGATAGGCTGTTGGTCTTTGATGCCTCAGCTTAGTTCTTAACATTGATTTCTCAGTGACTGTGAAGGGGAAAAAATACATGTATCCCACAGTTCTACAGTTTGTGGGTTTCCTTTCCTTACACACTCACCTGCTGGTTGAACTTATAATCCTATCAAATGAAAACAAAACATATATATATATATTATTTACATGTGTTTTTTTTTATTAAGAAAAAAAGCAATTGTGGCAGGTTCACAATTATTTGAGGTACAACACAATCATTCTTCAGCAAAGAAACTACACCCAGAAGAAGATCTAAATATATCATCTGATGAAAGCAGACTGTATTTTTTAACAATTTTCTTGCTCAATGCGTCAGTTCATTTCTGAACAATCTAAATAATCAAATTCTGACATCATGCAGTTAAAAGGTCAGCTACCATAAATAAGTGTCCCAAGTCATTGTTGTGACTGAAACGCCTTATCTATGACCTTAGACTTTATCCCTTCATACAACTACTCATAACTGCCCATTCTTTTGCACTGATTTAAACAAAAGCACTAAATTCAACCCTGCGGGTCACTGGTCATTTAAAAGGTTTATGTCGCAATACAAAAGTGTTCCTGCTGAGGCCATTTGGGGAGAAATAGGAAATTACAGTATGACCCCTGTGATAATTATGGAGCCTGTTGAGTTAACAGGAACACCAAGGCTTCATTTAAAACCTCCAGGCTGAGCTTCCTGTACCATCAAGAGCCAGTTAATGATGTGCTGTGAGACTTGCTTTTGCTATATGTAATATGTCATATGCATCTTTTCTATGACATTCACTACAATAAGATTACAGTATTAACTCCTTTGCATTACAGTAGGTACTCCTCTGGTGCAGTAAAACAAAACAGGGACACATTATGTAATAGTCTGGAATACAGGTTGAGTGGGAGTCAATTCTTTTTAGTGAGTTGGAGTTACATGTTTTAAGATGTTAATGCATTTTTAAATTGGATATACCATGCATATTAACAAATCAGGGAGTATAACATATTGCAGGCAAACAGGAAATACCTCTAATGATATTTTAATTTTGGTTTTCTGAGCTCTGAATGGTGGATGGTGAGGTATTAGTGTTTTTTTCTGCCAGCACACCTGGCAGTGTGTGAGTACAGGTGGGCCTCAGCGAGCAGATGGAACTCGTATGACTCTGACAAGTGTTTCTTAATTTTCTTCTAACTATGAGTGCAATGCACTGCTGAATATTCTAATGTTGGTGAAATGTGAAGGCTGCTCTCTGCTTTGACAAAAAGAGAGTGATGGTTGTTATAGCATGTGTGGGTTGCAAAAGAGCAGACTCTTATTATTTCCCCGATACAGCATGGCTCTGGCCGTGCTAGTGCCTTCATAAGAGGCTTTGGCTGTTTGTAAAGCTTTTAAAAGCGCCTGATGGCCAGCCGCATACAAGTTATTTTCTTCTTTGTTCTTCCTCCTCCTCCTCCTTCTCAGTGTTAACATCAAAAGGGGAGGCAGATCCATGAATCACATATAGTTTTAAGGCTTTCCTTTGAGTTTATTCAGATTTGCTGAACCTCTGTCAAGGGTGAAGAGGCTGAGGGTGTGAAATGGCCATTGTGTTAACTGCTGAAAACAAGGGCATAGACAATAGTCCTTCCCTGACAACATCATCAGGGAAATATGAATCTGTTCTCTGGGGTGGCTGCCGTCTTATCTCCTACAGCTGAGTCAGTCATATGCTTTGAATGTGGCTGTACAGTATGTTCCCTTGTTGCAAATGAGCTGTGAAGATGTCTTGTCATAACTGCTGCTGTCTCCCTTGCTCTGTACCCTCCCTTTATCACTAGCTAATTGACTTAAAATCATTGACTGAAACCCCCTCAATATACCCTGAGTATAGGTTGGGTTTAAAGGCAACTTATTCCTTTATCCTTTTCGTTCTTTTATTTACTTTCCTGTTTTATCTGTTCGGTACATCAACCGTCACAGATTTACATAGTCTTTTGGAGCATGCCTCACTAATGCTCACCTGCTTTTTTCTCTCCCCTTATTGATTTTCAGCCAATGGGTTACTGATAAACCTTCAGCCAGAGACGTGATGCATGCAGAAGTAAACAGTATGTCAAAGGCTCATGCTATCCATACAAGCAGGGGGGTGGAAGAGGTGAATAGAATAGCTAAGCTGCTACTATATAGCGTGTCTCACTCCTGCTAGATAGGATCTTCAGAGAGACAACGGGAAAGGGCCCAGGATAAGGCTCTACGGCTGGCGTTCGATGAGGTTAAGGGTTTATTGGGAAGTCCTTGAGCCTTAAGATCCATATCTGTTAATGAAGTTCCAGGCAGTAAGAGGTGTTGGTCAGGTGGCAGCCACAGCGATTCTGTCACAGATTCTCCACCGACTGATTCCTTTTTGTACCCACAAAGGGATTGTAAGAAATGACCCATGGACCCAAGTGAGAAATGCCCTAGACTCAATTCTCATCCCTCTCTCAACGCTTGATTAGTCAGCCTGCACCTGACTGCACTCTTTACCTTAGCGATATACTTTAGCTCGACCTGAGCCTATACTCAGACTCTTTATTGTTTAGCAACTAAAATCTGTCTTAGCCTCTACACCAAATTATAAATGCAAATGTTCGTAAGAATTAGGAGGAGGACTCCTTTTTTGTTGTCATATTACAAAAACCTTAAATGGTTTTGTTTTACAAGAAAAATGGGATGTTAACAAACTTAAGGTCAAGTTTTAAAATGACTCCAAAGGTACAAGATAAATGGAAGCGAGAAGGTGACTGCTTGTCTCACACATATCTACATTAATGTAGGAAAAGTCTTAACTAGTGTCATTTTCAGTCGTTTTTACTATTGATTATATTTCCTCTACGTTCTCTACATAAAGAAAATCTAACCTTAATTAAAAAACGTAGAAAAATACATGTATCTTGTTACACTGCAAAACAGTCAGTTTAATTGCTTCAGCAAAAGGAAAGAATAAAATAACATTAACCATGAACACCACCAGACACCAAAGCAAATTCCTTGTACAGTATGTGTAAACGTACCTGGCAACAACTTTATTCTGATTCTGAATCACAGCTCAGATACATGAGGACTTTTTCTATAACCTCGACTTGACATGCACCAGGTGAGTGACCTTCTAAAAGAAATGATACCCTCAGAGTATTATTCCTTTGTCATTATGAACAAATGATAGCGTATTGCTAATTACTGTTGCAAACTGCAGGAGGTATAAGACCAACCTCACTCTACTGTAATATGGAAGGATGGTAAAACATAAACATGCAAACCTACGTGTCCAAGTAACACATTTGGAATACTGTTAAATATGTTTCTCTATGGGGGAATTGCAAACTATAAAACGACCATTATGCAGTCTTATACTAGTGTTTATGTCATTGTCACTGTAATGTAGGCCAGTTTGCTCTTTTTGGAACAGTGCAGCTCTGGATAAGGGGTGGCAGCTGGATGTTGTTCCTGGAGGTCTCTTTCTCTGTCAGTCAGTCTGTCTCTCTCTGTCTTGCATGCAGTGTGTGCTGTTCAAGAGTGTGCTGTTCAAGGGTGCCCTCCATAGCAGTGACAGCCACTGTTTATTTGTGTTAACCTCTCCCACTCACTGATGGGTAGGTTAAAGCAAAACGCATGCAGGAAAACACGCTGAGAGGCAGACAAACAACAACAACAAAACGGAATAAATAATTAAAATAGAAACATGAATGCACAATGAAGGCACAGGCAAAACAATTAGGTGCAGTGGATAAGCTTTGTATGTAGCTTTAATTAAATGTACTTTTTCATTTAAACTGATTATCACTTCCCTCTGTAGGGGGTTCACACAAGTACAAAAACACCTTGGCGTTCCTGCACTAAAGCTGTAATAAATTCAGCTGTGTGAAGTTTAAAGAACCCCGAGACCTATTTTCTTAATCACCCTCTTCATAAAAGTGATGTAGTCCTATATGAACACACCATCAGCTGACAGAGTTAGAGTCATTCTGGTTGTTTAATTAGTCAGATTTGAAATCTGAAATCACTTCTTCATTCACTCATTCACCAAACATTTTAATATAGACACTCAATGGTTCCTCTATTTTAAGTAGTAAATTGAGATTTTGGAAATGTACTTATCGATATCATTTTTCATTAAGCTGACAGACCTAGGGGCACACGGGGTAATTTCCCATCCATAATTATCACATTGCATTGAGGATTGTTGGAGAGTGATTATTTGTATTAAGTCTTGGAACTTTTGATGCCGCAATATACTGGATATATATGCTAACTAAGAATTAGGCCAAACAAACAAGAAGGCAGACAGTAAATACAGAGCACTGTAAAAACATTTTGTCTCTGGTTTGTTCCTTCTGACTGGGCTCTGTTTAATATAGATTGATCACAATTTATAAATGATTTAATTCTTGAATTTAAATCTGTCCAAAGATTTGTTGGCGCTTTGCCCTCGTTGCCAGGGTCACACCAGTGTCAATCAGACATTATCAAAGTGCAACCATACTAAAAACAGACTGGTACAAAATTGTATTTATATATTTTGTCTTTCACTTAGTTTGAGTGGTTATCACAACTCTTAGCCAAAAATAAATACTTTGATATTGCGTTAAGTTATGGATTTTGGTTATGGCAGTCATATGTCATTTTCGAGTGCTGTTGTTATGGATTGCATTACATCAAACAAGAGTGTTTGTGTCATTGAGTTTAACCCCCGTAGTTTTAACTGTTGCTTATTATGAACCATTGCTTAACACTCGTTCATTACTTACTCTCTTTATCTTTAAATACAAATATAGCATATCTGCAAACACATAATTCACCCCCCAATTGTGAGCAAGATGGGTGACTCACCACCAACCAACCCAGACATTGAGGGTGGGTAGAGAGTGAGACAGAGAGAAACATAAACAATGGGACATTTTAAACAGTACATAAGAACTTTGTGAGCTGCTTTAGGCCAATGAGCTATTTGAACAGTTTCTATTTGAGCTCACAGTATATAAATCAACCAGCTCACTGTCAAATCTCCCCAGCACGATGGCATTGTTGGCAGTTGCATTGACTCAGTTGGATTTTTTCTTTAAACTTGACTTCCGGCTCTTTTCTCTTTCATTCAATTGACCCTGCCAATAACATCCAAGGCCTCACAGTTGCTATGGCTCCCTTGGATTCCGGTGGAACGGTGATTGGCTGTTAAGGAAATTGTGGTAGACATAGAGATGTGTGAATATGGAGCTAGCTGTGACGCTGACAAAATGTACTGTATTCTTATTTGCTTCGTGGTCCTTGGTTAGACCAAGTAAGCTCAATGCGCCTTTTCACTGGCTGGTATGTATTGAGTTCATTATGTGTAAGAAAGACAAGTGAAAAAGTAAGCATTTATACCGTTTCAGAGCTGTAATGATAATACCTTATAATGAGAAAATCTATTTTTATGAAGTTCAACAAGTTTCACAACTTAATAAAGTCATGTTACTTTTATTTATTTACTAAAATACCATTCAAAGTAACAGTCCCCATGTCATGTATGTGGTTATTGTACCTGTATGTTTATACATTTTTATTTTGGTAGGTGAAGGGCCATGCAATGATGACATAAAAGGTATTTCCAGAAGAGATTTATAATAAAAAAAAAACACATGTTAGCAGTAATAGGATTTTAGTGTCTCAGATTCTTAGTGTTTTTTAAACTAAAAGTTAAAGGGAAAATACTTTAAAGACAACGCTAATCCCACAACATACAGTCGTTAAACTACACAGAATGGGACCAGGTATTCTGTTAATGCAGGACTGCGCAGCATTTTTATTTCTTGTCCCGCGTTGCCACAAGAAAATGTACCACATTTCGAATTTTGAAATGTGGTACATTTGTGGTACATGCTCCTCCACCGACTTTTTTCTAATGATGTTCTTTTGTCCTTTGCCTGTGGAAAAAGCAGGGAAGGCCTGCGTCACAATAATGTCACAAGTTATGCAAATGAATGCAGAATATGATGCAAGGGTCTTTACCAAGTTTGATATTATTTTAATATTGATTGCTCAACAATTATAGGTGACGTAGGAAAAAACGGACACTTCAAAATGGCGGATAATCGGGCATAGTTTATATGGATAGATTTGTCTGGGCTTATTTTAGGACATTTTAAAGCCTGATTAAAGATACGCTTTGTACGATTTCCTGTTTTAAAGGCAGAATAGAGCAGGAGTGCCCTTATAGTGGAAAATAACAACATTTAGTTTTGGCTGTGCTTTGTGCATTTAGCAGCTTTGATGAGTACAGCTGCAGAGAATGGTACATCTCTGACCTTTAACAAACTATTTGAATAAATAAGCTAGCTTATTACTCATCTCTCATGTTACAAATACTTTCTATTGTTACTCTGACAGCTGTTAGATTTGGTGCGCTGCCTTTACGACAGATCTTGTGTGAATAGTTTTAATGTCTTGATGCGCAAAATGACCCGAGTCTATAGCAACTGTTTGTGTCAGTGCAGCAAAGGTCAGTGTCATCTGTTTGTCATGTGTTTTCGATCATAGCGACATGTTCTTCACACAAACAAAGCAGCCCACTTCTCGGACAGTAAACCTTTTTAGTAAGGATGGCGACAGAACGAATGTGTAGTACACAAACGTGTTTGTGTGTGTGTTTGTTTGTATGTTTTGGCATGTGTATGTTCTTTCAGTAAGCCAATAAACACCCAATCACACAGTCTGTCAGGGAATGAAAACATGATGAATGGCAATCATGCACATTGTGTCACTGACTACTACTTAGGAGCCCATTTGTTTGCAGCATATAAAAAGTATGAATAAGAGGTTACAAGTTAGCGCAGGTTTTAATGCTGTATGTGGAGAAATTGTGTGTTCTTAGGAGAGGTATTTATCTTAATACACAGGAGATTACCCTCCAAACCACTCTCGCAAATTCAAACTATCGTCTTGGAAATAAAATGCTGGTAAACATGAGGGGCATAAATGTGTTTTTATTCCAACGCTAATTCCTGTTGTGTTTGAATTACGCAGACCATTAGCACGAGAAAATGTGCTCCAGGCCAGTGTGTGTGTGTGTGTGTGTGTGTGTGTGTGTGTGTGTGTGTGTGTGTGTGTGTGTGTGTGTGTGTGTGTGTGTGTGTGTGTGTGTGTGTGTGTGTGTGTGTGTGTGTGTGTGTGTGTATTTGCTTAGAAATGACTAACTTGGAAACAAGAGTGTTCAATGGCGTGTCAGTGGTATTAATAGTGGGATGAGAAGATGCAGTTGCTTTGCCTTCTGCCTGTGCAGCACATTCTCTACCTTATCACCTCCAAACACTGGTTCAGCTCTGTCAACTCAAATGAGCTAATGGCCTTTGTCTTTTCCCTCCCGCTCGTCTCTTTCACTCTTCTTCTACCCACACAACGGCCACTGACTCGCTCTGTTCTCGCTGTCCCTGCCTCTCTCTCTGTCTCCCAGTTTCTAAATGCCTTTCTGTAATTTGGTTTCTAAGAATTGCACCTTTCCTTAATCGCCTATGCAGCTGAGTCATACCCTTTACTTCAAGCTGTTTTCTTTAAGCCACTTCTTTTCAGCATAGATCACCTTTGTATTCAATTTCTACTCTTTTTTTTTTTTAACTACCTCCCATTCAGTTAATCATCTATAACTTTTGTATTGTTAAATACGTTATTTTTCTATTGCTTGTTTTCTTCTTGCCAGCTCACTCTCCCTGAATCTCCTTCCTGACCTCTCAGCGAGTGAGGAAGGATTATACAGTGACAAAGAGCCATGGTGCAGTAGAGGGGGATTTGGGGACGCCAGGCTCTCTGTCATCTCAGGACTCACTCATATGCCTCTGCGCTCCGTTATTGTCCCACTGACGCATTAGTCTAACGCGGAGCAGGCAGAGAGTACGAATGAAGGGATGAATCAAGTGTGTGAGCGTGTGGGTGCGTGTGGGTACGTGTGTGTGCATGTTGGCGACTGAGGTTTGGTTTTAATCAACAAACTTCTGAGTTTCTTTGACTGTCCATATAGAAAATGAACAGCTTTTTGTAATTTTCTATATCACCTGGATATTTAATGGCTTCATATTAGGAATTTCAAAGGGTGCCAGGGGGCTGACTATGTGCTAATGTGTCACCATCCAGTATTAAATCATATTAACCATACACATCACTGCGAGCTATACTACCACACTTTCTTTTACTGATGCCACAATGTGCAAACGTGCATGTGTGTGCATGAGTGTCCTCCTGTTTGTCTGCATATTAATGAGTTGGACTTAAAAAAGGAGACAAGTATAAAGGCCACTTATAATCAACACAGAAGAAGACACATTTACTCATAAGCCATTTCAATCAGGAGACTCATTTCTGTTTAAAGAACATTTATTTACGCATTCGCCATATGATGGAAATCTTAATAGTCTTTAAGCGTCTGATCCTGATATCGTATATCTTAAGGGGGAAGGGCAGCCATGAGTATAATAGAAACCCCTCCCGGGGTCTAGACAACTGGTGGCAATGTTGAATATCTGGATTTGATGAGCAGATGGGATGAAGAGGATGCTGACGATCTGGATTTGATGAGGAGAGGGGATGAAGAGGAGGTGTGACAAGGTGTGGTCTTTTGATTAGCTCTCCTGGGCACTGGATGTGATGACTGGAGGTGGTTTGGGTGGAGGTGGGCTGCAGCATAAACTCCTGAAATAACAGCTGACTGCAGGAGAGAGGTGAACTATTTCAAAGCTTCGCTGCAGCACTGGGATTGGCTGCTGGAGATTGTGGTGAAAGGTGATTGGTTAAGAGAGACCGCAATAATGAGCTGATTATATGCAGCTGCGGAGTGACTGAATGTATGACCAGTCTTCCTGATGGAACTTGCGCTGAGCTTCATTTTGTTAGAAGTATAGCTTTCTGTCAGTCCTAGCCTGCTGCAGATAGCGTTAGTCATTTTCGCTTTAATCTAAAAAAGAATTGCTGTGAAAATTAGATTTAAAGAATACTGCACACCATTTGCAATATAACCACTCTGCGGTTAACAGCAGGTCTCTGGCGCATAATCAGCAGCTTACCATTTCCATTTTTTTTTCACTTTCTATTACTGGAGGATTTTCTGAACACATTATTTATGGTAAAATTGTATCCTATCTTACAAAAGAGTTGTGCATGCATTAGTATAACAACAAAATCCATTTGAAAAGACTGCAGGTGTTAAATAATAGCCTTAAAGAAATTCAGACACCTTATTCACAGATCTAATTTCTTACCTTTAAATTAGATAACTAAATTGCTTGTAGTTTGGAGTTTATATGAATATCATATACATGGACCACTGGGAGGATTCTTACCTAGTATTCTGGCAGTATTGCCTAGGTGACAAAGTTGAAATGAGTTAATCATCACCTAGCTGGCCATATGTGTTTGCAAACCAGTCCTTTCAGAAGGTAAAGTAAAAGGTGAGATACTGCAGACACTTTACCTCCCTTGGGTGGGAAGAGATGATGAGCGAGTGTAAGACCTGAAGAGACCTGGGGCCAGTTTCAGGTAGATAGACTCTGACGATGACTTAGATCCAACTACTATAATAATCAGACTTAAAAAATGCAATTCCTTTATTGCATTATTGAGGCTTCAGTTAAGTCAGTCTTTACTTTTGTTCTACTCTCCTAATTGTATCAGACTAATCTAAGAGCAAAATAAAGACAGACATAACATCCCAGACACTTCTAAAAAGAATAAACTTGAGAAACAGGACCAAGATTGACAAAATCATGTAACCTTTTTAGCCAACCTTGTCTTGTGTTGATATTATAATTAGTTTGTCCAATTATCCTCTGAAGGGAAAACAAATAGCAACCTCTGTTATGTTACAAGCCAATGTTTTGTCGAGTGAGAAACTGCTACATTGCTCTACTACTTACAGGCTATAGGGAGGTAGCATGGTAGATAGCGGCAGGACTTTTAAACTGGATACTGAGTTTTTTGCATCCTGAGTCCTGTGGTGCGTTTGTTTTCTTTGCATTCATTATCCTTTGACAACAAAATGCTAACTAGTCAAAGAAGGATCTGGACTACAAATGGTAAAATGGCTGCCCTTCTATTGTACCTCACCTCCCTAATTTATATGGATTTCTTCAGGTTTCCTTGGCTCTGCTGCACCAACGCACTGTTCAGGAGGAGCGAGACTTGTTTTGCCCTTGCTGTTTGAAAATAAATGTGTAGTCATCAATCTGAAAATATTTCAAGTGTCACTACATACACAGTAACACAGCCTGTGTAGCTGAATCTGAGTCTTTATCTGTGTGAATGATACAGTGTGCCACACAGGCTCTCTCTGTCGCTCATGCTCTCGTGGTTGATCTCGCCAGGTTTCTCTGGGGAGATGCTAGCTTGGGCCTTTTAGAATTAGGACTGGAAATCAGGCCAATGGCATCACTTCAGAGACTGTTATAAAATTATACAGTATACCCAGCAGTCTGTGTCATCATTATGAACTGTATGTGGGCGTAATGTTCATCAGAGTAAGTCCTCAAAGCAAATTATTACATGATGACCGCTGAGATGTAAACATCTGTCTGGGTGGAAAGACAGAGATAAGACCTGCATCTCTCCATGGCAATATTAGTTGAGTTATGGTGTATTTCTGATGGGCAAAAGAGAGATAATGTGTGTATATAATGCGTTTACCTGTGTGTATCTGTAGGCAGGTTGGTGTGTTTCAAATAAAGAACATATTTATACCAGCGGCTCATTTTAATTTAGTCTGTAATATCCATAATTATCCAGCAGTAATGTTTTATATAAATGATTATTCTGGAACTTTGCAACCAAGCAGACAACCTCATTAGATAAGCATTAGCCTAATCGATGTAAACACAATCTATCATGTGCACCGAACATGTGTACCAATGTATGGAGCCAACATCCTGCACACACACCCAAGTCGTCAGACATCATTTGAGTATTAATCATTACTATTGGCAAGGCATGCACACTCACAGAGTTGGACTCACCCCCTCTGTGTTTAGCTGTACGAGTCTTTGCTAGGACACTGTATAAATCACACACCAACACAGTCCCGAAGAGAACATTCTAGCAAACTGTGTGTGTGTGTGTGTGTGTGTGTGTGTGTGTGTGTGTGTGTGTGTGTGTGTGTGTGTGTGTGTGTGTGTGTGTGTGTGTGTGTGTGTGTGTGTGTGTGTGTGTGTGTGTGTGTGTGTGTGTGTGTGTGTGTGAGAGTATGTGTTACTGTGTTTAAGGGAGAGGGAGAGACGTGGGTTTGGGTGAGCTTTCTTATAAGCAGGTTAGGACTCCCAGTGGCATCAATCCTGCTACAAACTGCTTTGATCAGTTTGTAGTCTCAATCCAATTTAAGAGCTGGCCCCGAGCAAGAGTGTGTATGTGTGTAATTTTGTTTATAAACTGGTGTTTGGCCCATGGCTGCAGCAGGGCAGAGACTGCAGACCAGAGCTGAATAATGTACAATACTCTCTCTCTCTCTCTCTCACACACACTCACACTCACACACACACACACACACACATGCACACACACATGCACACACACACACACACAGCACACACCACACACACACACACATACACATGCACACACACACACACACACACACACACACCACACACACACACACACACACACACACACACACACACACACACACACACACATATATCCACATAAACCTCATTCTCTTTGCTGTGGGGATTTCAAACATCATTGATATTCAAAGGTTGCTGCTTGCCACATTCAGGAAATAAGGAGTAGCTCATTGAAACACAGCCATCCCCTTGTACCCGCCTCTCCGTCTGTCTGTCTGTCCGTCTGTCTGTCCTTCTGCCCGTATGTCTGTCTGTCCGTCTGTTCCTCCGTAGCACACTACTTCCTTACAGCTTGCACATTATTTTTTTGTCCCATTTATTCTGAGTGAGTTAGATGTTCAATATTTATTGTTTTAAAACTGCAGCCGATCAGATTAGCATTTTACCCCTCCTAAAAACACAGTATAAAATATTCAGCTTCGCAACGAAGAGTCATGGGAGCCCTGAGAGTGTTTATTCATGGGGCACCCTGGGAGAGCTCGCAGGAGCACGTTGGAGGGAACACTTTACAGAGCACAGCAGAGCTCATCAGCTGAATATATTACTGTGCTCCTGAAGGCAACGCTGTTCACTTTGGACTCCTACAGAGTGAACATTGCTGATCAGCAGGACACACACACACACACACACACTGATTCTCTCTCCCATTTCTCCACACCTCAACATTTCTCCCCCCGAGCTGCCCTTTCTTCCACCTCGTTCCCATGCCCTTAATGGGAGGGGGAGAGGATGTTAATAGGCAGGAAAAGGTCAAGGACAGCCGCTGATGTGCTACTTAGGCCACAAACCTTCCGAAGAAGAAACAGCAGTTGCTAACAGGAGCCAGACACCAAGAATATTTTGTAAGTCACATTCATACAAAGAAAGTGTGGCAGCTCAACCCAGTCTCACGGCATTTCGTGTTATAGTCACGACATTGAATCTATTGATTCGTGTTCACCAACACGATTTTCCCCTTTTTTTCGTGTCACACAGAACGATTTTAAAAGCAATGTATTTCTATTGGTAGTATGTTTCGTGCTTGCACCACGTCTTTTTGTCTGGTCGGGTCTTGGAAGACCGGAGGCTATGTTGTTCATAAAAACATTTTCTTACTCAATATCAAGCAACGATTATTGTTTTTATTTTTAATTCCATAATGTCAGACTTTTTTGCCGTCTGTGAGGAAAAGAAATGGGGCTCAGAATAATGAAATCAGTATTTTTTAAATCTTTTTTTCCTTCTAATTTGTTATTCTTTTCTAAATAACACACTGTTATTTACTCAACAATAACACACAATTATCCTTGTTTTTATTTATTGTTTAATTCTATAATCTCTGGGTTTTTGCCGTCCGTCAGGAACTGAATTTCAAAATAAACTATCAATAAAATTGCGTTGTCTGGCAACAGCTTGGGGTGAAAACAGTATTTCCGGTCTCGAAGTTTTCATAGTAAAACCGAAAGTATTCCCCTCTCTGTCAACTAAAAAACATCAGTTTATCCTTGTTAATTACACAACATTGATTGGTTTAAATTGTGTACAATGCTTTTGTGTTTTTAACCTTCGATTCGGAGAAACAAATAGTTTTTTCTGAGTTTAGGATGGCCGAAGACACTACACTACCCATAATCCTCAGCTATCGTTTGGGACTACAGTCCCTTTGCTTGACAAACCCCGTGATTAGTCTTCAAGCTCTGTGATTAGATGTTGGAGTGGCAGTGCGCCAAGGTTACGCTGAGCGTCAAGCAGCTCTTTGAAATGGAATGAAACCACAGCAGACTATCCAAAATAGGACTCGAACAAAGTTCAGAGGCACATTTAGCAAATATGGCAGTAGTCATCGATCATCTTAAGATAAGATAAGATAAGATGAGATAAGATAAGATATACTTTATTTATCCCAAGTAATACACAGCAGCATGTAAAACATGCAATTTATTGTTACTTTGTCATTCTACTTCACTACAATTCAGAGGTTAACCTGGTATTTTTACTCCATTACATTTATTTTAGTTACTTTGCAGATTCTGATTAAAGGTGGGGTAGGTAAGTTTGAGAAACCGGCTCGAGATCGCTAGAATTTGAAAATACACAACCGGAGAAAATCTGCCACTTCCTTATAGAGCCCCTCCTCCAACACACACGAACGCGCACATGACCAATGAGGGCACGAGATAAGTTTGTGCACAGATGGAAGGCTGACAGGCAGGTAGGCCATCCAGTTATTTTAGCCGGGCCGGCTAAAATGATTGGTCGTACTTTTTACAGTACCACGGCTTCCACAGATGATATTTTTTTATGGATTTTTTGTCAAAGCTCTTAAGATATTCATTGCTATCGGGATGTTAAGAGCATTCCATGGAATATAACAAAAAGTGTATCTCGAGCCGGTTTCTCAAACTTACCTACCCCACCTTTAATGATGTGAAATATAAACAACCCTTAAATCAGACTTTACTTACACCTGAGTAAAATTCAGGGAAGGTCAAGTGCCAACAATCAGGCGAGATATTTGATAGTTGGTGGTTGAAAAGACTAAACATTTATCTGCAGATCCTATCATTGACCTTCTACTTTCCCCCTATTTTGTAAAACCTTCTACTCACATATAAATCTCCACAACCTAGCCCCCATCTACATCACCGAGCTCCTTCAGGAGTACACCCCCCTCCCGCACCCTCCGCTCTTCCTCCGTAGGACTTCTCACCATCCCAAGCTCTCGCCTCAAAACCATGGGTGCTCAAGCTTTCAGCTGCTCAGCTCCCAGACTCTGGAACTCCCTGCCACTACATATCCGACAGTCTGATTCCATAACAACATTCAAAACCCAACTCAAAACCCACCTGTTCAAAACTGGCATTTTCTTTATAAACTGTACCCTGTGTCCTTTTGTGTCCTTCTGTAGTCCTTTTCCTGTTGTTTGTCTTGTTTCACCCCGGCTGATATTTCACTAAATCCACTGTTTTAATTGTTCCCTATATTGCCCTGTAGGTGTCCTTGGGTGCTATGAAAGGCGCCCCCCAAATAAAATGTATTATTAGGGTCTGAGACCTAGGTCGGCGAAGACCCTATTGAAATCGGTCGCGCAGCGACCGATAAACCTTTGACCCCCGCAACACATGTGAAAACTCACCAAATGTTGCACGCGCGTCAGAAGTGGTGCAACTTGCGATATGTAATTGGTTCCGGAACTTTGCGTAAAAAATTGCGTAGGCCACGCGCACTTCCGTTTTTAACGTAAACTCCCCCCACTTTAACTTTCACGTAAACGAACGAAACTCGCTACGCATATCTAGGGTGCGGAGACGAACAAAAAAGCCTCTTGGAGGGGTAAAAAATAACGTACAGGAAGTCGGCCATTTTGAATTTGGCGTCGGAAAAAACGCGATTTATCGCGTTTCTCGTCCTCCGCGCAAAATCTATCTTCTCCCAGGGACTTTATCCGTACGACTCGAAATTCGTCGGGGAGCATCTCCAGACATGGGCAATTCAAAGTTATCACGGAAGTTTTTTTCTTTCGCACGGTGCAGCCGTGATTTGGCGCCAAAGTTCGCGTTCGCTTGATGCTAGGCCCATCAAACGCCATGGAACACGATGATGTCATAACTCAAACTGACATGCTCACAACGCCACCAAACTTCACATGATGGTTAACACTGCGGCCCTGAACAGCTCTACGTCAAATTTTATGTTACTTAATATGGCGTTACCATGGCAACGAATCCCTCGCCATAAAACACACGGTGTCGCTGTAACTCCAAGGGACACGGTCCCATCGTCCACCAATCTTCACTTTTATATCACCGGTCCATGCCTCAACAGCTCTACGTGAAATCTGAGATCTCACCGTATGCCGTTTCCATGGCAACGCATCCCTCGCCGTAAAACACAATGTTGTCTTAAGTCAATGGAAAATGGTCCAAACTGCACCAGACTTCAGATGACAGTTAATGGTCCGGCCCTCAACAGCTCTACGCTGATTATGGGATGTCATCATATGCCGTTGCCATGGCGACAGATCCCTCGCCATAAAACACAATGTTGTCTTAAGTCAATGGAAAATGATCCAAACTGCACCAGACTTCAGATGATGGCTAATGATCCAGCCCTCAACAGCTCTACGCCAATTATGGGATGTCATAATATGCCGTTTCCATGGCAACGCATCCCTCGCCGTAAAACACAATGTTGTCTTAAGTCAATGGAAAATGGTCCCAAACTGCACCAGACTTCAGATGACAGTTAATGGTCCACCCCTTAACACCTCAATATGACAAAAGTGAGTTTTCCTCAAAAGCTGTTGCCATGGCAACGTATCCCTCGCCATTAAAATACAATGTTGTCTTAAGTCAATGGAAAAGGTTCCAAACTGCACCAGACTTCAGATGACAGTTAATGGTCCAGCCCTCAACAACTCTACGCCAATTCTGGGATGTCATCATATGCCGTTTCCATGGCAACGCATCCTTCGCCATAAAACACAATGTTGTCTTAAATCAATGGAAAAGGTTCCAAACTGCACCAGACTTCAGATGACAGTTAATGGTCCGGCCCTCAACAACTCTACGCCAATTCTGGGATGTCATCATATGCCGTTTCCATGGCAACGCATCCCTCGCCAAAAAAAAAGATGTTTCCGTTACTCCTATGAAAATCATCCAAATGGCACCAGACTTCAGATGATGGCTGATGGTCCGGCCCTCAACAGCTCTACGCCAATTATGGTATGTCATCATATGCCGTTTCCATGGCAACGCATCCCTCGCCAAAAAACACAATGTTGTCTTAAGCAGGGGCGTCGCCTGGACCTGAAAACATTCGGGGCTTAGCCCACAGTGGCGGCGGCACTACAGTGGAATATTCTACTGCAACACTCCCCACACGCACACACACACAGTACACCCGCGACTGTTACAATGAAGGCTCGGTAATCAGCTCCCCGCATATAGGCAGGGGTAAAGTGGTATTTTTTATGAGTGGGGGGCTCACCTCCTCTTTATTTACTTTTTGTTCAATGGCAACTTTCTTTGGACATGCAGCTATCTGCAGTATTGTGATGGCTCATTTTTCTCCTTGACCTTTTTGAATATTTGAACACAAGCTTTCCCTACCTTTCCTTAGCAAAGAGTTTTCAATTGTTTAGGATTAAGACTAAAGATTTAAGAAATACTTTATAAATCCACAAGGGGAAATTACATTTGTCCCAACCCTGACCCTTTTCACTCTGTTATTGACATGACATCACACACATACTTTAACCACACTCTATTCATGTTTTGGTAGCCAAGTGCATATACTGGTATGATAATTATATTCTGATTCTGATTCTGATAACTGTTTGTTTTAAAAAAAAAAATCACATGACTGAATGTTAACCAGGGTTTTCAGTCATTAACACTTTGGTTTAAAGCATCATACTCATTCTAAACAACTTTTTAAACTATTTATTGGAAGCTGTGGGGAATTAAAGCAGAAGACATGAGCGGAGAAGTATTTTGCGTTGGCTCTTTCCTGAACTTCAGTTTTTGGTGCTCCCATATCAACTGCTGAACTGGATGGTTAACTTTCTGCTGAGAAACATTTAACCTTTGTTATAACAAAATAAACAATCCATGGAATCACACGGCTAAAAATCGATAGTTCTCTTGCAGCTGCTGTGTTGCAATAATCAGATACACTTACACAAGATACAGAATTGTTGGGACACTAACACCCATACCATACATGTCAATCTGAATTAAAAGCTTGAAATAACACAAGATAAAGATTACACAAGATAATAAGTGAAAAACAAGTTAAGGTTTAGCAGCCGAAAGAAGTGAAACTTACTTACAGAACTTTGTGTTCCAAACCAGAAGTCATCATGCCAATGGCAATGATCTTGTTTTTGACTGATTCAACATGATGTTTTGTGTCAGAGAACAACAAACATGACATGGTTCTGTTACACGTTGGTAGCTTAAATACAAATACAAAATATTTGAGATTATGCAAGGGAAGGCCATGTGGCAAGACCAACCTGGTCTCACCAGAATGCGTGACTCCACCACGACTCCTTAACACCGCAGTGCGTGGTGGAGTCACGAACTTTGCTACATTTACGTGTCTGCACCACGCAAACAACCCCAATGTAAAGTGAATGAGGCTCCTTTGTCCTTAACCCTAGCCCTGAACAGCTCTACGCCAATTATGGGATGTCATCATATGCCGTAGCCATGGCGACAGATCCCTCGCCATGAAACACTGTGTTGTCCTAACTCACTGGAAAAACGTCCAAACGGCACCAGACATCAGATGATGGCTAATGGTCCGGCCCTCAACAGCTCTACGCCAATTATGGGATGTCATCTTATGCCGTTTCCATGGCAACGCATCCCTCGCCAAAAAACACAATGTTGTCTTAAGCAGGGGCGTCGCTCCTGGACCTGAAAACATTCGGGGCTTAGCCCACAGTGGCGGCGGCACTACAGTGGAATATTCTACTGCAACACTCCCCACACGCACACACACACAGTACACCCGCGACTGTTACAATGAAGGCTCGATAATCAGCTCACGGCATATAGGCAGGGGTAAAGTGGTATTTTTTATGAGTGGGGGGCTCACCTCCTCTAGGGGGGTCCGGGGGGATGCTCCCCCGGGAAGATTTTTTTTTTAAATATTGAAGTTAAATGCATCAATCTGGTGCACTTTGAGAGCAAAATGAAGAGATCTATGGATACCTCTCTCAACACCCATATGAAGCAGAACTGTAAACAGATGTACTTTTTCTTTATGGATATTTTACTAATCACTCCCCTTTTAAACTCTATTCTTGTTTTACTGCCATATAGTATTTCATAACTGTTTTTCCTTTATTCTCTTATTTTTTTTATAACTATAATGATCATATGAAGGTGTGCCGCGGAAATAATCTTTTGAATAATTTGGGACCAAACCGTTTGAGACCCACTGAGATAACTTAGACTAAAGTTATGTATCTAAACACTCAGAGAGTCCTTTAGCTCACCTGAGTCTCTCAATCTGAGAGGAGAGGACTCTCCTCCAGCTTCTTGTGGAAACAGCTCCTTATGTCCATTAGTGCAGCTAGCAAACCAGATGCTAACAACACGGTCCATGCTGGCACCGGTCCCTCCCTCCCCCCCTCTCTCTCTCTCTCTCTCTCTCTCTCTCTCTCTCTCTCTCTCTCTCTCTCTCTCTCTCTCTCTCTCTCTCACTAATGGCGCGTTTCCACTACAGCGCGGAGCACGGTTTAATGGCGCATTTCCACTACACGGTCGGCCTCGGCCACACTCGGTACGGCTCGGTACGGCTTGGCCGCGTTGGGCCTTAACAGGGCCGACTCACTTCATGCTGCGCTTCCATTACAGTTTAGGAACTGGGGTAGTTACTATAGTAACGCAGTGTAGGCGGAGCCGTGACGTCATCTTCAATGAAAACTCCAGAAACACAACACAGCCGTTAGCTGTTAGCACTCAGAGCTCACAGCTCCTTATATATGTTCAGAAACTCGACAAAAGTTAAACAAGTACACACCACAGACTGCCTGTGTCATGGTGAATACAGTCGCTGCTTTATTTATGTCTGTATAGGCCGTTGTTGTGAGTGTGGACGGTCAGAGCATATACTGCGTTAGCTTAGCCAATCTCCATCTAGAAAAACACGCATTTTAAAAGGTTTTTCGCCTGCCGTCTGTCTGCAGACTTGACAAAGCATTAATTCATGGTTTTTACTAACCGGTATCAGTATGTTGTTACTTCGGCATCATTTTGAAACGTGTATTACAATTAAATCACGGTCAAATATGTCCATCTTGTTGTAGTTCTAGCCCTCTTGCCAGCGCTCCTCTCTCTAGTTTAACATACTCAGCCCGACTCAGCCCTGTTTGTTGGCCCCGATAGAACCACAATTTTGTCAGGGCCAGAAAAGAGGTGAAAAAGTGGCCCCGCGCCGTGCCGCGCCGGCACTAGGCCTAGTGGAAGCACAACCAAAAAAGGGGGACGGCACGACACGGCACGCTTAAAGCGAGCTCCGCGCTGCAGTGGAACTGCGCCATTAGAGGGCTGTGACGTCAGCGGCCCGTCTTTGGTTGCGTTTCCACTTGGCCTAGTACCGGCCGGCGGGTCCTAATTCACCGTTTTTCTGGACTCATAAAATCGCGGGTCTAGGGCCAGAGACAACGAGGCTGAGTCGGGCTGAGTATGCTAAACTAGAGAGAGCATCACTGGCAAGGGGGCTACAACTACAACAAGATGGACATATTTGACCGTGATTTAATTGTAATACACGTTTCAAAATGATGCCGAAGTAACAACATACTGATACGGTACTGGCAACGCATCACTCGCCATAAAACACGATGTTGTCTTAATTCAATGGAAAAGGTTGCAAACGGCACCAGACTTCAGATGACAGTTAATGGTCCGGCCCTCAACAGCTCTACGTGAAATCTGAGATCTCACCGTATGCCGTTTCCATGGCAACGCATCACTCGCCATAAAACACGATGTTGTCTTAATTCAATGGAAAAGGTTCCAAACTGCACCAGACTTCAGATGACAGTTAATGGTCCGGCCCTCAACAGCTCTACGCCAATTATGGGATGTCACCATATGCCGTTGCCATGGCAACGCATCCCTCACCAAAAAACACAATGTTGTCTTAACTCAATGGAAAAGGTTCCAAACTGCACCAGACTTCAGATGACAGTTAATGGTCCGGCCCTCAACAGCTCTACGCCAATTATGGGATGTCACCATATGCCGTTGCCATGGCAACGCATCCCTCACCAAAAAACACAATGTTGTCTTAACTCAATGGAAAAGGTTCCAAACTGCACCAGACTTCAGATGACAGTTAATGGTCCGGCCCTCAACAGCTCGAGACACCTACACACACACCTCGACGTGCGGACAACAGCCTGCGGAGCGTCGAAGACCCGCTCAACGCTGCTTGCAGCTTTAATTATGATTATAATTATTAATTAATTAATTAATTAATTAATTATTATTATAATAATTCATAATTATTAATGAAGTATTGGATATTTCACCATTTAAATAAATATTTTATCTAATTTTTAAAATAAATTGTTGTTTTTTGACCTACTTACAGAGTCAGAGAGTCAGAGGCATAATAAGGATATCATTTGTGTTTTTATCGCTATTTCACTTTCTGTTAATGGATGAATTTTACAATCAGCAGTGTTCATCATCAGCTTCTTGCAGCAGGACATTTTTTGTTTGTGGGGACATACAGTCCTGTTTTAGACCAAACATTTTGTGTATTCACCTGTGAAAACCCAACATTGATGTGATCTAGCTGAACCATAAATGGATTTGGCTTGAATGCTGTCAATATTAGGTCAGTTCCAAATATCCTATTATTTTTTAAGAGATATCCTACCATGTTCAAATATGAGTTTCTATTATCATTTATCTGCCGTCCTCATAATTTGTCTTTTATTTAGTGCTAACACTTCATTTTAACCTGTTGACTGACTCGTCATTCCACTAAATTGCAATGACAGGCTAAATCTGCGACAGCCGCCCTTATTCCTTCATGTGTGAAACATGAATCTGGCAAGAGTTATTAGGAATGTTTACAGAGCATTTCACAACCTTTTGGCAGACTCAAAGTGCAAGAATGAAAAAGGAGTTATTTTTTCAACCTCAGCTGTATGTAGGCCCTGTTGGGGAAATATTTTCAAAGACCCATAACTTTGACCCAGTTTATCAGTTCATACTGTCCTGACTGAGCACACGCACCTGTAACCTTGGCTGCTGTGCTCTCAGTGTTTTGTTTCCCTGTTCCCGCCTGTTGACGTCAGCTGATAGAAGTGTTATGATTCTATCTTATGCACAATGTTGATTATTCTCTCTGAACTAGCTAAATACATGGGTCTGGGGTAGAGTTCTTCAGAATTGACGTGGCAACTCTACCGTGAAGTCAGAACCTCTGACTCTTTGACTTGTTTTGTGAATTCTCCGGCCGAAGCTCCAAATAAACCCATCAGTGTTTGACATCAAAGCTCCAGCTCTCCTCGTGTCTCATTTGAGTCGGTGACTCCTCCTGCATTGCTACACAGAAGTTTCCCCCACAGGCCCAAAATAAGTAGCTGTCAAAAGATAACATCACAGAAAGATTGAAGGAAATGTTACAGCAGTATTGCTGAAGGATTGCATCTAAATGAGGGCTGGAAATTTCCTGCACACAAGATAAAAAGACTTTAAGAATTGTATGAGTTTGAGATAATGTTATAAATTATTTTCTGAATAAAAAAAATACATAAAATGCCTTAAGGGTTGGTCTATTCTCAAATTAGACAAATGTCAAAAACAAAAATCTCAAGCATCTGGTGAGTATTTCCTGCAGCATTACACTGTGGGTGTCATTGAGATTGATTGGTTGGCAATGAAGAGGAATAAATTAATCAGTTTTTACACTGCAGGCCTCACTTTTTAGTTTGGTCCATTCAATAGATATGCTGACAATAACACTGGGTATTCAACAGCTTTCCTTTCACCTTTCACCCAGATAGATGGCTACCATGAGCCAGCAGAAACTGAGTGAACTGACCAGCTGTTACACAGCTCTCCATTTTTTCTACGTGAACCTTATCCAGATATGTTATGGATAGAGACAGAGCTGCTAGTCAACTTGTGAAAAGTAGCTTTTGTAGGCTGACAATCACAGGATTAAGTGAAATAGTTGGAATATTTGTGAGCAGATAGGATTTAAACCTTGACTTGTAACTTTAAACCTGTATATGCAAAAAGCTGCAAACATTCTTGCAGAAAAAATACAATGCAGAGGATGAAAGGCAATAAAAACACCTGGTTATATTTAAGGACAATGCATCAAATTTGAGCATGATCTATATGCAACACATATTGATTGAATATGGGTATTGATTCAACAATAAGTTGTTCATCTGTTTTTCCTGGGAGCTCTGCTAAAACAAGTGTTACATGTCAGATTCAATAGACCTACTACTTGTTGGTGCAAAAAAATTGTTATAAGGCTACTTTTCCTGCGCTGTTTGTGGGTGAATTTCATCCAGATAGGCTGCAATCAGGAGATTAAAAAAAACAAAAATAACAATGTCAGCACTGTCATAAAAGTGGTCCACAAACTGAAATTGGAGACCAACAGTAATTGGTTATGAACAACAATTTTTTATGAATTCAATAAGTTTCTATCATATTGTACAATGGTTTCCATTTGAGGTCCAATGTGATTATTGAACCAATCTGTGACTTCCTGAACCCTGCTACTCTGTTGCCAGGAATATGTGGTCACTCAGTGGACACACACCTTAACCGTGGAGCTTTGGCCACAGCAGATAAACCTGCTGAACTCAGCCGGTATAGAGAGATCAGAGCAAACAGACAGCACAGCAGCAGCCTGCAGACTGAGGGTACAGTCCATCTACTGTCAACATAATCCTTTGTACTGAATCCAAAAACGTGTTCCTCTGAGTTTGCAGAGTTTAGCATCGCGCCAGTGGAGTGTAGGGAAAGCAGGAAGATTATTTGTAATAAAAAATGTATGCAAAAACTACAGCAGCCACGTCTCCTAAATACTTTAGTTATTTGCAACAACTGTTTTGAAAGAATAATAATGGCGTATTTTCAACTATTGCTTTTATCCGTTTTTTTACCTTGACATAGTAGACCCATACACAAACCTCTGCTCCTTTCATTACATAGTTCTACCAAAAAGATGACCTGGTGAGGCTCACATACATCGGGATAAGAAAGGGTGAGAGTGAGAGAGTGAGAGAGAGAGAGAGAGTGAGTGAGAGAGAGAGAAAGAAAGAGAAAGGGGGTCGATCCAGAGTGCAGTGGTGATTCAGTCGGTAGAGAGAGGAAGAAGAGATGAGCCCGATGAGAATCCCACTCTGAAACCTGGTATTACCTAAATCCTTACTTATGTTACATGTTGTTGTAAATATGTGTGTACAATGTACATTAAGTATGTACTATATATACTCTGGAGCTGTTGCATTATTGAAACATTTGGTAAATGAATACAATGTTTTCACTGTCCTAACATGTTAGATTAGATACATTTATGGCTGCATCATTCTATTAAATTAAAACATTTAGATTTCTTGTGTATCATTTTGTATGCATTTTCCTAAATTTAGGTCACAAATTGGAATTGCAACTAGTAATGTCAATCTTATTTGTTTTCTTACAGCTCCTTTGCAGCCAGGAGCCAACTGCCACATCCTGCATTGGATGCAAGGGTCTCCACATCCAGAGAAGGATTTTACTTTTGTCCACACATCTGCAAGAACAGTTTAATCCACAAAGGTTAGTTGAAATTGGTTATGTAATTTGCCATTGAAACGCAGAAGGAAAGAGATTACTAGGAAGTGGTGCTTTGACATTTCATGTGAATTTAACAATATTTCACAGGATCTCTGCCTCCCCCTAGTGGCGACAGGCTGAAAGAACAGGGTATGTCTGAGCTGCAGCTACTCAGCACTTAAACCAAGATAAATATAACCAATTTTGCAGTATCCAGCAACTCTGCAGCATGTTTCAGTGTCTTTCAATAATAAACCCACTGAATGCACCTGCACTTCAACAAACACAAGTAACTGGCTGAAACAGAGAGCAGCTTAATAGAAAGATATTTCTATGGTTACAATAAAACTAAAGTGAATATTGGACTTACATTCATTTTGCAGAAAAGTGTATGTTAATGTTGCTGAAACGACTTACAACTCCACTACAATTTGTATTTCTTTTATTTTTTTCATCCATTTAAACATATCACAATCTCTCTGCGACACTTAGTAGGAGTCCGGACCCCCATGTTGTGAACCAATGCCCTAATCTCTTATGATATAATGTCATCTAATATAATGCTTTATTGTGATTCACAGGTCATATAGTGCCTCAAACCTGGTGTCCCTGAGACCGCAGTAAGCCAGAGTCTGTACTCGCCAGGGTTGGGTGTCGGCCATGTCTAGGCCTCTTCTCTCAGACCCCCAGGAGAAGCTCCTCAGCCACTCCATCCTCACCGCAGCCCGGCTGGCCCGCAGAGGATGGACAGAGGAAGGGAACAAGACAGGGTGGCAATTTTCCCATTTTGACTTGACTGATCAAACCTCTGTCTCCAGACCAGATGGAAATCAGGGTCAAAAACGTGCCGAGATTCTTGTGAAGGAGCTTGGGAACATGCAGGTTCACATCTTAAACAGCAGGAAGACAGCTAAGGACAGAGTGACTGGCTCTGACCAAAAGGCAGATGAAGCGAAACACACACAAGCAGAAAGAGAGATGGGTCTCTGCAGTCAGACGGGCGTCTTGGTCTGGGCCTCTGGCTGTCGCCCCACATGCAGACGCCCCAAAAGGTTTAAGGCCCCGATACTACCTGTCATCGCTGAGATGTAGAACAGCTGCCATTCGTTCCAGGACAATGTAAAAAAAAAAGCCTAAGTACTTGTGGTGCTTTTTGGTTATGGTAAGAGTTTTAGAATTTGTGTAGACTTTAATTAAACCTTGTGTTAAATGTTAAATATCCCTATAGGACCATGCATAAATGATCCTTTTAATGACACAAAAACAATGTTGTTTTAAACACCTCGTGCCCATTTGTGAAAAGTATGCTAAAAGTATTTTATAAGAAATGAAATGATAAGAAATATGTCTTATATTGAACATCATTTTTTATTTCTGATTTGATTCCATTTCATGAATTCTTTTGAAATTATTTGACTATTTTATTATAAATCATGTGACCCAGTCATGCCAGCTTAGTGCAGTATTTTATTACTACACTTTCAATGTTTAAGTGAAAATTCTGAATTTTTTGTTGATAATTATCATCTTCATTTCAAAAGACGGTTTGCCACTGGCCTAATGTTTACAAACCTAGTTTTATAATCTTATAAAAAAAACGGTATAGCCTATATGTGTTTTACCGTCTGTATAACCTTGACTTTTGAATATTTTCTAATTAAAGTCACATAGTGAAATTTCCTTTGTAATATGCACTCCTTTATTACAAAGAATCACAAGCGCTGCTTACCTCATTACCGGCTTGAAGTTTTAGTGGCGATACCATATACTGCCACAAGTGGCAGTAGTGTACAGCTAATAATAACACTGTATTAAAGGTAGGGTAGGTAAGTTTGAGAAACCGGCTCGAGATACACTTTTTGTTATATTCCATGGAATGCTCTTAACATCCCGATAGCAATGAATATCTTAAGTGCTTTGACAAAAAATCCATAAAAAAATGTCATCTGTGGAAGCCGTAGTACTGTAAAAAGGACGACCAATCATTTTAGCCGGCCCGGCTAAAATAACTGGATGGCCTACCTGCCTGTCAGCCTTCCATCTGTGCACAAACTTATCTCGTGCCCTCATTGGTCATGTGCGCGTTCGTGTGTGTTGGAGGAGGGGCTCTATAAGGAAGTGGCAGATTTTCTCCGGTTGTGTATTTTCAAATTCTAGCGATCTCGAGCCGGTTTCTCAAACGTACCTACCCTACCTTTAAGGTTAGCCTATATTACAGTACAGTACAAGTGAGTACAAATAGCCTACTTCTGGGTGTTTCATTCAAGCTCGGCTCCGTGTGTGTGGCACGAGTGAGCGAGAGAGAGAGCGAGAGCGAGAGCGAGAGCGAGAGAGATTGTTGTTGCTGCGCTAACGGATATTAGAAGCTGTTTCTACAACTCAGTGAAAGGAAAGTCCTCTCCTGTCAGATAACCTCAGCTCAGTGAGGTAAGGACTCTCTCAGTGTTTAGATAACTTTAGTCTAAGTTATCTCAGTGGGTCTCAAAACAGTTTGATCACCATTTGTATTTCCGAGGCACACCTTCATGATCATAGTTAGGCTATAAAACAATAAGAGAATAAATGAAAAACAGGTATGAAATACTATATGACAGTAAAACAAGAATACAGTTTAAAAGGGGAGTGATTAGTAAAATATCCATAAATAAAAAGTACATCTTTACAGTTCTGTTTCATATGGGTGTTGAGAGATGTATCTCTTAATTTTGCTCTATAAAGTGCACCAGATTGATGCATTTAACTTCAATAATTAAAAAAAAAAATCTTCCCGGGGGAGCATGACCCCGGACCCCCCTAGGAGGCTGGTCCGCCCCCCACTTATAAAAAATAGCGCTTTTACCCTTCCTATATGCCATGAGCTGATTATCGAGCCTTCATTGTTATAGTCGCGGGTGTAGCCTACTGTATGTGCGTGTGCCCTGCTGAAAAAACCAGCATAGACCAGCTTAAGATGGTTGCTGGTTTTAGCTGGTTTTAGCTGGTGTTAGGCTGGTTTAGTTGGTTTACCAGACTGGACAAGCTAAACCAGCATAGCCCAGCATGGATGTCATGCTGGTAGTTAAACTGGTCTATGCTGGTGAAGCTGGTATGTATGCTGGTCTACCAGCAGTCTTACTGGCAAAACTGAAACAGACACAGACAGACAGAGAGGGTGGGACACGGGGGAACGGCGAGACGGCAGTGGTTGAAACAAAGCAGTATAACACATGGTTTTGACTGGCACTAATGGTCGGGGAGTGAAGATCAGTTGAGCGTTTCTGTGAATCCACCCCCTCTGACAGCTCTGTCTACTGGGAAACGCACTAAAAGTCCTTCTGGAGGTAAGCAACACTACACAATTTCACCAAGTCTGAGAGTAAAAGCTTTCTCGAAGGTTCGTTTTGCTTTCTTACAACGTTACGTTAATGTTAAAGGTGGGGTAATTTTGGAGAAACCAGCTCGAGTGCGCTAGCATTTGAAAATACACAGCCGGAAAAAATCTGCCACTTCCTTACAGAGCCCCTCCTCCAACACACACGAACGCGCACATGACCAATGAGGGCTCGAGATAAGTTTGTGCACAGATGGAAGGCTGACAGGCAGGTAGGCCATCCAGTTATTTTAGCCGGGCCGGCTAAAATGATTGGTCGTACTTTTTTACAGTATTACGGCTTCCACAGATGACATTTTTTTATGGATTTTTTGTCAAAGCACTTAAGATATTCATTGCTATCGGGATGTTAAGAGCATTCCATGGAATATAACAAAAAGTGTATCTCGAGCCGGTTTCTCAAACTTACCTACCCCACCTTTAACTTAACCTGTTACGCACCGCCCCCCCGGTACCGGGCGGATAAACGCGTCATTTGCAGGAAACAACGTCTAAGGAATCTTAATATTTAATAAAACTATGAATGTTTTATATCCATGTAACGGGAAGAAACTCAGCTAACTGATCTTTTTAATTTTTTTTCTCCAAAAAAACCCACAATGCTAACACTCAGCCTCTGAATTATCCTCGAGCGAAAAAATGTAACCTCAAACTGCACCTAAACTCACTCATAACTCCCTTATTACTTATCCTAGATGCACAGCCAACCACTCGATTAGCATCTCCTGGAGACACAGAATCTGGGGGTGCCCACCTCAACACTCAGTGATAAACATTTGCGACGCTATAAACGAAAGCGTACATCATAACATGTGGAGCTAGGTAGCTAGAAACGCTAACATGGCTTACCTTGGTCAAAACTGGTCTTCAATGGCATTAAAACGATAAAAAAACGATCCTGCAGTTAATCCATAGGTTCATCCAATGTATCTGTGCCCTCTTTGAAATTATTTCTGATAATCCATAAGCAATAAAACTGCTTTTTAGTTTCCAAATGCCAGAGCTAGAGATAGGTCCACTCTGATGCTAAATTACATGCGCAAAGCCCCCACCTCTTCTCTTCACAACGTGTGTGTGTGGGGGCCTCCCCCTTCGATTCTATTGGCTCTAACGGTCAGAAAGAGCGTTAAAAAGCATCAAAATTGACCAAGGGGGGCCAGAGATATGGAAAAAAAAACATTTTCACCCAAATCACCTCAGAGGTGGGGTGGTTTTGGCTAAACCTCTCTAAAAAGGTCAAATGTCAATCTTGATTCAGGGTACTTATTATATGTTGTACTTTGGATTCCTAAAGCTTTTAGTCTACTAACCCATCATCCAAGGGTAGTTTTCACTATCTGTAAAAAATAATTTTTGGACGGACACTATAATTTACAGTTTTTTACTATGTAAAATCTGAATTTTCTTTAAAATAAAAAACATCTATATTGATTCTGACACTTCTACATCCAACTCGCAGGTGTAACCTTGCTTTGATAAAAGAAATTATTCATATAACCCTTTTAGAAGTTAAGTTGTAGTCATTTGTTTTGGGCATGTCATTTTCGAGCCTGAAACATGAAAAACAGGCTTGGTGCTTAACAGGTTAACCTTACATTTGCTAGGAGGCTATTGTTACTTCCCATGCTCTTACTTTGAAAACCATGCGTAAATGTCGTCATCAGCAGGCCATCACGTGGTTTCCGAAAATAACCGAGTGACACGAGTAGATTTTAGCCGAGACCGGCGGAAAGGTTGTCTCAAAACTCTGTGTGTGTAAAAAGACGATCCACAAGCAGAGATTTGTGATCCACAAGCAGAGATTTGAGATCCACAAGTGCATTTTTGGTCGACAAATACAAAATGGATTCACAAATGCCTGATCGAAAGTTGTAAATGTTAAAGAGATATTCAAAGATCTTTTTTTATTTGTAACAATATTTTGCGTATTTGCAGATCCGTTTTACATTTGCAAATGTATTTGTGAGTTTGCAAATCTTTTAAATGCATTTGTGGATGGTGTTTTACATTTACAAATCACATATTTACACACAAATTATTTTTATGTTCACACAAATAATTATGAGACATATCTATGCCCATAATAGCCAGGCCTCGCTACATGTAAAACTCCTTGCTTACAACATGTTATGTGTGTTTGCCACACACTGCTGTTTATGCTTTGCTCACCAGGTGTCACTCTTTGCCCATCGCACATTTTACACTGCTGAGTTAGAGTACATCGAATAGGATCTGTCACATTATCTGTTACATGTAATACATGTCATTCAATAAAATACAGTGTAAACACCTTATGTGAACATGTAGCACGTGAAGCTATAGCAAGCCACCTTTCCCACAAATACCACCAGCATCAGAATAATAACTCTTATCATAAATCTGCCTTGTTGACACAACAGGGCGTCTGTGTTGAGCGAAACACAGAGCTATTTAGCTTACATTGCTGCAAAGCTTGAGGAACAACACGCCAACAATCAAATGTTCACACCTGTGCAGTTAAAAAAAAAAAAAGGCTGTAAAACTATGATTTAGTTATTACACTAAGAGAACTGAATGTCTGGCATGTCACACATCCTGACAACCAGAAACCAGTTGTAGAAAACAAATGATAAAGCAAGCTTGAGGAATGTGTTATCCAACTTTAATTTATAGTGTTGGAGACATTGTCATGTGAATGTGTCGTCAGTGCACAAAATATGTTTTCTTGTTCAAACTGGAAACACCAGCATCATGTTTGGAGTGTTGCATGATGACAAAATGACTTCAGAAAACCAATAATCTGTACCTCCACCCATTCATTTAGCAGAGGTTAAGGTTTTCCAGATGTTTCAAGTGCGTCTGTACGCTGAGCCTCATCCTGCGCTTAGCTCAGGCTGGTAAATTGGAAAGGTCACAAGGTCAAAGATGCTCCCTTGTTTTTGCAGAGATGATTTAGAGGACACACACAGGAGAGGTGATGCAGTACATGTGTATATGAGCTGTTATACTATCTGACTCTTAACTTGTGCGTGAGCCCCAGTGATTGAAAGCGAACACACACGGAGCAGGTTTGGGGTTTCAGACGCTTTAATCAAACCTCATCAGCTGAGCTCTGGGGCTTGACGGTTGACTCCAGCCATTTATTCCACCCTGGTGGGAGTTGAAACAACACAGTAAGATACAGAAGAAGCAATGCAGTGTGTGTGTGTGTGTGTGTGTGTGTGTGTGTGTGTGTGTGTGTGTGTGTGTGTGTGTGTGTGTGTGTGTGTGTGTGTGTGTGTGTGTGTGTGTGTGTGTGTGTGTGTGACCAACACACTCTCACTCCCTAAGCATCCAGGAGCGACGCTTGGTCAGGGTCCCATGGCGTCCAGTTGTGACGCGCCGAGGCTCCTTCAGCTTCATAAACGGACGCAAAGAGCTTTCAACTGATTGCAATGTATTCCCATCGGCGTCGGTATTTGACGCTTAGGGAAGCACAGCATTCGTTTGTGTCGGAGGCTGTTAAAGGCAATGTGAGCGTCCATTCCCATTGGATAACGGAGAATTGTACACCCGGAAGTAAGTATTCCCCTTACTGTCGATTGATTTGACAGTGATATCTCCACTACTCATCAACTCAAAAACACCAGATTATCTTTGTTAATTAAACGACATTGATAGGTTTTAGTGTGTGTTCAATGCTTTTGTCACGTTTTCCCCTTCAATTCTGAGAAACAAGTCGTTTTCTATGAGTTTTGGATAGCTGAAGACATTAGATTACCCACAATCCTCTGTAGCAACCATAGACTGTATAAAACAATTAAATAATACATTATTCCGAGTGTGCTTGCTTTTCTCTTTGAAAGTCATCACATAACGGCATTGTAATGCACGTTTCGGCTGCATTAAATATGACATATCTGCCAGTTAACTCTGCCCTGATGACAAGACTTCTAGACAAACAGGAACTGCCGCCAAAACTGAAAACTTGACGTGGATCTTAAATATATAAGCAATTAAACAACATCTTACATTTCTTTTCACACAATACCTCTCCTTGCAGTATCAACACTAATTCGGCTGACTTTTATATTTGATCCAATTGGTAGATAGGCTGTATTTACGCCATAACGGTGCACAGCTGATAGAAAGGGACACCTACTGGTTAAAGCACGTTATTGCATTTTATAATTGTATTATTAGATATTAATAGGATCCCTATAAAGTATATTCTTTACTCGTCGTTATTCTCTACTAATAGTTAATTAAAGACTGTATATAATGACTATTTTGCACATCCCATTCAAGATTTCAAGATTTTCTAAGGTTTATTGACATTAAAGACTGTATATAATGACTATTTTGCACATCCCTTTCAAGATTTCAAGATTTTCTAAGGTTTATTGACATATCATATTATACACAACTACGGTGTAGTTATGCAATGAATGAAAAACTTGGGTCACAGGTTCCTCAACAGTGCATTACAAGCAGAGATGGGGTCGTTACAAAAAAAAAGTAATATATTACATATTACATATTACTTTTAAAAAAAGTAATATATTACACTACTTCGTTACTCTCTACATAAAGTAACTTGTTACTTTACTCGTTACTTTACTCGTTACTTTACTCGCAGGGCCGGCCCGCCCCTCCCTACAGGCAGATCACGCAGACTGCTAAAGTTTCAAATGTTCTCTTTAGTTCAGTTTCCATTGTCGCATAAGACTGATCCAGATAGCTCTGACTATGGCTGTCCTCTGTCTCCTGCTATCTGTATTTTGTGCAGTATATCTCTGAACGATGCGATGGTGATTCCACTGTGCAAATGGGCAACATTACCTCTACTATGAAGGATGCTACAAGCCTGTCCATCTCTGCTTCGGCGGCGGCGCACTCACAACACTCCTCACTCTGGGTTCGGGGGTCCTTAGCTATTAGCTTGATAGCTTCACCTTAGCATGTGTTCTTTGCAGGTGTTTGTTGAGGTTTGACATGGTGTTTGCAGCAGTGTATAACAGCTTCTGGCCTGGACACAGTTTGCACCTCACCGTCACATTCCTGTCTATTCTTCGGACGAACTCAAAATATTGGGCATACCTCCACCCCTCGAAAGTTATCGCTGACTCTGCCATGTTTATGCAGCACTGCACGCGGAGATGTGGACGCGCAAGTTGCGCAGATTACGTACATATAAACCTGCGGTGGAAACCCCTCTTGTCTGTCAGTGTGATTATGACTGATTTTATAAAAGTAACGAAGTAACGCGTTACACTACTCCGTTACCGACAAAAGTAATATTATTACAGTAACGCTGTACTTTACTTTGTAACGCGTTACACCCAACTCTGATTACAAGACATCTATCAATATGTGTGTACCTCCACCATTACATTGTCATATTCTGCACATTTCTTATACTATCTACATACATCTTAAGAGTATAATACATATGTATAATATCAGTTAAAACAAGTGCTTACACATAGTTAACATGGCAGGAAAGCAATATATTAGACGTTAAGTACTTTGTCAGGCTTAATATTTATCTGTAGATACAAATGTCACTGTGTGTGCTGTGTGCTCTGCATGTGTGACCATCAAAGAGGGTTTCATCCCTCCATATTCATCTTCTCTACCCCCAAAGCTTTTTTCTTATTCAAAAGAAGACCTTAACTTAAAGTATTCTTTAATGTTTAAATAAAGCCTTATTTGTTTGTCTGTTTTGCACATCCTCCTATTAATATCTAGTAATAAAATTATAAAATGCAATAACGTGCTTTAACCAGTAGGTGTCCCTTTCTATCAGCTGTGCACCGTTATGGCGTAAATACAGCCTATCTACCAATTGAATCAAATATAAAAGTCAGCCGAATTAGTGTTGATACTGCAAGGAGACGTATTGTGTGAAAAGAAATGTAAGATGTTGTTTAATTGCTTATATATTTATGATCCACGTCAAGTTTTCAGTTTTGGCGGCAGTTCCTGTTTGTCTAGAAGACTTGTCATTAGGGCTCTATAAAAAGAGTTAACTACGGCAGATATGTCATATTTAATGCAGCCGAAACGTGTATTACAATGCCGTTATGTGAGGACTTTCAAAAAGAAAAGCAAGCACACTCGGAATAATGTATTATTTAATTGTTTTATACAGTCTATGGTTGCTACAGAGGATTCAAATCAAATCAAATCAAATCAGGTTTTATTTATAAAGCACATTTAAAAGCGATTTTTGGTCGAGCCAAAGTGCTGTACATGTAATAAAAACACATTACTACAAAACACAATAAATGACAATAAATTACAACAGATATATCTTAAAAAACAAAATAAGAATAAAACACACGGAAAAGTCAGGAGTCATGCTCCGCTCTAACTAGAAAGCCAGAGAGAAGAAGTGTGTTTTTAGTTTTGATTTAAAAACCCCTAGGGTCTGGGCCGACCTCACATGGAGGGGCAGAGTGTTCCAGAGCCTAGGGCCAGCTGCTGAGAAGGCTCGGTGCCCTCGGGTTTTTAGCCTGGTCTTGGGCACTACCAACAGCAGCTGGTCAGCAGACCTTAAAGCTCTGGCTGGGGTGTAGCGCTGGAGCAGTTCAGTTATATAAGCCGGAGCCAGCCCATTTAGGGCTTTAAAAACAAATAAAAGGATTTAAAAATCAATTCTGAACCGAACTGGAAGCCAGTGTAGTGAGGCCAGAATAGGGGTGATGTGGTCGCGCTTTTTGTGACCAGTCAGCAAACGTGCAGCAGCGTTTTGGACTAGCTGTAAGCGTTTGATTGAGGCCTGGTCCATACCCACATACAGAGCGTTACAATAGTCCAGTCTCAAGGTTACAAAGGCGTTAATAACCCTTTCTAAGTCTTTAAAAGATAAATACGACTTGGTTTTGGCCAATAGTCTTATTTTAAAAAAGCAGGATTTTACTACGGTGCTGACCTGCTTGTCGAATTTAAAAGTGCTGGTGAAGGTCACTCCAAGGTTCATGACCGAGGGGAGGATGTTTTTTTTTATAGAGCCCAGAATATCAACCGGAGAGGCTGGAGGTTGCGGTTCAAAAAAGATGACCTCGGTCTTGCTCTCGTTGAGGTTGAGGAAGTTTTTGCTCAGCCAGGATTTTATCTCTGCTAAGCAGTCCATCAGCTGCTGTAGTGAGTGTGTGACATTTGCTTTGAGAGTCAGATAGATCTGTACATCGTCGGCGTAGCAGTGGAAGGGAATGTTATGTTTTGTGAGTATTGAACCTAGGGGCAGTATGTACAGTAGAAAAAGGATGGGGCCCAGAATCGAGCCTTGGGGAACCCCACAGGTAAGAGGGGCTTTGGCAGAGGAGAAGGCACCTAGCTGTACCGAGAAGCTACGGTCTGTCAGGTAGGACCTGAACCATGCAAGGGCAGAGCCTGTGATGCCAGCGGACTGTTCAAGCCGTGACAGCAGGATGCTATGGTCCACAGTGTCAAAGGCAGCTGTCAGGTCTAACAGCACCAAGACAGCTGGGCTACCTGAGTCGGCGGCTAGGAGCAGATCATTAAAAACTCTTAAAAGGGCTGTTTCAGTGCTGTGCATGGGTTTGAAGCCAGACTGGAACTTTTCATGGATTCCATGCGTGGTTAAAAAAGACTGCAGCTGGGCGTAGACTACTCGCTCCAGGGCTTTTGATAAAAAAGGTAGCTGGGAGATGGGCCTAAAATTTGCGAGAATGGAGGGGTCGAGATTTTTCTTTTTAAGTAGTGGCTTAACCACGGCATGTTTGAAGGCAGCTGGGACACATCCTGAGGTAAGAGAGGTGTTTAAAAGTAATAAAATACTTGCTCCAACTGAATCAAAAACATCCCTGAGAAGGCGAGAGGGAATGCTGTCTGAGGTGCAGTTTGTCGGCCGCAGGTGCTTGACTACATCCGAGAGAGAAGAGAGGGATACAGGCTCAAAGTGGTCGAGGACAGCAGGGCACAGAAAAGGAGCAGGATCTGGGATAGCACTAGTGTGGGCTAGCCTAAGAGCAGATACCTTTTCAATAAAAAATGTAAGAAACTTATCACAGAGAGTAGTCGATGGGACAATAGAAGAAACATCACAGGGATTAATGATCGAGTTGAGGACATTAAAAAGAACTTGAGGTTTATGGCTGTTTTTGGAGATTAACAGAGAAATGTGCTCTGTTTTGGCTGCTTTGACTGCCGTCTGGTAGTCAGAAAGGCAAGCACGAAGGATTTCTAGGGAGACATGGAGTTTATCCTTTTTCCATTTTCTCTCTGCACGCCTGCAAGCGCGTCTGAGATCACGAGTACAGTCATTGAGCCACGGCTCTGATAGAACTTTGGTGCGTCTAAGCGTAAAAGGAGCAACAGAATCCAGTATTAGTGTACATGTCGAATCAAACATAGAGATAAGCTCATCAGCATTAAAAGCACAGTTCACATCTAATTTACAGATCGGAGAAGCATTAAAAGCATCAGAGAACTGTGAGGCAGTCAAGGGGTTAATCGAACGCAGACGACGCGCAGGGGCACGTGATTCGACTCCTGCGGAAGGGATGGAGGTTGTAAACAGAACCGGTAAATGGTCTGAGATACGCGTTGCTGCACATATTTCATCCACAGACACAGACAGTCCAAACGATAATACTAAGTCCAAAGTGTGTCCTTTTTCGTGTGTTGGGCCAGCCACGGACTGAACGAGACCAAAGGAATCAAGGAGATTTAAAAAGTCCCTAACCAGAGGTTTGGACTCGCAACACACATGGACATTGAAGTCTCCGGAGATCAAAACACGATCATATTTCACCATGATCCCGGACAGAAAGTCAGAAAAGTCATTTATGAAATCCTTATTACACTTTGGCGGACGATACACGACTGCGCAGAGTATAGGCGAGGCCGGGTTCAGTTCAAAAAGCTGCAACTCAAAGCTGGCATAGCTAGATACAGGGTGAAGCAATCGGCATTGGAGGTTAGCTCTAAACACTGATGCTATGCCCCCACCATGGCCAGTGGCACGGGGGGAGCTGAAGAATGTACAGTCAGGAGGAAGAAGTTCAGAGAACGGTGTATACTCGCCAGCGTGAGCCCAGGTCTCCGTCAGGAACATAAAATCCAGTTCACGAGAGGTGAAGAAGTCGTTTAGTAGGAACGTTTTGTTTGCTATCGACCTAGCATTTAGCAAAGCCATGCAAAGTTTTCGCTCCGGGCTTGCCGAAGGTGTAGTGCGTCTCAGCTGACGAAGATGTGCGTGTTGAACGCCGCGCGGGCCGGGAGCAGTCAGTCGGGCAGGAGGAGCTGCCAGCGGGCCCCTCAGAGTCCGGAGCTCCGGAAAAACGGGGCGAATCCACCGATCCCTCACTTGGCGTGCAGCGGGAGGGCCGAGACATCCGAGGCGTGGATAATTCACAGAAGAAGCCGTCAGGTATGCCTTCAGATGGACCAGTGTACCACCACGCTTTCCCCGTCGTCGAAAGCGCTTTCGGCGAGGCAGGATGCAGTGTGACCGGCGTAGGTAAGTGGGGATATCCGACAGTAGAGGGGGGGGGGGACGATTTATGGTTGCCAGATGTAGGTTTGGGCAGCAATATCAACTCCAGTGAGGGTCTGAGGTGGAGGAGAGCTTGGCGATCATAAACGAGCAGAGCAGAGACATTCTGACAAACATAAAACAAAAACAGGACAGCTAAAGTTAGAGAGCTTAGCGAGCGGCGAGCCGACACAGGCGCCATCTTGAATCACGTCACTTGAAACTTATCTTATATAGGATTGTGGGTAATGTCATGTCTTCGGCCATCCAAAACTCATAGAAAACGACTTGTTTCTCAGAATTGAAGGGGGAAACGTGACAAAAGCATTGTACACACACTAAAACCTATCAATGTCGTTTAATTAACAAAGATAATCTGGTGTTTTTGAGTTGATGAGTAGTGGAGATATCACTGTCAAATCAATCGACAGTAAGGGGAATACTTACTTCCGGGTGTACAATTCTCCGTTATCCAATGGGAATGGACGCTCACATTGCCTTTAACAGCCTCCGACACAAACGAATGCCGTGCTTCCCTAAGCGCCAAATACCGACGCCGATGGGAATACATTGCAATCAGTTGAAAGCTCTTTGCGTCCGTTTATGAAGCTGAAGGAGCCTCGGCGCGTCACAACTGGACGCCACGGGACCCTGACCAAGCGTCGCTCCTGGACGCTTAGGGAGTGAGAGTGTGTTGGTGTGACAGGTCCAGTGCCTCCAACCAGGTAATGAGCCAGAAAAAATATATTAAAGGTCTCCTATTATACTCTTTTTCATCAATATATTATAAGTCTCAGATATATACAAAACATGTCTCTGAAGTGTTTGGTTCGAAATACCAAACAGATCACCCATTGTAGCATCCCATAAACCCCTCTGTTTCAGCCCTGTTTCAAATGTGCTGATTCTGTCTGTTACTTTAGATTAAAATAAGGTGCCACTCCCCACGCCCCTCTGCAAGATATTTGGTTAAAAATAACACAATATTGCTCTAGGAGGAGATTCAGGTAATAAGGTGGGGGGGGGTTACCTTGGTTGGTGATTGGCTAATGGTTACACGAGCCAAACAATCGTTATGACATCATAAAGTGGCCAATCTGATCAGCTCATTTTCAGACAGGTTTTTATATAAATAGATCAGGACAAAAAGTGAGGGAATCTTTTTTTCTGAAACATTCAGAATCTCTTTACACACATGTTTATGCATAAAAGACATGAACATTGGATTTTGCATAATAGGTGACCTTTAAAAACACAAAAGTATTATAAGGTCTGCTGTTTGAAAGGACACAGCTATGTCCCTAAAGCTATTAGTGGATTCAAATAAAGTGATACCATATTTGTATAGTACATATCGTATGTTTTCTTGTGGTTTGTATGTAACTCCAGCATAGTAGTAATGAGTGAGGGCCGGCTGCAGTACCTGAGGGTTGGGTTACATGAGCTGTCTGTCAGCACAGACAGAATGAGCCCCCTCGGGACAGAAACAGACAAAGTGGTGTTCACGCCGCACAGATGTCAAATACTATTAAGAAGATATCCCTCACATTTGTTTTAGGGAGTTTGGTCCACCAAATGGGCGGGAGATTGACACTAGATACCTTTTAGAATTCAAAGGAATGTTTTGTGAAGTTGGCTTGATTTGTGTGTAAGTGACAACTTTAGTGACAGCTAGTGAATCCATCCATTTTCTATATACACTTTTCGCGTTGAGGGTCGCAGGAGGGTGAGAGTTACACCCTGGCAGCTCAGTTTATCACAGGGCTGACACGTGAAGACAAACAAGCTACAGACAAGTAAGAGTACTAACCTCTACCTTTCTGTGTGGAGTTTTATGTTTGTGGACTGTGTACCACCGAGTAACTTGGTCTCCACTCTGAATCTGAAGACAGAAAATGAGCTTCAAACTTTTCCAATGATTGAAAAAGAAATTATAAAGCAAAAGCAAATCAGTCTGCCAAATGTGTAAAATCAGATTAAAGTCTGGAAGTAAACCCTTAAAGCTTGGATTGATGAAAAACGCGAAATAAAAGTCAGATATAAGCTATTAATGTGAAGTCTGGAATAACCCTGACATTTAAGAATAGCCATGACAAGTCAGCGATAATGTGATGTAATAATTTAATGAATAGCTTAATATCGAATTACTCTACATATATCCTTCGGTTTCCTTTGCTCTCAGCCGTTCCCCTTCTTTGTTCTGTGTACAAGCACGTAAGAACATGTGTGTTTGTGAGAGATTGCGCGGAAGTGTTTCTGTTTGAACACACCTCATTTGACTAAAGGCTGCTATCACTGAAGCATTATCTAACCACTCAACATATCAGTGAGTTACAGCTTCACCAATATTGACACAGCTCTTTCTACTGAAAGAGGAGGCAGCTCTAATAGATGCCCAAACAGGTCACAGCCTATTAAGGCTGTATAATACAGGAGGAAGGATTCAGGAGAGAGGCTGACCCGCCCATTTTTATTCAAGAAACTTTGTAACTTATCCTTACTTGATGATGCATGTTAGCTGATACAGAGGGGAAATTACACATGAAAATGAAATTGAGTGTTTCAAAAACAGTGCTTACAACTCAAAACTTCTGCTTGTTCAAAAGGAGTATACAGAAGAGTTGTTTTTGTTAATTTGTTGCCGACTACTACCGTTCAAACACTTTAGGGTTTAGACATCCATAACAGCAAGAATGGTATTGAATTATATATTCAAAATGTTCCTTTTTTACAATCGGGGGTATGTCGGGGACAACATACTGTAGGATCGCGACACAAATTACATTAAAAATAAATCAGTGTACAAAAGCAAGCAAAAAATATATGAGTATTCCACAAACCCACCTGGCCCGGTGAAAGCTTTGCGTACCTGTTGGATCTTTACATTTCTTTTAAATAATAGAATAAATTATGAACTTCTAACACAAAGTATTTTGATATTTCTTTTAAATATTCTTTGTATTTTTTTTCAATATTTTTCCAAGAACAAAATCCTCCCTTGCTTCTCACCTTTTTTTCCTTACAGTATGTGATAGCTAATTTGAAATCTTTAGTTTTGAAATGTCTTTCAGTCACCTTACATGTACTGTAAAGCCTTCAAGAAATGTTTATATCATTATTATTCTGTGACATTTGAGAGGCTGGATGAACAAAAAAAAAAATCATATATTTAATCAAATATGGCAAATAATCGCTTGTTGCAGTCTTAAATTATGTGTCATACTCGAATGGATGACGTGCCACATTCCAAGTTCATTTTCACCCGAAGTACTAAAGTCAGAGTTCTCTGTTAAGGATCAATGACAAGGTCACCTCCACATATAGATAATCTATTATGATCTGACAGTCACTGAAACCAACACACCCTGCTCTACAAGAACTCGCCCCAAGTTGGTGTAACACAAACAGAGTTGTGTCTCAAGGGGAAGACCAAGAAACATTTTACTTTTACAAACAGGACCCTGGAGGATGCGTCTCCAGAGAGAGCTCTTAGTCCAGAGAGGGCTGTAGTGGTTATTGACTTCATACCACACAAGGACTGGAAACCTCCCTCCTGTCTGCTGTTTCAGTCGTTCACAGTAATAATGGATGCAAATGAGAATTGTTTAGGAGACGCTGGCAGGTTGACCCCTTTGCTTTCTCCTGGTGAAGGATGGATGGTGCTCCATTACCGCTAACTGCTTGCTGTTTACTCATGCCTTATTCATATTCTTATTCTTACATTTATTCTCATAATCTTATTTTTGTACATAATATGAGAGGTCCTACACCACTATTGTGAGTTGGGGTTTCACAACTAGACCTGACTCACAGCTTGGCAGTCAGAAGGTTCCCAGTCAGGAAGGAGGTCGAATCATCTTCCCTGTTTTACATTTTGAGCCCATACAAATCCACAAAAACATAGTTTTGTGTGACCTTGGTAAACTGTGTAACCAATGTACCGCAGGTCTCCCTTGAAAAAGAGATCGTTGATCTCAATGGGATTTTTTAACCTGGTTAAATAAAGGCTACAAACAAACAAACTGCTTCTGCTGTGAAATTATGCTGACATCCTGAGCACTTAGTTCTCATTTGGAAAATGTGGTTGACTGGTAACAGCAAAGGGAGGCATACAAAAAAAGCACTCCCTCAGACATGTGCAGAAGCAATCAAAGAGCCGAGGGAGGATGGTAACCTTTCAAATGGGAACTAATTCATTATAGAATTAGAAGAATTGGGAGGGATGAAACCCTCTTTAATGGTCACACATGCAGAGCACACAGCACACACAGTGAAATGTGTTCTCTGCATTTAACCCATAGTACTAGGAGTCTAGTACTAGGAGCAGTGGGCAGCTATTGTACAGCGCCCTTAGGCAGAGAAAGAGCGTGTGCTTGTCTCCTACCCTTTCTTATACAGAAATCCCACTCGATCACTTCAGGCTCAAAACCACAAGCATCTCAAAACCACAGTCTGTTAAAGGAAGTGAGGCCGATTCCTGGGAGAACGACACATGCAGAGAAGGAGAAAAAGTGAAAGGAAAAGTAAAAACTCTGAAACCGGGCCAATCAGATATGATGTCCGTGCAGTTATTCATAGTCTAGGTACTTTCTTTTCATCTAATTCTTCACATCTGCAGTGCTTCAAATCAAAAAAAGAAAAGCAAATATAATGTCCATCTGTGGTTCTTGTAAGTTTTCCTGCAGGCAATACATTAAAACATATCCAGACCACATGATGTCACTAACGTTAGCAGAGCCATCTAAAGTAGCTAAAATAAATAATCCCCCAAATGGCAAACATTTAGTGCACCTGTAATCGAATTAGGTCTTCAAGGTAGAGGGAGTGGAGATTCAATTACACGATTAGTCTCAGCAGCAGACTGGTGACTGTGATGGGCCAACGGCGCTCCGATTGTTGAAGTTCAGCTATTGAGAGGTTTCCTGAATATTTTCCGTCTGTGTGGGCGTTTTTGTCTAATACGTCTATATCTGTATTTGTATAAAGCACTTCTCACATGAACCTATTTTGTAAAATATCCTTTAATTTGACTTGACTGGACAAATTGGTGTAATATTGCTTGTACTGGGAATAGTGAGGAAAACATGTTGTTACTCTTGGCAGGTGGGTGTCGCTCACTAAAGCCAAACCCACTCTTGCTCCTGACAAAATGCAGAGCTTTTCAGTAAAAACTAATTCTTCAACACTATACATGATTTCGACATTGAAACACCCCTGAATTCATAGCATAGGAACGTCTGAATCTGAAAACAATCCATTCATAACTTGATAGCACAGAAGTCTGATGATTTCTCTATAGGTCAACTTGGAAATTGTGTGCCTGAATTTCACCAATCTGGGTCAGCAACATATTACTTATTGACATGACCTTTCTGATCAGAAAACAGCCTTTAAGTAAGGCAGTGGGAATGCAGTTTTTTTTTCCAAGTGTTCAAAAACATTGGTCTAAAAACATCTAAATGTTCTAACAATCAGTTGTATTTGAATTCAATACGTTTTTTCATTTAGGTTTGAACCTGCTTATGCTCATTTTTGCTTACATAACATTTTCTTTTATCCATGGTGGAAGCAAATCTCAACAAAAAGTTGCATGACTGTCTCATATCAGTTCAGTAATCTTTTTGTCTGAGATATAAATCAGTCAAATCCCTAAACCTTGCCATAAAAACTTACTTTCACATGGGGATAAACTCAATGACAGGCGTATGCAGCATAAAAGAGAAGCAACACGCAATAGTCTGGAAGTCATCATGCAAAGAAAGTTAAACTCTTGGTCTTTTAGTCCACCTAAAGCCACTGAAATCCTGAAGGCTGTAAGCGGGTTCTAAAAGCATTCTTCAGGGAAATTCTCCCAAATGTTTAGCTCCCCCTCTTTCATAACAACACACTCACAAACACACATCCTTAATTAGAGCACTCGCAGCTGGAAATAGTGAAAGATAAGGATATGAAGCCAATCTGTTTTCCATTGTATTTGATTGCTTTAATTTGACTCGTCATGCACTAATTGAAGCTCAACACATTTTTCTGCATTCTATTATTTTCTAAAAGGGACATTATCCGGACACATTGTAGAGCGGAGATACAAAAGTTAGATTTAAGATGAATTTTTTAATGTATTTTTTGAATACTCTTTTTACATTTCTATGATGCCACATTACTCCTTTGATGTCAAAGAAAAAAAACTTTTTCCCTAACTATTCCTAACAGAAAAAAAAACGTCATTCCTACAACAGGAAATACTAAATGTATTAAGATGATGATTCCCCTGCTAGATGTATAGGACATTTTTAACAATGTTAGTAAATCCATTTGGGGGGGGGGGGGGGTTAACTGCGCATTTCCCCAACCTGGTTTTGTGCAGATGATGCTTTTGGTGCGAAGAGAGGAAAGCGGATAGACAAGCTTTCAAGAAATGAAATGAAACAAAAGCCAGACACCGGTTAATTTCCTGGGAGTGTGTTAGTGGGTGGCTGTAGAGCTTTGTGTGAGTAGGTGGGCAGGTGGGGGGGGGTTGTGTTTACTGTTTTATAGTCTCTTTTATGTTCCTTTCTCACAAGTACTGTTTGACATTCCTGTACAGGGCTAGACTGAAGTATTTAGAAAGGATGAAGGCATACATAAAGGGGGGCAACAGGAGGGATGAGGAACAGAAAGAGGAACACAAAATAATTGTTGCAATCATATTTGTATAAACCTTTTTATTTTTTCAACTTGTCTTCCAAAACCTCACATGTTTTTTTTTGCTTATCACATGTTTTGGTTGAGATGGTTTAAAGACACTTCTTAACTGTGACATTGCACTCTATCCAAACAAAGACTCCCACCGTGTTTTAATTGGTCTGCTTGTCAGGGTGTTATGTCTCCTTGCATGTGTGTGTGTGTGGTAAAAGTGGTATTTAACAGCAGCTGCTGACCAGTAGCTGTAATTCATCCCATGTTACAGAGCTCCACAGAGGAACACTGTGATCTTAAAATGCGGACACTGCGTGAGATTAACGTACCGGGGACTGTTAAAATCTGAGAAATGTACGAGTCCTTTGGGAAATGCTTGTAATTCAGCCTGGTTTCTGATACAGACCCAAACAAGGTTAAGGCCATTTTCAGACCGTGTAACACAGTCAAACACAAAAGGAGAAGGAAAGCCACCAATGATTATTCAATGGCATACAATACAAGAGTAGGCACAGATCATTTAAATATACAAACAAATATATATCGTATTGGCATGCTGTATAAACATGATCGCCTTGTATGGTGGAAATTATCTCGGATGCAATCACCTATGAGGGACTTCCCTTTATGGTTTTTGAAGTGAGCAGTATTTTTACTTCACAACACCTTTTCCTCGTGTGAGGCCTCAGAGTGAGACATGGTGATGTTTGATGGTTTGTGTCTGCCCTTTGAAGCGAGGCAAAGTGAAACCCTGATGTGGTTTTGACTAAGACTACAGATTGTGTTGCAGTAGAAGCAAACCCTACTCCCTTTCTTTATTTTGAGATAAACATTGCACAACACTGTGTACTTATTTAGAATTCAGCAGTTTTACAGGCACCCGAGAATCCCCAGTAGTTTACAGAACAGAGCTACAAAGTGAGCTCTGCAACATTCCCTTAACCAACAAAGAAGTTTCCAATTACTTGCCACAATTAACAGACGGAGGGATCACAGAGCATTGAGCTTGTTAAATCCCCTATGACCCATTTACTGCAGAGGATTGTGGGCACACAGCTATTGTTAAATAACTCACGCAATGTCAACAGTACAGTATGCAGTTGTGGAAGAAGTGCAAAAGTAAAACAGAAAACAAAAACAAGAGAAAGTCCTGTGTTCAAGTCAAGTCAGCTCATTTCAAACTGATAAACAACATATTTTCTTACATAGCCTAGGGAGTTTCCCACCATGTGGTTTTGTTTTTTGGTCCATCTTGTTAGATTTGTCTTGATTTCTGCCTCCACCAATGCAGTGCAGGTGGATGGATTTGCTCTTAAGGTGCTGACAGCTTTTTTTACATTTGGCCTATTCTTTTTGTTCACAATGAAAGCTATAGATTATCCAGATTACCCATTGTATTTGGGCGGAGGCAGACATCTCAGAGACTAACATCCTGGAAACTAGACAAATAAAACCTTATACCTGCATGGCTGGGTACAACAAAAGGTAACTGAAAAAATGTGTGTTGCGTGGGAACATTAGAAGTGGTTATATGAAAGTATTAGCAGCACTTCATTCAGTTGTATTTGGTTCAGTTTATACTATTGGATTGAAACATTTTTCAACCATGCAAAGGGAAATATTTCCCTTTGAAACTCAAGTACCCATCTATTACCGGTTTGCCACTGCATTATTTGTTTGATAAATATTCTGTCAAAACAGCCACTGATTTTCCAGTTTTTCCAATTTCCAGTTATGACCTCTTTGGTCAGGTTTAAACATGTGGCTTGTGAAGAATACAAGTTTATGTTCTTGCCTTTCATAACATCCCTTCCTATAACAATGCTTGCAACAAAAGATGGTTGGCTGATTGATTTGAAATGTATTTTCGTTCATGTTTTTTACTGTATCGTTTATAACATTACTATATTGCGTGTTATAGTTGCACAGTATTTTATGTATACTATCAACAAGGTTAATCAACTTTGGATATGGACAGAATGTCAATCACAGTCAAAATCCTGCTAGCTGGCATGAATAGCAGTGGCCTTCCACTCGACTGTAAACACAAACGAAGAGTGAATGTGCTGAACTCAGTTGTCAACAGCTGGCATGTGTACACGTGGAAAACATTTGTTTGTCTTTCCCAGGTCAGAAACATCCAGCACACCAGGACAAAGCCTGCATTGTTACAGTGTTGATCCGGTGGAAAATCTGTGTGAAGGGGCACATTTAGTAGTGATTAAGTTAGATCTAAATCATTATCAGATGATTTCCCAACCAGACTCGAGGCCTGGAGCATTATTTCCTTTCAAACTATTATCTTTATCTTCACCAGAAAGTGGTACTGTTCCTGGTTTTAATTTCTTAGCTTCCTATTTTATTCAGGGAAGAAAACGTTGATCAGTGCCTACGGTTATTTTTTTGATGAGGCAGGCACAGTTCTAATCAGTCATTTGAAGATTCAGAATGTTAAAATCTGTGTTTGTCATTACAAAGCCATTTCAGTACCACTTAGATACATTTTATTATGAGGCAGATTTTTAAAAACAAAGACTTTTACTCTGGCTCATATCTACTGTACTTCAGACTGAAAAATGTAGATAAAGTAGAATGCTGACGTAGAGTCAGTCATACTTTTTAACATGTTTCTGATTCATGTAATTATGGTTTTCTCTTACTCAAGTATTTACTGGGTGAGAGCTGATGTATCTCATTAAGCCGTTTTAAGGAAAAAAGTTGCTTGTTTCTTTTCTTTCTGGAATGTTTTAACTCGTACAAAAATACATTCTTCTTATTTGGAGTAAGACCTAAAACATCCATCTTCTCATGCAAACTCGGAGCCATTGTAACTTGAATTGTGACTATAATTGTATTGACTTGATATAATAAAAAACACGAGGTAAGTCTGGCCTGTTGTTCAACCAGCCATCTAATTGAAATTGTGCCCAAAATGCATTTTTCATGTTAGCCCCCTTTTGCTGTGGGCTTGTCCAATGACTACTCTTGTTACCTTGATTGTTTAGAGGTATAGAACAACACTGCCTAGTTTAAAGCACTCGGTACAGATTGCTTCATCCTCAGAGTAATGAGGGGGTTTGGTGTCGATTAGGCTTTTTGTTTGTGAGTCTTGAAAGGAATTCTCTATAGCTACTTTATGTTTAAATGAATGGTTTGATGGGATTGGTTTTGTGATTCATCCTGGTGAGCTTAATTATATGCTATGTGAGAGAAGGAACTAAAAAGAGAGAGTTGGTGTAGGGAGAGAGAGATGAAAAGCGTGAGAAATAAAGGAAGAAGTCACACTTTGCCTCAATATAAGTAGTTGTAAAATATAAACACAGGTACTGATCAAGATTCATTTAAGGTGCATTTAGATGAATATTGTGAACCCCAAACTGTCTCACTACAAAACAATAACATCATTGGGTTGGGGTTAAAGAGTACTTCAGAGTACTTCAAACAAATGAAAATAGGTTGTTTGGGTCTGTCCTCTAACAAAACGGGAGTCTTTTCTGATCTGACAGCACTATTAGCAGAACATATTTGTTGGTGCCATCGAAAACCATAACAAATTACTTTTGAAACATTTCATTTGAGGTTTAGAAAACAGACATGAGTTCGTTATGTTTAGGGAAAGATTGTGGTTTGGGTTCAAATTACAACTTTGTTAAGGTTAGGGGACCTTGTTGTTATACTAGGCCGGGGAACCACATGGTTTGGAGAAATCAATGTTGACTGTTGGAAGGAAACAAAAAGAAAGCATCTTTCTTTTGACTCTGACTTTTTGTTTGAGCTTCTGTAACATCGTCACTCTCCTTCTTCCTTTTGCTCACAGTGAACAAAGCTTTGTCATCCCAATGCAAAAACATGATGCTTTGGGCTATTTGCTGAAGTAGTGCTTTCGTTTTTTTATTGGATATCGGTCTTGTAAAAAAAGGGTACAAGTCCAGCAATGTTAACCCAATATGCGTGTAAAAACCCTTAAAGCTGAAGTCGGCAATTTAACCTCAATCCCTTTTTTATTGCACAAATGTTGCAGTCCCTCCTCCTTAACTGCTTCCCCCCCCACCAATACACTTTAGCTGAATCTCATAATTCCCCTTAGTTGATTCTAGGTTATTCAGATCACCTTTTGGTTCCTAACTAGAATTGAGAGGTGGTGTTCAGGGTGTGTAGACCCCCTTTTTTAGAAAAGAGGTAGAAAATTGCACAATCGGTGCATTATGATCCTCCCTGATTTTATGTATCCTCATTTCACCAGATAATGTCAGCCAGAAACTCTGGTATTAAGGTTTGTTCTGTTTTGATTGAGGGGGATTGTGAGCATTCTGAAACACAGCTGGAGGGAATGTTTTAAAACCAACTTTCCACTATTACCTGCATCAGTGCGGATTGCAGTACCATTCGTGCAATAGTTTATGCTTGCCTAATGATAACCATTGCTGATTTTATTTAGTTTGTTGGTTTATTTTTTATAGAAACCTCCTTCATGCACATTTAATAGTGATTGTGCTATAATTGAAAAGGCCTGATTTAATAATAATTAAGGAGTTTTTTTCGTTTAGTATTTGTATGGCTTCAGACCATAGACTATAGCTTCAGACTGATAAGACTGGTTAAGTGACATTATATTGTTTTGAACACTATATGATTATGAAACCAATACTGTTTATTAACTTCTCATTCAAGTCTTCTTGTTAAGATGTGACGAATGGCAAAAAGTACATAATAGCAGGTTTGGAATCATTCATTTCTGCTGAGAACATTTCAAATGTGTCTCTAAATGCGATCTACAGTAGTTCACCTATTCATGGTTCTTTATGACAAGCGTATACCTGGATAATGTTATTCCATTGCAGTTTTATAGGAAAAGTTGGTCAAACAAAATTAATGAGCAGACCTGGTTCCTGTGCTTCTGGCCAAACACTGAGAGACATAAATCTTGCTGTTTCATATGTGACTCTAAACTGTGGTACATTTTTCCAGTTTATAATCCAGCTGCAGTTGTTTTAATCTGTTGTCAGATGCTTAGTAAAAAAGGCTTTTACTATTGCAAATTCAATACTAGCATCGATCCTTCATAGGCATCAAATGATACAGTAATACTATTCTGTAAAGTACGTTAAAATAAAGTTTTTCATAATTAAACGTAAGGGTTTGTCGACATTTTGTCTCTTTGACTTTCAGGAAAGTATACTGCCTTTTTAAAGTGAGTGAATATATAATTCCTGTTAGATTTGATCTCCAATTTTTTAAATGGAAGATCCATTCACATCTGTTTGCTATTCCAGCAACAGTAATGCTTCAGAACCACATTCAATATTCACTGCTAGCATCTGGTCACTGTGCATGTGTCTCTGTGTGTGGCCAGGAAACGTAGCCATTCAAAAACAAGTTTGATGATGGATAACTGTATAAAAGATCAATTTTAGGATTGGCAAACTAGAAATTTGGCAATTATGAAGCCAATTGTTGGTCTGAAAATGCTTGACATGTGAAATTAATAAATGTGTTTGCACTTAATCATGCTTCCAATCCTGACATGTATCGAACCCATGCTAGCTTTTGAAGACAGTTTCTGTTTCCTACACAAACGCTCCTCAGGACTAAACACATTAAACTATTCTTGTCATAGGGGCTCGACTGGAACATCTGATTTAGAGATACATGTAAAAGGACTGGACAAATACGCTCAGATAAAGATAAAGTATTTCCTCCGGAAGAAATTGTTCTCCATCAATTATTTATAATCACAATCAACTTGCAAATGGTTAGTGCATTACTCTGCAGCATTCTTATGAGATAGCTTAAGGCATGTGGTGGTCTTATGCTATGAAATCATCTGTTTTTCATTTCTGACTCGGCAATATTGCAACCATATAAATGAAGGTTCATGGCTTCCAACTATTTGCTTCCCCATGGGGCGCTCAAGGCATATTGCTGTAAGTGGCACCATTGTTTCCAGCCTGTGCCATTATAACAACTAACCATTTTCAATGCAAGGGACATACTGTAGAGCTACCAAATGATGTTTGAGCCAAGAAACGGCAAAAGAGTTGTGTTTTTCTGGGCAAATAGGTTCTAAATCGGGAGTTATATCTGCTGCTATATTTTCTTGTAGCAGTATCTTGAACTCAATATCATAATGGGATTCTGACACTAAGACATTGACATTATTATTAGCTTGTTGTGGAAATGGGGTTAGGTATTTATTTACATCTGTCATATGCGTGACATGTTTTGAGTTTGGTTTCTAGACATTAATTGTTGATAAATCAGCTGATTATTTGCCATCCCAGCTTTCTCAAAGTCCATTGTGATGTCTTCTATTGTTTTGCCAATACAAAACCTAAAATATATTCCTTTTAAAATGATATAAAACAGGTAAAAGCACGAAAGCACTTGGCTATTATATTTCCATCGATCAACAAATCAATTAGTTGACTAATCCCTGAAGCTCTAGACATTCATTATAATACTTTATTCACTAAAGCTTAGGGATCAACAATTGTTGAACAGTTTAGATGACATCACTCCCCAGACAGTAGAAATAATCCAGACAGAGGCAGACAGCCCATGATTACAACACCGCTCGTTTTACCTGCTTTCACTCAGGTTCTTTTTGGCTATAACTCAGTGGTAAAATCAGGGAGTCGATAGATTTGTAGGGATTTAAAAAGGACTTCTTAGCCGCCGTCTGCCAAGACGATGTCAAATGATGACCATCCGGAGGAGAAGAACAGAGGGTCGGGAGCTCTCTGTAGTTAGACTCAGATTTATTGGATACAGGCTTTGAAGAAGACGCATATCCGAAATGTCAGCCTGCTCATCTGCTCAATAAATCTCCAGAGCAGACTACAGCCCTCTCATCCTCTCTTGTTCTTTGGTTAGTCATCCTTTGATGTACCCTTGGTCACAAGTAAAGGAGTAATACGTAAATACTGTCTGGGTACACCTTTTAAAACATGATTATTGGCTTTGTTATTGTCCATAAAAAAGACTGTATGACGTTGTTTTGTTTTGTTCAACTCTGAAACGTTAGTTGTAGAAATGCAATTTGTAAATACAGTTTGAAGCACGGAAAGAAAACATGATGAGCTAATAGAGATACACCCACGTTTTTTTTCCTATAGTTTGTCTAGCAATTAAAAATGAGCAGCCAGTATTTCATTTTCTGTCAGTTACTTTGTGTTTGCCTGCATTTTAAATCCCACGAGAAGGTTTTGAAATTGATCTGACACACCTTGGTGACTTTGGAGAAACATCACCTGACTCATAGTTTTCATTTGTCAAAACTTGCATCATTACATCATTTCAATCACTACTTTCTGTGTCGTCAAGCTGCTAATTTCCCAAGTTTTTACAAGACTTGAAAAACACTTTTACTCATGATGCTGATGATGATGATACCCATTGATGAGATCCAGTTTGTTTGACATCAGTGCCACTGTTTTACACATGGGACGGTGTCTGAGTAATATTGAGTCAGACCTTCAGACAGAGCTCCACATGCCTGCAGTTGTCGGAAAGGCATATTCCCAGGAATGTCTATGAGCTCATTCCCTCTGCAGTAGAAAAATCGTACTCAAACTCAGTGACTCACCCTGCAATTGGCTTGGGAAATGAAAGAATCAAGAAGTGGGGCAGAGGGGATACAAGGATATCCCCTGATAAATGGGAGAGGTCATTTCTGTCAGTGGGTCGTCCAAATTACTTCTTCATTGTTGAGGCTGATACGCTTTAGACCCTGATCTGTTAGTTATTGACTGTTCTCAGTTATAAGTGTGTGAACATATTTTTTTACAAGCCACAAAAGCCAGTATATTTGTGTTATCATTTCTTTTTAGTCACGCTAGCTAGTGGCTCTATGGATGTCAAAGTCAGTCTGTCAGTCAGTTGGTTTACTAGGGAAATTGTCTCGACTGTTGGACTGCCATGAAATTCGGTACAGATGTTCGTGTTCTACATAGTTCAATTGTAACAACTTTGGTGATCCCAACTTTTCTTGTGGCAGTATTATGAGGTCTGAATGTTATTGTGTGCAAACATTTTGCATTTAAACAATTACCTGCAAAAATAATAAAATTTGCCTCAGCTCATCATCAGATGTTGCCACAGGGGTTACACAGGTTTATTAAACAGGGTTTTAAAACCTTCATTCTCAGTCCAAATAAGCAGTGTTTGGAAGAAGTATAACTAGTACTGTTAGAAATGTTATTTGGTCACATTTGCTGGAAAAAGCAAATGTTTTAATGAACCAAATCAGAGTTTTGGTGTTGAAAAAAGGCCACATAAAAAAAAGAAGCTACAACTAGGCCTAAGAGGGATACAAATAACATTGTCTGCTGCATTTATTTGGTACATTTAAACGGTAAGTAACGTTATTATGTCAGGTGTGCGTGACCTGTGCCGCTGCATGTTCGTCATCTGCAAGGTGCTTACACAGCAGTCAATGATGGACATCAGAAAATGGTTAAAACAACCAGCCCTTATCGCCAGCAGTAACACTGCATCTACTGCAGGTAATAACAGTTCATGGGGACATTACGTTACCCGCGGCCACTGTCGTGGACACTAACGTCCTCCCGCCCGACTCGCCGGCTTTGCCCGCCTCGCCCACGGAGGCGGAGCAGCCGCAGCCGTCTTCGTTGCCCCAAACACCGCCACCCCTCGGCGGCCCGCAAGTGCCAGAGGACCTCGGCAAAACAGAGCCTGCCCAGGTATATTAAAAAAAGTACCCAACTCGCCTGTACAGTGGGGTAAGGCACTCATTTTGCAGCTCATGGTTTCTAAACAGAGATTGGCTGGAATATTCATGTAAAAAAGATGCCATCTTCTGCTATGCATGTGGACATTTCGGTCTTAATAGGGGAGTGATTTGTAAAATATCCATAAAGAAAAAGTAAATCTGTTTACAGTTCTGTTTCATATGGGTGTTGAGATGTATCCATAGATCTCTTCATTTTGCTCTCAAAGTGCACCAGATTGATGCTTTTAACTTCAATATTTAAAAAAAAATCTTCCCGGGGGAGCATGCCCCCGGACCCCCCTAGAGGAAGTGAGGACCCCCCTGAGGTGTTAGGTCCACCCCCCCCCATAAAAATAGCACTTTACCACTGCACCCTCTCTAATCTCAGAAGCACCCTGAGTCATTTTGTTCTGGAACGGGGCCTGGCTTTGTGTCAAGAAGAGCCAGAAGAGCAGGAACTGAAAGAAAGTGACATGGAAGGAAAATCATGGAAACAGAGAAATGCATACACCACCCAACTGAGCAACTTGTGGAATATCTATAGTTACCCCCATTTAACAAGCGCTTCGAGATTTGTCTTGGCAGATGAGAAGCGCTATATAAATTAAATGTATTATTATTATTATTTATACTTGCACCGTTGAACAACAAGCTGCTTTTTGTGACTCACAGTTGAAATGTCGCAGCGATAGACAGTATATCGCAGCACACTGCAGGCTCGGTCCCCCCACCCACCTCTCCGGGCTCCATGCTCCGTCCCCTCCCACTCTGCAGACCGGCTGAAGGCGGGCATGTGGAGCCGTAATCACACGTCACAGGCGGCTTCGTTATTTAAACTTGAATCGAGAGGAGTGGAGGAAAGTTTTCTCAGACGGGACAGCGTTGCCTAGCAGCTGGGCAGAGGACTCTCTACTTCACCTTTTTGTTTCCCGTAGGCTAAAACCGAGGCACCGCGGATATTTCCCCTCTTTCTATCTGCTTGTCATCCACATCTTTATAGCCAAACATGAGCCAGACCGTGACACTAAAGGGACCCTCTCCCTGGGGTTTTCGCCTGGTGGGTGGACGGGATTTCAGCACACCGTTAACCATCTCCAGGGTAGGTAGTCTGTTGCTTCGCTGTGTATCCATTCATTGAGCCGTGTGCAAAGTGAAGATTGGCTAGACAAAACCATGATGACCATCCTGATTATAATCATTAAACCGACAATAAATAGTAAAAAAAGAAATGAAGGGAACGTTTAAGTGACTCTGTGAAGCTGGGATACTTTGCCAATAAATTATTCTTCAATAAGTGTTCGCCAAGGTCTATTATAGCAGTGTGCATGGGGCAGTATGAACAGGAGCTGACAGACGGTGCCGTCTAACTCCTGGCAGCTGAAGTTGCCAGTACAATTTAGTGAGTCATTGCAATTTGCCGACCATAGAGTAACATCTTTCACTATCCAAAGCGAGGGAGGAAAAAAAGCAATATGGTAGTATTGCCTCATAATTTGTCAATATGAAATAAATAAAATACCTTTTTTATATTGGTATTTAAAGTTATTTTTTCCAAAATGTCCCCTCTTTCAAAAAAGGATTATTGAAATGTTTGAACAGATGCAGGAAATGGCATTATAATAATAATACTAATAGTAATAATAATAATAATAATAATAGGCTACATTGGATTTTGATAGCGTTTTTCCTAGTGCTCAAAGACGCTACATACAAACAGAAACAGTAAAAAAGAAAACAAAAAATATAAACAGTCGTCCTTGAGAGATTTTTTTAAGGATTCAAGAGTGTTGGCCTTTCGGATCATGATTATTGTGTTATTTTGTTGATATTAGCTGGTAAAGTGTCACCTAGTAGCAGGGGCGGACTGGGACTAAAAATCAGCCCGGGAAACTCGACCGGCCGACCGGCCCAACTCGGGTACCGCTAGTCAATTGTCAACGGGGGGGGGCACTTCGGTACCGGCCCACTGGGAAAACTCCCGGTATTCCCAATGGCCAGTCCGCCCCTGCCTAGTAGTAAAGGTCGGGGTAGTGGTTTTCTTGAACTTTCATGACCCTCAGAATATGGGTCAGAAGCGAATATGCTGGCAGTAGCCAATAGTTCACCCCGGCCAGGGTAAACACAGCCCGGACCTGCTGCAGGGCTTGCAGAAGGAGAAAAGGGGGGGCTGCTGACATTTGTTTTTCATCAGAGCTCATTGGTGCTGCTGAGGGATTCCAGGTGTTGTGCTCAGCTGTACCACCAGCCCTAAACAGACCCTTTAACTACAGGGCCCTAGCACTTCAAACTAGACATGTCATTTCTCGATTTACGGCTGCCGATTAACGACTTTGAGAGAAGCAGACAAACCTTGAAGGTCACCTAAAGTGCTCTTTTCTCCAGAACCTATCCCTTTAAAGGAGTTTGTGAGGCAATGGTGAGGCATACTTTGACTCAGTGTCTCGCAGTGTGTCACTTGCTTGCTTAGTTGGCACCTTTGCTTCTTCAAATTCCCAGAAAGTTGCATTTTTGCAACTTTTGAAATGTCTATGGACAGATCACTCACTTCATGCTTGATCTTCATGTTTGAGTTTGTGACCTTGTGCACGGAGTAGAGTTTCCAACTGAGACCATGCTGAAGCCCAGAGTAATTTGGAAAAAATGAAAAATCTACACTGCAGGCTATTGCAGCTCTCTTGTGTTTCATGCTGAATTTGAAGTCAAAATGTTGCCAGCTTCAAGGCATCTCCGGTTTTGTGACGCATACCATCCTAACTGCTTTAATCATTTGGTCAGCATGCAAGTTGTGGTTTCAATTTGAGTGATTGAACAATTTCTGAATGTTGCTATTTCTTTGCATACTTGTATGACTGCCAATGTTGAAACCATGACATGCAAAGGGAAGTCCTTGCATTGTGAACATAGTATAACTTTGCGATAATGGCATCAGCGAGAATAATTACAGGTTACACTTTACAGACAGTTGCATAGCGAGAATGGCAATAAAAACCAATGCTGACATGGAATAGATGCTTGCAAAACGAAATAGGGGAGTTTTGACTAATCCCTAAATCTTGGCGTGACAATTAGAGAAGGAAGCAGCTGGTGAGATGCAAACATTCATCAAAATATGTAATATCAGCGGCATAAATTCACACAGTGATTTGGCAGTATGACCCAGAATTACCTCCCAAAGACTGTTCTCTCTACCAGCCATCCAGAGCAGTTCAGTGTCCAAATGATGTCACATGCTGCAGAAAAAACAGCTGACAACACAAAAAAAAAAAAATGTATTGGCCGAACTTAATAATTGTTTTATCCTGGGGTCTAATATGCTGGTTTACAGCAGTCAATAAATCACAATTATATTCATGGGGAAGTTATTAAAAAAAAGTAAAAATGGTGGGAAAGAATCCTCTTGCCTCACCATGGGAGCTGGTTGTATTCTAAGTTTGAGTCCTGGTGTGATTCATTGCTGCTGATGTACTGGAGTATCTCCTAAACTCGCTATTCATCACATGCTTGCTACATTCTTGCTGTACAGTGCATGCCCAAGACGGCAATTACAATGTGTTGAATGGTGACACAGAAAGAGAAACATGGAGGGAGAGAGTGTGTGTTTCAGAGAAGGATAGTTTATGTGGTAAACTTAAGTATCCAAAATGCCTCTTCAGGGAGACTTACATATCATGTAAACCTGCAAAACTCTGTGAAGGTTGTAACAGTGCCTGCTGCCTGTTTATGACTAGAGAAGGTAAGGTTTAAGACTGCAACGAAACACAAGACCTTCTCTTATTTTATGCGCTATCCTTACATCATTCCTCTACTTTGCACAGATCTCCTCCCCTATTCTTACATGTCCTTATATTAAAGCGAAGAAACACCTGCATCTTGGAGACAGTGAGAGTCGTAAATTCCAGTAAACAAGTTGTGATGGCAGCTGCTGCTTTTCCCCTTAAGGTGATAATGTTCCAGGATAAGCCCATTAGTCCCCTGCCAGCCCGTTAAGACTTTAGCCAGTTAATGACGTGTCTACTTGACTCTGGAAACATTTGCGCTGATACTGTGTGTGTGTGTTGTAAAAGGTGTTATGTGCATGAGACAGAACAAGTGGCAGAGAAACACAAACATAATAAAACCAATGATGTAGCGGCTAAAGCATTTCGAGAAGATACGCTGGATTTGTAAGGACGTGTCAAACCGACGTCTAGGCAGAAGGTGACGCAGGACACTTGTCCATCCTGACGATTGTCAAACAGTCATTTTATGGACATGGAAATTCACAACTGAGTGTTATGTAAATAAGGACCCGCGCCGTGCACAGAATCAATGTCCAGCTTCCCTTCTGACACCTTTTTGCTGTTCTTCCCTCTGTGTGGTCTGGCTGGTATGTCCATGCATGATGGGAAATGGTCTGTCACTTTTAGACTGTTAGTGCATTTAGAAGGTTGTTTCCGCAGGCAACATTCCTGCCATTTTTGTGACTTTCAATAATCATTAAATGTCAAAGAAAAGTTAAATGTGTCCATCCCAAACCCCAATAAGACATCTTCAGAGTGCTTGTTTTGTCCAATATCTTGTCCAAAACCCAAGTAAATAATGATATAAAGCAGAGAAAAGCATACATCTATAAATTGATGCTGTCCCAAATCAACTACTTTAATATCATTCATGAAAAGAAGCAAATCCCCACAATGAGAAACCGTTTGGCATTTTATATTGAAAAAGTAGTTTAATTATTAATCCATTATCTAATCTTAGAGGGCTTATTTTTCATAGAGTATCTGTTTTATTACACCTGTTGTAGCTTACTTTATCTTACTGCTATATATGGCTTTTTCTTTGTCCATCTTAACGGATCAAAGTCTAACCTCAGACAGGCAGATACCTTATCAGTGTAGGATGAACAGGGATTTATCTTAAAACAATTCCAATATGCCCATATAAACATCCAAGGGGTTATTCGTTTCTGTAGTTATTCCTCCTGTTCATACTGGCTGTAAAGATACCCCGTCTTACGTCATTTCAATGTAAAATGTCCTCACAGAAGTGTCCCTTTACCACAAGCTTAGTGAATTTGCGAACCTATCTTTTAAAAATCAAATACAAAGGAGAGATAGAGAGTCAGAGTAATGTAGAATCTGTGAAATCCTTGTCATGTCTCATACTATTCTGCTGCATATAGAACTTCTGGAATGTGTCAGAGTTTGAAGAAAGTCTTGTAATCCATATTTGCTAAGGGCATTGGAATCATAGGAACACATATTTTAGGTTGCATCAGCAGTAGTATAGTCAATGAACTCAGTGCCCCTTGTACCCTTTAATCTCCCTGTTTAACTTCTCCGAATACCAGAGACAGGACATGTGACCCAAAGCCACATGGGTTGTTTCTGTGACGCTGCTGGACATAATAGTATGCTTTAGGATTTTCTCCGGCAGCTCTTTACTCTAAGGCTAAAATTACAGATTCTACGAGCTGCTTCCCCACAGCCAAATGAGCAAAAGATAACATGGCACTCTCCAAGAATGTCCTGTTGTCAGTGAAGCGTTGGGGTTCCTGAAGCAGTATGGGCCCGAGAACAATGCAAAAAACCTTGGGTTGTTGCTGAGCTTTTCCTGCCCATCTTGTTATCTGATGTATGTAACTGAGTCTCTGTGATTGATGTAAACATGGAAGTGTGTGAGCGGTGCCGTGAAGACTATGGGCTGAAGGATTTGGAAGAAATTACAAATTGCGATAGTTTTGTTATGACTGTTTTTTGTTAAGCCTGTTGAACACGATTTGTAGGAATATATATCCCTGTAGCTCCACAATACTTCCCTCAAAATGGTATATTTACACATTTTTGGCCTTTTTACACATATTGTTCTTCCTGCGGTTTGGATATTGCACTAGTCAACTGTGGTTTTATAAGTATTGTAATAACAGTTTTCCAGATACACTTGCTTTTAGAGACCATTATGAAAAACAGCAAGTTCTTATTCTTTGTCTATTTATTACGTTAAGTTAAGCACCCTGCAGTTTGACAATTTCTTCTCTCGCCGAGGAAGTCAGTTTTGATTAATGTGCTTTTTCTTGTGAGCTTTCATGCCAGCGTAGCATAGACTGCCAAGGATCTAAAACATGGTTCTTGGAAGGCTCTTATAATCATGCCAAACATATTGAAGCATGACATGGTGAGAAAGACTTACAGGAAACTCCTCCAGGAAAGCAGATCCCACATGCAAGAAACAGTTAGAATTAAAGGGATGACATCACACTTTTTGATGAGTAATATCATGCTCTTTCTGGACATTCACAAATGGATTACAGACTAATTAATTTCCAGTGAATCTCCCATTCTCATTTAACCCCACATAGTTAATTTTCAGCCGTTTGTTGCTTATTGGTCTTGGCAGGTTCTGCTTCTTTGTTTCAGTGTGGTAATCATACACCAGTCAGAACCTCACACCCTGGGCTGTGTAATGGCTTTCCACAGCGTCACCAAGGTCATATCCATGGTTATGGTTATCGCAGGTTCAACAAGCAAACAAAGGCTCTTGACACATTGCCAGCAATTATTCTCTGTGTTACTGAGACTCAGTGCTCCCGCCCAGCATTAGCTTCTCTGTGGGATTCACATGCATGAGGAAAAGATTGGAAGTGATGTTTTTTTTCACAGCTTTATGAATTTTTCTAGAATTACAAGAGTTTATAATTATCTAATTTTAAAGTGACTGTGGTCATTTTAATATGTGTATGCAGACCAGAAGCTGGGAGTTTTGCCATCCTGCGTCAAACTGTGTAACTATTAAAGTCAAGAACCTCCAAAATTAGATTTGTCATCGATTTCAGCCAGGATGATGATACAAGAGAATACTTTACGGCATAAATGTTAATGCATCACGTATAGTGCTATACACTATAACCTTCACACACCTTCATTATTTTCTTTGCGGTCTCTCGTTCATGCTCAAACAGAAAAACATGAGCGCCCACAGTGAAACCACACTGTAGCACACACTCAGGCCTCAGCGTGCCACAGGATGAATCTTTGTGACATGAGGCTGTCATTTGCTAACCGCGCTATCTGTTAGCAATTAACTTTGTCACTGCATGTGGAGCAGCCCCCTTATGGAAACTGTGTGTCTGTTTGGATTGCCCAACAACCAGTAAAGTTGCTTTCCACACCATCACCATTAAATCCTTCTTGGTCTTGATTTGATGTGACCTCATCACAAATGAGCACCATTTTTCACCATTGCAACTTTTATAGTGTCAGAGAAACAAAGAACATCCCTTTTTGTTGTTTTGATCAAATTCCACAAATATCTGCTGCAAAAAAAGTGGTCTAGCAGGTGAAAATGGAATTGATTTCATACCAAACGATCTCATATGAAGTTGCTATTTCCAGCAAAGTTTGATCATTTTGTTGAATTTATTGTCTTTGTGTTCCCCTTCCACACCCATAGTGGTTTAGAAACCACTTCACAATTATTCACCAAAGTTTCAGTTCCATCTTCTGTCTCTGCCAAGATAACACTGGATAAGTCCTTAACAGACTTCATCTGTTATTTTTGACTTGTACTGTCATTATATCCAACAACATGAAGAGAGTAGAAGTGAATCACTCAGGTGTTGTTACCAATTGTTTCATGTATGAAGACTAAAATAAAAATGTTTGTGTGGTATTTAAAGCCACTTGCCCATGCTATAGAGTAAAACATACTGAAGATCTCTGAGTTAAACCATTACATCACTTTACATCTGCAGTGTATATATAGCAGATTATAATTATGTGGAGCACGTAACTCTGCTTACTTACATTTCCTTGCAGGCAGGAATGCTTTGTCCTCTAGTGACGACCTCAGTCTTGCCATTGTAGCACTTTGCATACCATTGAATGTGTGTATGAGTGTGTGTGGGTGTGTGTGTTAGTGTGTGTGTGATTCATGCACTACTCATGGTCTGACCCTGAGGTGGCATAACTCACTCTTGCTTGTATGTGTTTTGGGGGTGCATGAACTTCGGTCCACTATGACACAGCCCAGGCACAAACCCAAGACACACACACACACACACACACACACACACACACACACACACACACACACACACACACACACACACACACACACACACACACACACACACACACACACACACACACACACACACACACACACACACACACATACCACATCATAAATGCGTTCTCACCAGGGAGGTTGTGCAGATTAGTTTGGGGTAAACTATAACCTCTAGTTAGTGAATGTCAACAATGGAACTGAATCTGTTACATTTATACTTTTGTCTTTTTAAAAGACTCCATCTGTAATTTTCCTTACAATAATTCCTGCTCAATATTGTGGTTTATGTTCGATTTCCAACATTGCATCGCATCAATAAAGTTACTTTACTTTCTCCGTAATTCAAGTACACATTACACATTTCCCACAAGGCCCCTGACCTCTGAGTTTACCGGAACTGAGTCAGGGACATTTGGGCGGTCAGAGGCTGTAAATTAGGAATTCCACATCTGAACCACACGACTCAGCTATTAGTGCTTGATGGAGCGTGAACTTGTGTGCCTTTGCTCTTAAAATACTCTTCCCAAGTTAGCAAAGCTGCTTGTCTTGCACACACTGATCTTTTTCTCTCTTTCTGGGTGCTGTTTATCATTCCAGGCAATCATATCCTAATTTATCTAAGATTACTTATGTCTGTAAGAGAAGTACGTTTTCCAAAAACAATACATCTCAATGCACAGCTCTCTCTTTGGCATGTTACAAAGTGCTGGAATCCATCCTACGTTGTTAGGATCTTTGAGATTTTTTGTTTTTGTTGTATCTGTTTCTCAATTAAACAATTCATGTGTCGAACAAAATATTAATCTACAACTACAATAATCAAGTCATCAATATTTTAAAGCAGAAAATGTGCCAGCTTTTCATTTGGATTATTTTCTGGGTTTTTTCTGTATTTTACAATCAAAAATTAGTTTTTCTTGATTGTTGGAAAAAAGCAATCTTAAAATCTTAAAATATCAATTTTTTTTACCATTATATAAACAATATGATTAATCAAGTAAATAATCAGAACTTTATTTGATTCATTCGATAAGGAAAATAGTTGTTGCTGTTCTTGTAGGTGCTTCTCTTGTCTTTGCAATTTCAGCCAGGTACTCTTGCCAGCTGCCGACAGCTGTTGCCGCTGCTAGATTTATAAATCTTACTCAAGGCATTGTAAACAGGAAATGAATACTGAGTAACTATTGTGCTTTTTCAATTTGCAACAGAGAAGCCAATCAAACTCTTAGTTAGGCGGTAGTAAAATGTCATAGACTATTGCTTAAAATTCCTCCTAAAAACAATGTGACTACAGCAATTGCATCCAGCTGCCGAAAATCTCCTCACTTTAAATTGTGAAGAAATAATACGGAAATGGAATATGGAAAACGAATCCACGTCATAGCTTCACAGCACATTGAGTGTACAGAGAAGAACGATGACTTGATGACAAATGTTGGCATTTTATTACATTTGAGTTTTTTTGCTGTCAGAGTATCCTTCTTTGCAGCTTGCTGCCATACGGTATGATCGGGACTGTTTCACTGTGGATATCTTGGTGTGACAATGGAAGATTTGATGGGTCTTTTCACGTTATTTGTGTCAGCCAAAACCAACTATCAGAGGCAGGCCTGGAAATAGCCACGACATTTGTGTGTGTAATAATGGAAAATTGTTATCAGATGTTGCTTAGTGTGCGGGTATGTGTGTGTTCCCGTATTACCAGTTCCTACTCCCGCCTTTGCCTTATTTGATGGCTTTAAATGTCCACAGACTTTTGAGTGGGTTTCTGGAATAAGAAATCACAGAAAGAAACCTGCTTACTGTCCAGGGGCTCAAACATAATCTTCCAAATTAAAGCGATGTGGACTTATGCATCAATACAGGCCAAGTGAGAAATCAGAGAAAGCTTAAAGAACTTATTGAGCAAATGTTTGTAAATTAATCTAACATTACACAGAGACAGGTTCAAAGTTCCTTCGTGCAAACTCTGTTAGCTTACTTAAATATCCACCAGAGATTCAGGCTGATGCAATTGCTGAGTGAACGCAAATCGTTTTTTACTGAATTTCAAAGACCAGGCGTGTAAAAAAAGTTCCAGTTCTTTCCAGACATTTCACCGCCTTCAAACTCTGAGTGGCTTCACACTTCTGAGTGTCGCTCGCTGCTGGCTTTTGAAAATGTAAACCTAGAGTGCTGCCCAAGGCAATATCACATAAATCAAAAGAGAGCTGCTTTATGTTGTATTTGGCCTCTGTGTTGACACTCCCACGCTAATACTCTTTTCTTGTTTTTCTTTCTTCCTGACAGTTTGACACCACTTATAACGGCTCTTTCTTTTTCTTTTTCTTGGGTGTGCTTGGATTGCTGTGCGTGTGTGTGTGAATGATTCCTGTAGGTAACACCAGGCAGCAAGGCGGCCCAGGGCGACCTGTGTCCAGGCGACACCATCTTGGCCATCAATGGCGACAGCACGGAGCTCATGTCACACATGGAGGCTCAGAACAGGATCAAAACCTGCACTCAGCAGCTCACACTCGATATCAGGTAACACAAGACTGTCCTTAGAGAGCATTAGTCATCTGATGAAACCCTTATACCAACCTACATAATGTGTAGATTTCATCATGATGTTGCTGTTGTACCACAAACCCCCTTATGCTGGCAGTAGACATGGATCCATATAGGCGCAAAAAGCTTCTACTTTAAACCTCAGTTTGAATCATAATGATCAACATCTTTTTTTTTGTTGACCTTATACTGTAGGGGAGTTCAACAGATTTTTACACATTTGGGTCTTTTTAAAATTATTTTAAAGCACTTATAAATCCTTTTTTTGCCGTTTGAAACACCTCTGAGCTCAGGGCTACAATAGCCGCTGTTTCCATTACACAATTAAATTGTCTGAACTGCCTGCATTGCATTGTGGGTAAATAATATTTAACATGAACAAATAATGTGTGGAGTAAAAATCTGAACTGACAATGCTCCCACAGTCAATTGTTGTAATAATCATACGGAAGGCCACACACATACCAATAATGATGATGTATTTAGTTTACTATGTGACAAGCATATAGTCTACTGTATGTCTAATGTAATTGCTTGCAGACGTGTAATTTAGAGGTGTTTGCTTCTTTAGAATATGTGACAAACTGTACATGAAGCCAGTTTTCCACAGATGAAGACTGATGGGAATTTTGACGTTCAGAATAATTGGAAATCAGTAAATGATTCCAACATTAGTCACTGAGTCAATGGTCGTCCCTTTTTTGGCAGGAGTGGCTGCTTTTGGTTTTAGTTTTTAAGCTCATTAACTGCAATTTTTGGGAAAAACGTTTTTGTGACCAAGGTGATTTACTGCCTGTGGTCCAGGAGCACATTGTTTCTATTTCGGGTCGATTGCTCAGCTTGGTACAGTGGAGTCATACGGACAGATGACAGGTTTACGACGGTTTAAAGGATTGACTCTCTGCTCCTATAGAGCGCTGTCAAAGTAAATGAGGCTTGCGCATACAGTGAGTCACACAGTGACCTTTTGAAATGGACTTCACAGGTCGATGTTGCTCATTTTGCCAGGACATGAGGCTGGAAAATTAACTCCTCAATATATAGGCTATGTAAGGATGGATGATTCGGCCTAAAGCGAAGGACAGAAGCAACATGTTTCTGTCAACATAGCACAGAGGAAATCATCCATCTAAACAGTTAATGACAGAGAGAGGGGAGGGGGGATAACCAAGGAAAAACTGAAATGTCAGTTGCTTCCCACATTTCTATTAGATGATTAGTGTAGCCAGCCTACTGGAAAGTGCAGAGCAAATCTGGCAACCTCTGAATCCCGTCCTCTCAGATGAAGAACACTGTGTGGTTTAGCCAAATGGTGCCTCAGCTCTCTCCTTTTAGGGCAGCAGACAACACAGTCTCTTTCCTGTAACGGTTAGGAGCACCATGTTGACTTGCAGATGCGGTGGAAATAAGAATGAATCCCGGAGTAATCTGACCTGTCGGATAAGCAAAGATTCACACATGCTGCAGGAACCTACATTCAGACAGAGAAGCACTTTTCTCTCTCTCCTTTCTTTCCACTGTGTTTGTGCTTTATAGTATGCATGCACTCTAGCATGCAACAGACGTCCCGTTCCCCACAGACTGTAGTAGAAGCCATCCATCCATATATCAAGCTGAGCGTTAAGTGGTTTATCCACATAGGGATGGTTAATTTATTTAAGGATACATAAAGTAGTATTCAGCGCAAAGACTGGGGAAGCTCTTCTGCAGCTGCATGACCACGAAAAAAGGAACTCCCTCACTTAACCCCTTGCACCTTAACTTCGGCTTCAATCTTCCTTTAAGAAGTCAAAATTGTTGGAGACATTACAGCATGTAATTTAGTGTGATTAAATAAAATAACCACAAGTAAACCACCAGGCAGTCATGTTGTTCATCAACCCCCCTTAATTTTCCATCGAAACTGATGAGATAGCAACACAGCAGACGCAAAACAAGGTTATCTGCTGGTATGTGACCTTTCCACAGTTTATTGCTTGAATAATTACAGTCTGAACTGCCCTGCCGCTGGACAGGAGCAGGGTAAGGCGTGTCTGAGAGATAGGCATGCACCTTTGGCTCCAGAGCGCTGAGCTGAAATGAACTGCTGGTGAAGGGCAGGGCAACAGGGGTTCAAGGAGAAGAAAAACAAGACTTTAAAAAATGGATATGACGTTTTAGGCTAGCAGACAGATAGGAGTTGAATAAAGGCATGGCTTGAAGGTGTGGATTATGAGAAAAGACAAAAACAACAATGGTGGAAAGAGAGCAAGACAAAGAGAGGTCGAAGCCAAATAGAGGAACGGTGAACCAGAGTGACTAAGTGAGAAATCCACATGGCCTCTTCTCTGCCTCGACTGCTGGTTTACTGCCAACATTTTCTGCTGGGTACATTGCTGTCAATTCAATTACCCAGACAACACAGTGAAGCAATAGTTGAATTTCTTTCCCTGAGATAGGGGACTTGCGTCACCACACGTTTTGAAATAAAGTGAATATTAATAGAATATTCCTACTGGACACTATGAAAACACAAGATAAAGAAACAAGACTTTCTCACACACACTTCAAGTCAAATATACATTTCAGGCTGTGTATAGGTTCAATCTCATTCCAATTCTGTTCAATCCATAGCCTGGGGATTAAAGTGTTACATTGGGTGTCTTTAACATCCAGTGTGAGGTAGCTTTTGCCAGGAAAAAAGCTGCACAGGAAGTTGAGATAATAAACGGCAACGGTCACTATGACAAGGCAGACAAACAAAAGCCACCCTAATAACCTCAACCTTCACCAACAGGATAAAATAGGTCATGGTTTTGGCCTCGACATATTAACCACTAAAACACGATTCAAATATTGAAATAAAAACGGCTCAATACAAAGCAACTCTAAGGTAGGTTTTCACATTTTCAAAACCTTGAAAATGTTCCCTCATTAAGGCAGTATGTTCTCCATTTAAACATTAAAATCCATAGAATGGGGATCTCCTATTCGTTTGAAAAATATGAGTACTTAGGTTATTTATTGAAGGAGATTGGTTTTATTGGAAACCCCCTTCAGTTATATAATTGAGGATTGTTATATTGCAACCATTGATTCTGTAGTAAACTAAAAGAGAAAAAAAGTTGGGAGTGACTCAAAGAACTCATGTTGACTCACTAGAAAATAATATTTTAGAGGTCACCACTTCTCAGCCCTCCATTAAAAGCGTAGGCCATAAAGTACTCGAAACAGACGCAGAGTCGTAGAGGGAGAAACGGGAGACCTATAATTTTGTGTTGCTGCCGATAGACAAATATATGAGTCTACACGTCTGCTGAGAACCAAAATTACAGTATACTGGATGCATTTGAGCTTGAGGTCTTGTATAACACAAGAATGTTCCTTTGTAATGTCTTTGCATTTATTACTTCACAACCCCCATTTTTCATAACTCCTATTACCGGGCATTTTGAAAAGTGCTCCACATCTGAAGTTGGTGCCCAAGGAAGCTCTTGAAAGCTACATTTGAAAAAAAGAAGCTTCATTAAAATTCAGCCCTGCAGCTGTAGTTTTTTCCCCATGAATGCGGTCATTTGAGGAACATTTCACCTTACAAATTCTCATATACTGTCATAAATGTCAGTTCTCCCGGATTTTCTTCTTTTGTGTAATTTACAGGCAATTATATCTACTGACTTTGATGTTGCCTGTCCTTTCCTTCTTGCGCCACTATGATGTTGACTTTTGTGGTTATTACATGCAAAACAAAGGACATTTAGTTCTCAAAGACAATTCTTCCAAAATAAATTAACTTATTTTGCGTTGGTGTTCCTTCCATGATTATAGAGAGGTCTCTATCTGCCACCAGAGTTCAGTTTTGTTGACATTTTGCTGGCAAAGAAGGCCATAGCAAATGATTGTATCATAGTCAGACTTTCATCTATCCATGTACCGCCAAAGAAGACAATTGATGCAGAAAATGGAAAGTATGGTACATTAAACAATGACTTGTATTCTTGGTCTTTAAATACAGCAACCAAGTTACGAGAAAGATTAGAAGATAAAGGAAACGCGTTAATTGGGGAAAAAACAGAGAAAGAAAGACAAGGAGAGGCAAACAGAAAATAATTGCTCTGAGTTCACCGCCGCTTTACCACAGCTTTCCATTTCCATCAGGCCTTTCTACTGATCCAGGCCTGTCAACGCTCCACTGTGAGGTGAAACACCCTTGCTAGTGTCTGTAAGTTCTTGGCTTCAGTTATTAAATAGAGCTGTGTCATCTCGCTGAGAAGGAAAAATGTCCGCCACCCCCACCACAGACACGTACACTATCCAAGTTCACTGTAATGTCAGAGGACCCGGACAGACACACAATGGACTGTGTCATGTCTGCTTTGCTTGGCCTTTATTTACTCGGACCTAAACTTAGTCTTTGAGCATGTGAACCAGCTGTGGTAGAAACCTTTTCTCCCCTATTTCCTCCTTGTTGTTCTTTTCATGCTCATCCTTTGATTTCTCCATCAACCATTCTTCCATGATTTCTCCAAACCTAATTCCTTCACTAATGCATAATGTCTTTTTTTATATCTCCCTTCATCTCGTTCTCTTCCAACCTGCCTTCACCTCCCTGCTGTTTCCCTACGTTTGCCAGAGTCTATTGGAGAAGGCCATGTGGTTTAGAGGCCTGAGAGACAGATGATGGCGGTTTGGATGTGTTTCCACCGCTGGTCAGGCAGTTCGGAAAGCATCATGCTGGGGTGGCAAGTTAAATGTGCTGAGAAATGAGTGATGTTGCCTGAGCTGTGTGTGTTACTCTGGCTGTGTGTCTTGTTCATGTGAAGGAAGGACACCCTGCTGTGTTTGTTTCAGTTTAACTCACTGTTGAAAGGAACATTTAGGATTAGCTTCAGGTCAGATGGAGATGCAGATGGTTATAGTTAAAAGGACCAGTTCACCCCAAATAACACAGAAACATGTTAAAACATACATATAGTTTTGCTGCTAATCCAGTTATTGGAGTCATTTGTGCCACTCAAAACAATGACAATGACATTTAGAAAAAAGCAGCTTTCAGAAACTAATTCCTGGTTAGTCGGGATAGGACCTTTTTGCATCGAAATGTATGCTTTCTACTGAAAAAAAATGCACGCGAAAAAATATACATGAACATCCATTTTATTGGGGCCACAGAAGAACAAGAACATTTTAATAGGAAACTAGCCGTTTTTGTGTTTAAAGCAACATTTGCATTAGGTAATTTGGATTTAGATGAAGCATTACGAATCATAGCAAAACAAAGGCAGAGCATAATGTGAAATCAGAGAAAACAAGCCGAGAAAAGACCTCTGAAGACTTGCCCCTGCTGCCTTTCTTTGCCTCTCAGACCTGTGACTCACAGTTGAGGAATTATGCACGAGGCTGCATGGGACCAAAGGAACACAGGACTCCAGCTGCGATGAAGACAAAAAGAAATACACACACTCACAGCGCTCCACTACAAGCTTCGCTGGATTCCCCTTCATCATCCCTTCATCGCATCATTCCTCTCACGCTCTCCCAAGGTCTCTTTTGTTTGTGGTGAACCATCAATAGAGTTTGAGAGCCTGTGAGGATGGGGGAGACCACAAACCTCCCTCATGCTCACTTGCATCGATCTTGTCATTTCCCAGATGGCGATCTTTTCAAGTGACACCCCAAAAGTCTTCAGATCAGACCCCCATCCTCTTTAAAAGGAGGTTGTCTACCTTCACTCTCAGGGGAGAAAACATTTAGACTCTTCTCACATAACAAAATAACAAAAGAACTCCTCCAGTGTTGGTAACGTATCATAGAAAACCATATTTTTTCTGATGGGTTTTACAGAGCGAGGCATCGGGGCAAGACTCTTCGGTGAACCCTGAAATGTTCAGTGATCAGCCGCATCTTAATTTGAGGGCATTTTGTTTTATAGCCTTCTCTCATGCTCCTCCTCGAACATGGTGATCCTCTGCTGCCAAAGTAAACTCGTCCACTTTAAAAACCAGATATCCCCGATCAGGAAATTAAACCTGACGGGGGGAGGTCAGGCAAGGGAAAATATGACCATAGGAAAGAATAGGAAAGTGGTTGTGATGACCTGAGACTTTCTATTTTCTCTTCCGTCTCTGCATGTGTTTGATTTTGTCTATTTTCCTATTCTTATTCAGACTTCTTACATTGGTAGTTTTTTTCCTTTCTTTTTATAATCCTAACAGTACTTTTATGGCCAATATTACGTGATCTTTTAAATCATGTCCTTGCTCTTTGAAGTTCCTTATGATGATAACTGTGACCATTTGAAAACAAAAACCAAGTAACTTAACAAAATGAGAACATGTGGATCTATATTTCAGAAGCGTGTGGTCTCTGAGTTGTCTTTGTCTTCCAATTTTCTTTCCATTTATCTGTATTCAACAATGTTCAAATCTGAACTATACAGTTCAAAGCAGATGCTGGATGAAAATCAAAGGCAACACTTTAGGAATGAGCCTGGAACTACTCATTCCTATCCTATTTATCATTTTGAAAATGTATTAAGAAAGTGCACCTAAACAGAGGAGGTAGAAGTAAATATGGGAAATTGATCATTCAATTCAAAAAAAGCTAGGAGGGTGTTTTATGGTTCAGGCTCGATTTTCACCTTGGATCTTATAAAAAAAAAAACAGACGGAGGAAATAAAAAAGCAAAGAAGAGAAGAAAAAAAATGAGTGATAATCCACGGGTTGATGAATGTAAAGCAACAGCTGGATCCTGATTCCTCACATACTGACTCAATACGTAACAACACGCTAAAGCGGTAAACAAAAAAACAATACAGTTCATTGTCCTTATCCAAAATGGTGTGCAAGAAAATGTTTCTTTGCTGTACTAATGCTACATTACATTTAAAATACTTGATTATGTCCATTGCTCAATATTTGACATCCAGTTGTAAACATGAAGCCTTATAACTGAAATCGCAGCCAAGAGGCTTAGCAGTCACGTAGCAAGTGGAATTAATCATAACAACATTACTGACATCCCTCTTCAGAATGACCTAATGAATGCAACAGTGTAACACCGTAAATCCCAAGCTGGTCTGCCTCTCACAGTTTCCACCTATGCGTAGCCATTTAAATCTCCATTTAGAGGGATGAATGCAAAAATTCCATGTTTTCTGTTTCGCACTTCTGAAATGTCAATTCAAATAGGCCATTTAATACTGAGCATTTACTCGTTTCAATGGGCTGTTTGTGCGGTAACCATCGAAACCAAACAATCTGAGAACATGTCGGCTTTCTGGCGTTGGAGGCGCATGTCAGCCCACGCAGTCTGCCAGACACTCGTCGCCTCATAAGAGTGTCCTTGATAGCAACACCTCCGTGGTTCATATCTGAAGCATTGCCTCAGCTCAGCCAATGCTGTGCCAGCTGCAGCCTGATAACCTCACCTCTTCAGACGTCAATCCTCCCTCACTGTGGGGTCCATGGATCCATGCATCACACTCACAGTTAATATTCATGTCCTGTGGGTGGAAGTGTGAAAGAATAGAGGGTAGATGCAGTGTCCTTTAGTTGCATGATGTCCTGGTGTTACTCTTTTGGAAGTTGGATGCTTTCCCACTGATGAGCGAACACCATGGATACAAAAGCCACCCAACCCGTCGAACCAAAGAATTCCCCTCAGATCTTTTTTGTTGATATGGCATGCAGACTGCACACATAACTTGAAAGTGAAAACGTATTGCAAGTGAAGCGATGAGTGATGCCACTGAAGATTTATTGCAATGTTTTATCAGCATGGGAAATGTGTTCCACTCTATTCATTTCATCAAACCATAGAATTATCTGGAAATAAAAGATGTTGGTCCCTGCTTATGAATGCACACTTGGCCCATTCAGCAGTGCTGTAAATAATGTTTTATCATTTCTGCCAGTCAGTACGTCATGTAGTTTCTTGTAGGGAAATGCAACTGGAGTCAATCACTTGTAATCTGAACAGAAGTGGGGGAAGCGTTAGATACTAGTAATTCAGTTATCACTCCTTTTGAAAAATCATGGCCCAAAATGCAATGTGTTTTTCCAAACATTTGATAGTTCGTACCCTTGAGTTATGATGTGATGAGGATTTTATCTTTGTACCAGTGGGAGGAGGCCAGAATGAGCTGTATCCCATTCCTAATGTGAATACCTGCCAAATGTACAAATCTAAATCCAAATCCAAATCCAAATTCACACACACACACACACACACACACACACACACACACACACACACACACACACACACACACACACACACACACACACACACACACACACACACACACATCCATACACTTTAAAATGGAAATACGAGTGCAGTATATGATTTTTTTAACTGCAGAGATTAGTGTTTTCTGCACATAAAGGGTACAGCAGTTAGCAGGATATAATGTAACGTGAAATTAATATTTTGAATCTCAATACAATTCGATCATCAAACGACTGTGAAGCCAAAGTCATTATATTTCCCAGCTTAATGTCATTCTTTAAGTATTTAAGTTAAATGTGTCTTGGCATTCCCTTTTTTTCCAGCTTCCTTTCAAACATTCCCACTCAGAAATAATGACTCTTTATACACTGGATATTCTGTGGAAAGGAAAATTCATACTTTTCAGCATAAACGACTGAATGCCTCAACACTTGGGTGTTGGATGGCGGAACACTTATCTGACTCTCTCTTTCTCTCATGGGTATTGTCTTTCAGGTCTGGATCGGGAGAGAGAGTGTGGTCGCCAACAGTTAGTGAAGATGGCAAGACAAGCCCTTACATGGAGCCCGACTCACAGGTAAACACTGTTTACTTTGGATTTATAAGTAACAATGGTTGCTTTACATTTCTATTCACACCCACTTGGATGCTATCAAAACCCATCTGCTTGAATTTTTTGTGCTGAGTTTCAGTGCTCGGATGAAAACATGTTAAATTACTCACCAGACCATAGAAAGAGACAGAAAGAACCTGCACATTAGTTAAGGTGGTGACGTCTTTAGTTGGATTTGTCACTTTTTGTATAGGTTTGTTTGTCTCTTGCCTTGTGGGGAGACACATCAGGTAAAATATATATTTGAAACATACAGAGATGGGCTGCTGGTTCTTGTTGTGATTGTAGATTGTTGTGGGAGGCGTGTGGTGCAGTGGGTTGAGCGTTGGTGTTCGGATCAGGGGGTCACAGGTTCAAACCCCACTGCAGTCAGCATGTCGTTGTGTCCCTGGGCAAGACACTTCACCCCAAATTGTTCCTGTGTGGATTGCTCACAGTATTGAGTATGTAAGTCGCTTTGGATAAAAGCGTCTAACAAGTGACATGTAATGACATGTAATGTAATGTAGAAGGTCAGTTGTGATATATTATATTTAATGTTAGGGTTGGTTAGGGTTAGGTCCTATGAACAGGATCTTACACTGTAACTATTCATGAAATATCAGCTACAGCAAATTATTTGATTATATTCTACGTGTTTTACTTACCTATGCATGTTTTATGCTGCTCAAAAGCATGTCTACTAACCAACCAGTTTCAAACGCTAGGTAGCTTCTTGTGTCGCACACATTTCACTGGTTTGATTTATTTTGAACATGGTTTTAAGCCTTCAAAATCTACTGCTTTGTGTAAGGGTCCTTTGCTACGTACTGAATCAGCCACGAGAGGATAAATCAGATCATGGGTCATAACTTTAAAGTACAGGTCTGTGTCTGGGTGTGAGACTCAAGTCCTCTCAATCTGTTTATACCACAAACAGAATCCATGGAAACAGCCACAACACTGGATCCTTAACTTTGCATGTACGCTATTATTCACATGATATAAATGAGATAATGCGTCCCACTGTTCACTGGAATGGTTTTGAAATAGTATCTTGATTGTTCTTCAATCGTACGAGCTGCCAAATGGACGTCAAAGGCATAATGAACTCTAGCAGATGATCTTTCCCAAGTTTTCCAGTGCTGGCAAGCCAACAGGTTTTTTGAGCACAGAGAGAATAGGAGGTGTGTGTGTATGTGTGTGTGAGAAGACTTTGTGACTGAAACAGACAAACAATGAGCATATTGTGGCTCCGACATGCGGGTGTCCATTTGTCATGTATTGTATTGTGGAAGTTGTGAAGTCTGGACTGACGTGTCTCTCAGCCCTCTCTGTGGCAGGGTCTCCTTGTCTGAAAAAGGGTGGAACAGACACACAAAGAGCTAAGTGAAATCCATCTGTCCACTCATCAATGGGAGTTTTGATGCCTTGCTTACAGGAAAGTATTGTTTTCAGTGGCAGAGATGAAAGTCAAAGAAGCTTTAGCATATGTAATGCATCTTTGTTGTTGTGGCTGTGAGAGTAGAATTCCTATCAAATGATATCTCACTCACACACTATTGTATATTTTGTACTATAAGCCACAGAAATTGCACGTTTCCTATTGTGATTAAAAGAAGAACAAACTAACATGTTACCAACAATTAGAATTGAATAAAATATTTTCTCGGCTACCCAGAAACGAAAAAGAGAAGAAGATGTGTGTCATTTGAGCTATAAATTCATATGTTGATACATTTAACAGTAACTCTGCTCCAGTCTTCATCTCATAATCTCAGCACCAGCTCTGGTCTTGCTTTGATTAACACAAGGAAATAACAAACCTGGGAGAGAGATTAACCATCAGCACAACTATTTATACAAATACTGAAGTACACGACAGGAGGACTTTTTGTTTGGGTGTGCTAGAGGAGTAATTCTGTCTCTCAGGCACTTTTCTCTAGGTCTGGCCTACTGTATCTCGGTAACATCTTATCCAGTCCTTCCCTCTCCCTCATTGAAGCCTTCAAAATGTTCCCTAAAGTCTCTTTTAATGAAACAAACCTGGACAACTGGAAACCGCAGAGTCAGAGCCACTTTATCGCCACGCTCAGGTGGATTCTTCTGTGCATGAAGAGAGGAAACATCCGCTCCCCGGGGTCGCATAAAAGACCAAGGCTCTCTTTTTCTTTCTCTACTCTGACACATAACAATGCCAATTGTTCCTCAATGGAAACAATATATGCACCGGGGCCTCTCTCACGCCGGATGAACCATAATCCAAACTGAACTATGTGAAACGGTTGGCCCACAGTGACTTCATGATGAGCCAGTTTTGGGCAGCCTAGGCAAACATTTACTGAATCAAATCACTGTATGAGTGACATTTTTTGTTTGTTATGCTGGCCTGAAGGTTTGTTCATCCATCATCCACTCTCTGATTCAATATGCTTCGGCTAGCAGGGTGAGAACTGAGTCACACCAGGGTTTGTAGCTATAAAGAAAACAATTCTACTTGAAAATGACCACACATTGTTTTTGGCCTACACACAGGCATTTATTGGTGTTTTTCGTCTCTAGATTGACCCCATTAACTAAGAACATTGCAATATTTTTCTACATCAGAATGCTACCACTAGAGCCCAATAAGCAGCTCCTGAGTAGTAACGAACCCAATGACGCCAGTCTTCAGGACATTCTCTTTTTTTATCATTTCCCTTTACATTTTTAATTCATTGACTGGAAATTCCAGTCTCACTTGTGGGAATAAGCTTCTGAGCAGGAAGTGTCACATGGAAGCTATGAGGTGTTTCCTTTCACCTCGGGAACAGGGTAGACTCTAATAAAAGACTGAGGGAACTGCATACATTACAAGTGTATGACTCTATGACTTGACTTGATGCAAGTGTTTTTGCTTTTGGGTGTTCAACATTTTGGGGTATTCAGTGCAACTGTATGATGTGTTTCCAAAGAACTTTCCTCATGTCTTTGAGCACAGACTACTGGATGTGACACACAACTTTCCTGAAATAGAAATAATTTGATAACGGAGGGTGGGAGGTTGAGATAATGATGATGTGTCGCACAGTAAGTAAAAAGTAAGGGTATGTGTTGGTTCTGCATCACTTCTTTGGCTGTGAGAGTTGTGTCAAGGCCTTGTTAAGTAGCCCCTGACCTCATCTGATTCTGATTGTTCATCTGATATTTTCCTCAGCGGCATTAAAGTTAGCGGAATTATCACTTCAAGATGGAAGTTACATCAGTTTTTGCGAGATGACCGTGATGAAATAATGTCTCGTGGCTTTAGCACATATACTGTTGAAACACAATCTGCCGAAACCTTCATAATCTCATCACCTCATCGTCTTAAATCGGAACTTTTTTCCGATGAGAAAGACCGATTTGGAAAGAAAATGCCTCTATGCCTTGTGAATGGTTATCTCATTGTACATCTTTCTGTCCTACTCCTTGAGCAGTTTTATTCAGAAGTAAAACGATACCACCACTTACTGTCATTTCAGGTTTTCTAAGAAATTCCTTCCATTTAATTAAATGGCAGTTTCAAGTAGGTAGGAATGGCCTTTTGGTCCAATTTAAGGCCAAACTGCATTTTTTGTTTGTTTATCAGAATGCCATTCATTTCCGCTACCCTATTATTAAAGTGATAGCTATTGTGGTGGAGCACTATGGCCCTGTGGAAAGAATGAGGCCTCACAATGCGGAAGCTAAGAGGTCTGGATCACACCAGATGTAGCCCCGGAGCTGGCAGCTCAAGGCAAATTCTGGAAGCTAGCTTTAATACGAGCTGACAGATGGAGTCCTTGCATGACTTATAGACTGTAATTCATTCACTGCTTGGAATTACATTTTACTTCAGATACAAAATGTGTGCATGATACAAAATAGTTTTATGAATGGAACAAGGCAGTTACTTTCCAATATCTGTCATTGAGAATAATTTGCCTTTTTAAAAACACAAAATAGTACAAAGTTGTAAACCTTCGTAATTTTCTAAGATGCATATTTATGGATAGGAATGATCAATAGTGAATAAGGCCAGTTAGAACGATAGAGTTTGTACAAAACTGGATAAACACCATAAAGACCATTAATACAAAAACAATATGGGGCCATTGAAGAGTATTCTCATTGGTTGCAAAAATATGTTTCGGTCCACTGCTTCTCAATCCCCTGCCAGGGAATCTCATACTCGTCATTCACACAGCAGGCCTTTAGATCACAGACCTCTGACCCCACTTATTTGGTTGTTTGTGTTCACTAATCAGCCAGTAATCCCCAGAAATGTCCAAATCAGTCTTTTGGTTTTCCTAATGGAGCCCTCTCTGCTCTGCTTGGCTGTCAGCATGCTGAGGAGGGGACGGGGTCATTGAGAGCAACTCTGCTTGGGTACAAAAGACCAAAATACTGCAGCCATCCAGACTCAGTCAGAGTTTGATGGTTAAAAAAAGAAAATACTGAGTTTTTTAGGGACTGAGACTGGGAAATTCCAAAACAAAGAAAGTTATTTGAGTGTATTTGCTGTTGCACCATCCACTTTTATTCAACCTTATTCTGCCAGACTATAAAGTGTTCAAAGTAACACACATGTCTTAAATAAACTGCATGAACTTATTGGTCTTATGACCAATACACTTATTGCTGACAGTTAATAAACTCAAACATTGAATTTTGATCAAAAGTAGGATGTCTTTTTATCATATATCTGTAATTGGAGACATCTTACCAAATGTAATTCAACCCAGAAGTGACTTTGTACGGTCAACATGGAAGTAAAAGTTTCTAAACAGCTGCCGGAAATTGATCAAATGCATGACATTTAAATAGATTCAAATGCTAAATCCTTTGCGCCTTAAGCATTTGTTTTCTCTCAGACATGCTCATGGCCCGAAGGCCAACAACTCTACCATTTTCCGGTCTTTCTCCCCCAACCCCCCCATGTCAGCTCTCTGCTACCTCCTCTCTAGCCTGTGTGTCTGTCCCTCCAGAGAGGCACCCAGGGCCAGGCCCAGGGAGCCATAAAGGGCTGGTTTGTGTTTGGTTAGTGGTGCAGAGCGCCATGTGAAAAGCTTAATTTCGAAGGTCCAGGGGGATTAAACCATGCAGGAGGCAGAAAAGAAGGAGGTGCTGTGCATGTGTGTGTGAGTGTTATCATGAATTTGTGTTTGTGTGTTCTCGCTTAAAGACAGGCATATGATTTCAATTAGGGTCCTCCACCTTTTTTCCCCTCCCCAGCCCCTCCTCCTCTGGTGTGTTGGTGTAAGCCTCCCTGACCAATCTGTGGTTAAACTTAAACTGTAGTCTTCTCCTATTCAAGCTCTTATTAATCAGGGTAACATTCAGTCAGGTTGATAAATGGAGGAACGTGGTGCCTCTTGGCTGAATGCACCCTAATAAAGATAATGCAGTTTGTAAGGGCTTACACAGAGATGAATGAACATGCATGCAGAAGCAAACTTTCTTTCTCTTTTCTGTCTTTCTTTCGTTCTTGGACATCGGTCATCCTGAACCATTAGCCATGCTTGGTTACCGTTGTAAAACAGGTCAGTGAAATCGGATGACAGCCAGAATGTGCTTATAGACAACGCCGGTTCCCATAAGCAGTTTCTGTGTTTGGATCTCATTCCTCTCCTTTACTTTTTTTTTTTCTACCTTTCAAAGTTTCTCTTCATCCAAGCCAGGAGGAATGCAGTCAAGATTTGGGAGAAAATGAAAGAGTAACCATGCTCAAGAGAGAGAAATTAGAAAATAGATGATCTCACAGATGGTCTTTTTCAACCATTGTTGAGTTTCTGTTGGACATAAAACTGCAGCTGGCAGCTGCTCATATTAACTCTAAACTGTTTTGACTACATTGGTAAAACACGATAAGGTTTCCAGGGGGATTAGGGTAATAAGGCATTCACTAAATGAACGTGACTGTCACCTTAAAACAAAATCTCAATTAAACCTATATGTAGTCCAGCAGTGAAAAGGTTGAATTCATCTTTTTAATGAGACAGTTGGCTTACAGCTGATTTTTGTTAGAAAAAGGAATCCAAGCCACCATACCTTTAGACCAACATGAAAGCACTTACAGGTCCTGAATGTTACCAAACTGGCATTTTTACAAGGCAAGCACCAGATGTGCTGCCTTATAAATCTGCCATCCACCCAGAGCAAATATCTTTGCAACAGGCATGTGAGGCCAGAGAAAGTGTTGAGAAAAAAAGACAAAAGGAATGGTTAGGGAGAGGGGTTCAGCTGAAACGGAAGTATTCACAATGTCAAGCAGGAGTGTGAGGGTGAGAATTGTAAAACATATACTTACTGCTGACAACAGGGAAATCTACCCGGAGAAGCATTTTTAAGGGGTCCATTGGCCTTCAAGGTATTCACATATAACTTTTCCTCTGAGTGCTGCCTGTGTTCTTTCTTATTTGGTTTTCAAACCTGGACCCTATTTTCCCATGTTTTTGTGTCTAAGTGACTAATGAGGACAACAATCTTTGAAATTGGTCAATTATTGGGGCAATTGCTCACCGTTAATATACGCTCATTAGAAGTGTTTGCTTTGGCCGCTGACGAGCCTGTGTTTGACAAAATATGGAAATCACAAGAGGTGACAGGAAAACAACAGTGAAGACCTGAATGAAAGAACGAAAGTTGGAGGAAACAGTTCTATGAGGATATTTTTTTGTTAGGCTACAGAAAGCTTAGTTTAGTGTCTTAAAGATCATAACTGATTATTAAACTGATTTCAACAGTGTGTACAGGGGTAGAGAAAAGTGTTTTATTAGTATTTATTCCTCTCTGAAGTCCTTACCATAAAGAGAAAATAGAGTCCAGGTTATAAAACACTGAAGTCAATGTCTATATTGTTCTGCCTCAACTAAATCAAGGATATGGGAGTCTGTTTGTTCAGATTTTTGAGCACATAAGTGACAAAATTGTGATTTGGGGCAATGTAAATACAATTAGCTTCATTGCTCCATCAGGAAAATGTCCCATCTTGTCAATAAAGCAAGACAGGAATGTTTTTCTTACCCTTTTATCACCATATATGTTAGCGTGCAATTACCTGTCCTCCTTCGCATGTCATGTTTGTACAGATTAGGAGTCATAAATGAAATGTCTTTACTGTCAAGCCACTGCATGCGGTGTAATATAATACACTCACGGGGATTTTTCCTCCGCTTGCTCCTTTATTCTTAGGACAGGCATGAATAAGCTCGCCTTACAGTCTTACGGTTATTGTTCTGATTGTTATCTGCAGATTTAGCCCTTGTCTGAGAAATGAATAATGGGTTCTCATTAAAACTAAAAACACTGAAGAACTTCACCCTTCCATATCGGGTATGTTCTCAGGAAAATGAAAGACGTAAGATGAATCAAGCTATGAAATAAAAGATAGTTAGGTTCAAAAGGGCATTTTAAAGAAAGCAGGAGGAAACATTAATATCCATTGGCAGAAATGTTCTTTTATAGGAAAAATGTAGAGGATTTGACATAATCATTAAAGTGTAAATCGCAGGCCCAAACAAACTGTGCTTCTAATCCACCTTAAATCGTCCTTGAACTCTTCTATAGCATGGCTGGGATTATTAATCAGAAGATGTTAATGTCCTGAGAGTTTTTCTTGGAGCTGCATTTTGCAACAGTGGAATCAACATTTTTAAAGCACTGTCAATGTAAAATTCCTGCTTAATCAGGTAATGCTCAGTAATATAACAGGGGCATCTTTGATTTGATCAAATGGCCTAATTCTTTCTATATTCAGAAAAAGAAAGAGGTTGAGGGAACCTTTGATTAAAGTCACATGAGGTCCACCATCTGTGCAAATAGAGCTAAAGATAACGAGTAGGATCTGGTTGGGCCGTGCGGTGAGCACCAGGCTTCATAGTGTCTGGTTTACTTGGAGAGAGAGCCACAGAGAGCTGGGTGTTTCTGACATCCAGCCCAAACAGGGTTTGGCTCTGGCCGAAAAGCTGCATTGAGCGCTGACTCCCCACTGCTTCTACGAAGTCTAACCATCAATAGCTATCTGCTAGCATTTTGTTCAGAGGGTTTCTGGACTCATCTATCTTCACTGTCCGAGGTTTTGGGCCGAGTAGGAAGAAGTGGTTTTAAATGTATCTCAAGTTATCTGTCTTAACTACAGGAAGCAGGGCAATGACATTTGTTGTCCAAGCTGTGGGCTTATTGGTGTAGGAGGACTGAAAGGTAGTGATTACAGAAGACCTGGGTGTTTGTGTGTGTCAGTACATGTGTGTGCGTGTGGTCCGGCCGAGGACAGGATGACATCCAGCAGACCCATCTGTTGAAATGACAGGGGTCCTTTCTGGAGAAGCTGTGAACCTCCACCTCCTGTGGTTAGGATACTTGAGCTCAAAACACACACAGTCTCACACGCACACACAGTCTCACACGCACACACACACACACACACACACACACACACACACACACACACACACACACACACACACACACACACACACACACACACACACACACACACACACACACACACACACACACACACACACACACACACACACACACACACACCAGTGGCTCACAGTTAAACCAGTCTGACTGTCTCCAATCCTACTGCATTGCCTAACTTATAAACAAGTCACTCTCTCATCTAAAATGTTTATAGTCTGAAGTTATAATAATGTGCAGCCCTGTTTATTCTTTCAAAACTGCAGGCTATCTCTGAAATTCAAAGCACTATCAGAGGTGGTGACATCACTGCGAGCCATGCAATAAAAGTCTTATCTGTGAAGTTCAGTCTCTGAAACGGTAAAGCCAGGCTGGCAGTGAGTGTTATCACTATAGTGTGCTGATAACTGTGGTAAACACTGTGAGGCTCAGTGATGTCACTGTGCAGTTTGTGCAAATGCATGAAAAGGGCGTTGACCTCAGCATAAACACACTGAGTATACAGTGGTGTAAGTGTAGGTGTCTGCATCTGTCCTGAATTAGTGCAGATTCTTCCAAACAGCTCCAGCAGAGCATCTATGTGGCAAGAATATAGAAAGTAGCATGTCAAAAAGATGATATTTTAATCTTTCTGAGCTCTGTCTGCTTCTGTAAACTGTTCAAGAAGAAGCAGCTAAACTACATTTTTCTATTTACACCACAGAATTTAATTTGTTTTGACAAAATCATCTGCATGAAATCTATTACAAGCTTCTTGTTAATAAGCCTTACCATGAGAAAAGGAAAAACAGAAATGAAGTGGAAAAAGCCTTTTCTCTCAACCCTCACCACTGCGAAGCCTCATTTAGGAACAACCACTATATTCGCCTTTGAAGATTTGTGGTTTTTCAGCACCACTGGGCTTGTTTTCTCTGTTGACTTTCATTTCCTCAACCTAAACATAATGGGGCATTCTGTTATGGGCCCATTACCCTTTATTCTTTTTTTCTAACATTAGTAATTACATCTATGATGCTCTTTCACTTTTACCATTGTATCCATGTGTGCTTGGTTTTAAAGGATTTCAATACCACTAACAGCTTTATCGAGTCTTTTGAATAAGTGTTGTTCTTTTTCTTCCTTTGTAGAATTTCCGTCCCATCACCAGCGGATATGGTGTTTCCAGTCTCAAGTCTTCATACACCCCTGAACCCCAGTACCCGCCTGCTCCCCAGTACCCTCCTGCCCCCCAGTACTCTCCTGCTCCCCAGTACCCTCCTGCCCCCCAGTACTCTCCTGCTCCCCAGTACCCTCCTGCCCCCCAGTACTCTCCTGCTCCCCAGTACCCGCCTGCTCCCCAGTACCCTCCTGCTCCCCAGTACACTCAAGCCCCACAGTCCCCAGTGGCTCCTCCCCCTGCACCGGCTCCCCAGCCCCCCCACCTGAACAACGGGCACTCCAAATCCAACAACGGCTACAGCTACGGATACGGGAAGGGAAACGAACGCGCTCAGTTCAACAACCCAGCAGGACTTTATCAAAACGGCAGCAATGGAGAAAGAATTCTGCCAAGCAAGATGGGAGGCCTTAACCTCAGCGCCTCACAAAGGTGAGGGGATTGAATTGTGCTGCAAGGGGGAGAAAGAGAACAAAATATAAAGAAATGGGTTGTTGCGTATCCAGGACTAGTATATACTAACTGTAGGGTTTGGAAAAGAAAATTCTTAAATGGATTTAAGTATTGAAAACATAGAATAATTCAAATATAGTACCACACACTTTTTGTTATTGCCAATAATGGACCTGTCATCATAAGAAGACTTAATTTAATGTCTTAGCTGTAATCTAGAGAAATCACATCTTCAACAAATTCATATATTTTATAATTGGAAAGAGTGAATAGTATCCATGTAGTAATTGGAAACAGTGAACATCTTTTAATAGACACTCAGTTTGTGTAAAAAAAATAAGAACATTTTTACTGGGGGTTAGGTGCCTGCTTCTTAAACCCATTAACCTTTACATTGTTAAAGCATCAATTATATTGTGATACTCCACAGACACATGTGTTCATCTGCTCTCTACCATAACAGATATAAACACATAAACACACTTTCTATCTTAGACTCACGTGCACAGATGGTCCTGTGGACTGGAGAAACACTTTGTCGTGGTGCACCACTTGAGCAGGCATCTGTGTGTTAAGTCTCACAGTGAACATCTTCTCCAGAACTCAGCGCTCCCCAGGACTGGATTGTTTAACTTCCTAGTCCCTGACACATGTGCAGTACAAACAAACACAGCTTAAAACCATTTTAACTCTGCTCAATGCCCCCTGTCAATCACGTTTTCTAATTATTTTTGGTAAACAATGTCTCGGTACTCTCCTGACTTTCTTTCTCCTTTCTGTCTCTCACTCACTCAGTCACATTTTCACCAGTTTGGGCTTTCTCTCTCACACACACACACACACGCTCAGACTGCAGTGATCCCTTCCCTCAGACTCCTGGAGTGGAGACAATCGTGCAGTAGAGTGTGACAGAATTGGAACACATCTGTCAGCATCCCTGCTCCTCTCCCAGAGGCTTGAATGTATCAAATGAATGGGATCCATCCTGTTAGCTCTAGGAAAACTTGATGGGTGATTGAACATGCAGATCCATAGCACAGGGCTTTTCTGATTAAGACTTCATGCCTGTGGAATCACACGCAGACTGTAACATGTACTCTTTGGTTTTCCCCTCTGAGCGTCCACCTCTGCTGTCTCAGCGGGTCGAGTTTCTTTTTCTGCCTCCGGCGGTCTGGCAATTGTCATCTATTGTTTTTTCTGTTAAGGCCACGTTGGCTCCTTTCATTATTTCCTTGCTCAAACATCACATCAGGACATCACATGATAAAAGACACAAAACAGTGGCCATATGTAATACAATAAATAAACGGAAATACATATTACCCTAACATCAGCACATTCACTTGTTGTCAGAACAGCGACCTTTGTTTTCTTTCTAAATTGATGTGTTTTGTCTTTTAATCACCATTCATTAGATAGCAGAACAATAATATCTCTCCTCTCTTGTGTCTTTCAGCCCGGAGCCTCCCTCACAATCCCCTGTGAGCCGCAATGGTTTCGACCCGCAGTCAGACGTCTACAAGATGCTGCAGGACTATGAAGAGCCCGTCTCTGCACCCAAACAGTCCGGCTCCTTCAAATACCTCCAGGGAATCCTGGAGGCTGAGGATGGAGGTAGGGATATCTGATGAAAGGTGTGTGTGTGTGTGTGTGTGTGTGTGTGTGTGTGTGTGTGTGTGTGTGTGTGTGTGTGGTGTGTGTGGTGTGTGTGTGTGTGGTGTGTGTGTGTGTGTGTGTGTGTGTGTGTGTGTGTGTGTGTGTGTGTGGTGTGTGTGTGTGTGTTTGTGTGTGTGTGTGTGTGTGTGTGTGTGTGTGTGTGTGTGTGTGTGTGTGTGTGTGTGTGTGTGTGTGTGTGTGTGTGTGTGTGTGTGTGTGTGTGTGTGGTGTGTGTGTGTGTGGTGTGTGTGTGTGTGTGTGTGTGTGTGTGTGTGTGTGTGTGTGTGTGTGTGTGGTGGTGGAGGAAAAAAAAGAAGCATATGCACTGCAGCAGAGTACAACATACTTCTCACACACTGCCAAAAAGTGAGAAAGCGTAATTTGTGAAAAACAGTTCACCAACCAAATCAGTAGTTCTCAAATATTGTATTTCCGCTAATTTGCAATGAGCATATCAGCTATTTTAACTTTGATAGACGTTGCTGCTCCACAGTCAAACGACTATACTGTTAAACTGACTAAGACTGTTGAGCTAGTATTTATTAAGATGGCTTTAACATTGTGAGCATCTGGTTTACCCGGATGCATCTAGAAATCCACACAAAATACTTTGTTATTTATAAACTTATCAAGGTGAAAGTTTGAGTGTAAATATTTTCTCCTATGCAAACAAGAGTCATGATTCCAGCCAAAAGGAACATCTTGCCTCGCTCAGGCAGTTCCTCTCTCTCTGTTTTGATCTGCCCTGTCTTACTGGCATAGTTTTCCTTTTATAGAAAGACACTAGAGGGGAAAGAGGGATAAGTGAGAGAGGCAGAAAAGGAGAGGTGGAGGGAGCAGGAGAAAGATGAATCGCTGTAAATAGCTCACTTACGAGTGAGCAGGGGGGGAAGTTTTGGTTTGGCAATTTACTGCAAAAACAACTTCAGAAAGGACAATAAAATGAGAAATATAGTTTTCCTGTCTGCCTTTTGACCGCTCAGCATTCCAGCTTTTGAGCAGGAGTCATGTGATGCTGACAGCAGCAGAGGAGGGCTAATCCTCCAAAGTAAAACAGTTTTTTCAGGTTCTGCGTTTACCCCCAAAGCATGGCAAACGTTGTGTAAGTCGTATGTATAATCCGAGTGTTGGTATGTTAAAGCAGAAATAGCCTGGACCTCAAAGAAGTGGGCTCTTGACCTGTTCGCACGGATTGTCTATGATTAATGTTACTTTTTTAAACCTCAGAAACATGTCCTTATGAGAAGTAGCTTAATCCTAAATACTATTAGTCGAGTGTTACCAGCTGTGAATATCTGCAGTGTCAGCATGTTTTCCAGAGGTAAATAATGCCTTAATATACATTTTTTTCATATACTCCTCTATGTTAACTCTTAACTCTTAGTTAAATTGGAGAACCCCCTTCTTTACATTCTCTGGTTTAACTGATGTGGGTTTTGGATGCCAATACTGGTACAGATGTGTTTTGTTAGAGGACCTAATGATGGCTAATTCCTTTGTGTTTTCATGAAACAAAACAACAACAACACGCAGTAAATTTGTCCTCCTGAAAACATACTTTGCCATATGAAAACCATATGAAATAGAATTTAAGCCGAATACACAGTGGCCTTTTCTCTCTTTAAAAACTGTGTATCTCACCCTTGATATAACACTTTCTGAAAATTGACCAAATTGTTCAACTGATAATGTATAACCGATTGATACGTCTATTGGTTGACTGAAGCAGGGGCTGTGTTTCCCCTTAGACTAATATTCTCTCAGGGCCAGAATAAAAACTTCCCACTCAGTTATCACTTCGCTTGGTCTGCGTTTGATGTGAGAGCCGACCGGATTATCTACAGCACAAGAAACAACGCTGCCTGCTCCTGAAGTGAGGCCTGGAGCAGAGCCAGAGCATACTGTTTCCTTAATTTAGCACTTACCATTACACTCAAAGTAATGAGAGAGAAGGAGAGGTAAAGAAAGAGACCGACTCCAATGACAGACAGAGGGGGTTGGAGGGGGAGAGACACCGCTGATGGATTAATTTAAAGGGAACTCTTTTTCGTCTGCTGTCGGTGGTCTTTCAGCTTTGGGAGACTGACAGGATGATTGACAGGTTAAGCCCTTGATGAAACAGTGAGACACCTCAGGTTTACATTTGGGATCTTTTTAAAAGCTACCTGTCTGTCTCTTGATGTATGGCTGAGTCATTTAATCTGTGTGAGAGTGTTAAATAAAGTCTCTCTTGGTTATTATGAAGAAAAAAGTCAAATTTACAGTTGAACATGTCCAGCAAAAGTCAAATCATCCTGTTGTTGAATGCATACCTTGCCGTCAGGCTTTTAAATCACAGTAGTGGGTCCTCTTTTGAAGGTGAAAGCCCCTGTAGAGGCCATGTTGACTTTCAGGGGGCTTTTAAAGTTAAAGCAAACAAGAGTGTCAGTTTACCCAGAATTCCTCAGGCTCTGCCATGATTGGATTGCAATGTGGATGGAAAAGGTGCAGTGAAAGTTAAATACTAGATTTAAGTTGGATGGTTGGAGCAAAAGAAAGTTGTACTTATTGTGCCATTATTAGGGTCTGTTTTTTCCATAATGTCATGGTATTACTTGGCTATAGGCTTGCAGTACAAATAAGCCTTTACAGATATGATCGAATTTAAGTGGTTTCCAATTGAATGTGAATATTTGGGATTGCTCTGCTGCTGACAGGATTTTATAATTTCCATGCGAGTTGATCTTAAGGGGTGGACAGACAGGAGACGTGATGGGGGAATGTTCCTCTAACAACTGGAAAGAGAAATAAACAAAATTCCTGTGACTTCTCATAAACGTCACTTGTTCCTTGAACTGCAAGCCTATTTGTTTAAAGGAACTCCTGAATAATATCACAGTTTCTACTCTTCTTTCATTTTGTATTACCAGATGAGTGGCTTTACAGTTTGCCGTGGTTATTTTTCCAGCAGATGGCTTGTCACAACACTATGAAAGATGGTCTAAATACCCAGTTTTAGTAAACGCAAAGTACTCAGGAGGGAAGCAGGCTGTGTCCTTTTTTTAGAATAAGACCTCTACTTACTAGGATATCCTTCAGCATCACTTCAATGCAGAGCAGGAAATGATATACTTCCAGTACACTCGTCCAATGATTGGATTATAACATGTATACTGAGAATCTTCACATCCAGTAATGTTTGCCACTTTTATCTTACTTTACTTCATATGTATATTTGATCAGAATTGTCTGTATTTGTGACCAAAGATAACATCACATCTGTCACGTCCCCCTTCAAACACTCTGCTAGTAATTAAATTCTGGATGTGAAGTTCCAAGGAAAAGTAGGGGGAGCATTCCAGGCAGATTGTTATTCCACAGGGATCAAGACAGAGCTGAAAAGATACAAGATTTAAAGCCCAAGCAAGACTTCTGGTCCACTGGGAGTAAACATGTGATGCCAGTGGTGAGGGGCTTAACTCTTCACTGTCTGGTAGAGCAGATTGGTTCTTTAGAAAGCACTAGAGCCAGTGTCCAGTGTCTTTACTCATATATATATATATATATATATATATATATATATATTCATATATATATATATATATATATATATATATATATATATATATTATAAATGCTCAGAATGCGCTTCTAGTGCCCAAAGTGAAGCCACTGTTTTTATGTGTTTGAACTAAAGCTGAAAACGTTGAAGTACTGGTGTGAAACAAGCAATAGGAAAGGGTCATTCTTAGGTTTGTTCATTATACGCTTCAAATTGAATATCAAACGTATCATTAATTCATTTTTATTTCAACACTTTCTCTTCTGATTATACTTGTTTTCTCACTTACTGCTTGTTTGACCCCAGGGTGTATAAGTGTGTCTCTCTGACACATTTGATCTGACATGTAGTCTTGATAAAAGCCCTTTTTAAATCCCACGGTGACACACAACCCGAGTATATGTGCAGCATAATCAAGAACAAATCCAGGTTGTTTATTATTTGACTTTCTCAAAAAGTAAATACAATATCCCACCATAGCTGTCTGAAAGGATATTATTACAGCTGTCTTTTGACACTATGACTCTCTTTGCATCACATTCCCTGAGGCTTCCCCCTCTGACAGGTTTGAGAGAGGATGAGGGCTGTTTTACAGTATGTCTGGGTGATATTAGTCACAGCGTAGCAGACACATTGTGCCGTGAATGTTGCTTGGGGTGAGAAATGTGTTGTAATCGCCCAACGTGTCACTGTCTGTCAAATAAAAAGATCTGTCTGCGTTTGGAACGTATACACAGGCCCTACGTAGACTGGCTATTTAATAATGTAGGAGCAAGATTAAACAAGCGCTCATTCATTCTGCTTTCTGTATCTATGCTTGACTTTGGTGTGAAGATTTGTATTAGTCAACCTTTCCCTCTGTGAGAATATCATGAGTGTGCTGCACATAAAAGGTTTTCCATTGGAGTGCATAATTAGGTAATAGAGACATTAATCCCAGGAATAACATACCCAGCTAATGTCAGCTCTTAAACGCACCATGGCGCAGTCAGAGGCTAACTGTTACTGAGAGATGGAAAGTGCTTTAAATCAGGTGCCAGATGCAAAGTAATTAGACTGTTGTGCAGTGTAAGGTGACTTCAGCCTGTTGAAGCCTCCGCTGGCACATCGGGAAAGGAGAAATCTTATAGTGTATTAGTACATATTGGAGTAGCTCCAGGTATGCAGTATTAAGTATGTCCCTTTCATGCATTCCAGTCAGGCATAACTCAACGAATGATGATTTAATTTGATGGCTCAGTCTAAATATCTAATTGCCATACATGTACTGTAAATGCAGAAACCCCTGTCTACTACCAGAATATCAGCTGTAATTGCTTAGAATAGTTTTAAAAAATAACCTTTTTTGAAAGGTTTTGTAACATAACATAAGCCTTGGTGTAGCTGGTTGAGTTGGTGTTTTTGTAGAAAGCATCTCATCACTAATTCCTATCTAAATATAGAGATATCTTTTTTAAATTAGGAAGAAAGTCTTCTCAAGGTGTTATCTTTTACGAGGTGTTCTGTTCACTAACTGTTCTTAGGTCAGCTCGAATCACCTTGTGTCGTTCACGGTTCTCCTGTGATTGTAGCATATCGGTGTGATGGTTTAAGATTGACTCTGTAACATGGGATGTTTTTTCCTGCTGGTTGTCTAGTTAGGTTGACTGATGAATTCCTACTAGGAAATGCTACTCCAGAGTCTTGAATTTAGCACACAGGAAAGAGCGAGAATACACCGAGGTCAAAGAGCGGGGAAGGCGGACGCGAGAAAGACAACAATTATATTCAGTAACTGTAACAGCTGAAAAAAAGGGAACACCTTCTTATGAGTTAACACCAAGCTGCAACCTCCGGGACTGAAAGGTGCTGTCAATGCAGGCGGGTCCACTTCAAAAAAAGTCCAATTGATTAATTTGTTATCTCAGTAAACCTTTTCCTAACAGATGTATGGTCTCATTCGCTAGTTTTAAGTCTTCTCAAATACAACACAATGTTCATTCAGTAAGTTATGGTCTTATTTAGAGTAAAATAGATGATAAAGCAGGATATACTTCAGTTGTTATTGACAGCTCGCTACCATGCTGTCCAGTGTTTATATATTGTAGTTTTAACCTTTCTGCTGTATGTTTTTCCGTTGAAGAATTTCTTGCCAGTCAAAACGCCAAATGCAAGGCTTCAAAATGGTTATCCACAAACCAATGGATGACCTCAGTCTGATTGAAACAAACTCACAGACTTATATTTGATAAGTATAGCATTTTCACATCATTGAATCATATACATTTTGACACCACCATGAAGATGAATTGCCTTATATATTGCAATCTTTATTGGATATTACATTGAGTGCCAAAGGTTGTATTTGATGGAATCTGAAAGTGAAAGCATGAAACATGTAGACTCACACGATGGAGAGGCTAAGGAAGAGGACAAGTGGCGACATCCTGTTTGGGAAAGCAAGCAACAAAGTTAATGAGATATGTGATCCCTACTGACAGAAACACTAAGGCTAACGGCTAGAAAAAGAATAAGTAAACAGCTAAGAGCAAGAGAGGTTAAAAGCTGGATGAAAATTGAAGAAGACAGACATGAGTTCAACACTTAATGGAACTTTGAATGGGCCTTTGTACTGTATAAAAACTAGTTAATTTAAAATAATATGTAAAGAGATTGTAACAGTTACAGCGCAAACAACCTCAATCGCTGCGGTCGGGTTATTCATCTGTTTAAAAAGGTCTGGGATATGTGGACACTTCTTAAAGTCACATAGGCCTGATTAATTGCTACAGAGTAACACATTATGAATACAGTTCCAACCGTTTTAATCAATGTTACGTCTCAAATAATGTATTTATTTATTAAGCAACCCTATAATAACTGACTTGCCGTACACCATCCCTTGCTTGTTGTTGCCAGATGGTCACTAAGGTGATCTTCATATCATAATTAGCCTACTGCAGACCTGACAACAACCATGCTTTTGTCTTACTACCTGAAACTGTTAGGGAAATTCCTCCAGGTTACAAACACAAAGATATGCTTTCATGATTCTATAAGGCTTTTCCCCTTGAATTACACAGGGTTACCAAAGGCCCTCATAGGAAATGTGATGTCAGCACCTGACACCCTCATGAATTTACATTTGTAGCAACCGTGTCCAAAGTTCCTGTGTTTATTCTCTGCTTGTTTTTTCTAGGTGTTTCCCCAACAGACAGAATGAGAAACCTAAAGTCACCTATCATGTCTCCAATCCCCAAACTGGGAAGCCCCATCCCGAGCCCCATGTCCGGTCTTCAGAAGCTGCCCCAGTGCACACGCTGCTGTAACGGCATTGTGTAAGTATATAGCATAGAACAGTCCATACAATTAGCATGTGGTTGTGATTTATTGGTGATATAACCACTTTAAAAAACGTTTGGAAGACCACTCAAGGCATACAAAATGTTTATTTTATAAATGTTCCACTTTTGCCTTTCATTTCAACACTTATAGTGACGTTTACAGACATATAGTATTAGTTTTAAATGTTTAATTGTAAGGTGGTTTGTATCACAGCATAACATTTTATGGTTTAAAAATGTTGCGTACAGTGGTTTACAATTACAGACTAGTGAAGATGCCTTTAATAAATACATTCAAATATGGATGATCTATTATCAGATTCGCTCTTTTAATCACTATCTGGTAATTATATGTCTGTGTGTGGTTGTATCACTCTTCCTTTCATCATAAAGTTTAAAAGTTGAACAACTCGAGGTGAGTGAAGGTTCCTCCGTGACCCGTCGACTTGCAGCAACAGGCCTTTCACAAGAAAACCTATTCCCATTTGTGATGTTAATGATTAAACCAAGCCATCCTCCACACCCTTTCCCACACACAAACACGTATACACAAGCTTACACTAAACATTGAACACAAGCACACACACTTTTCTGCCAAAGTAACCACATGCACCGGTAATCCCCCTTCTATTAAGCAGTTGCAGGTAAGCACTGATGTCATCGGCTTACTTTACGTGTTAACAAGAGGGCATTGTAGGAGCTTGCAGGGCACAAAAAGGCTGTTATGACCTAGGAGCATTTTACAGCTTTTTAAAAGGGTGTAGAGCACTGTGTCAAGAGTTTATCCTTCAAGTCTTGCGGTTGAATGGGGAAAGCGGTTAAAAAAAAGAAGTTGGCTTGTGAATGAATGGTTGCTGGCCCTCGTCCCTCGTCCAGAAAGGAAAAATCTTATTGGAAACTGTGAATGAACAACGCCCTTAATGACTGCCATCACTGTGTGACTGACTGAAGCATTGAACTACCAAATGAACCAGTGTTGATCAGCAGAGAATAAACAACTCTCTATTCAGTTCCCAGGTGTGCGTTGGTGTTATTTCCCTGAAATATGACATCAATAATATTCAAATACTTGCGTGGGCATAGTTGCTAAACGGTATGATAACTGCTGATAAGCATAGATAATGGAAACTGAAAAGAACAACTGTGAGTCATTCATAAGCAATTTATCATCACTTACTTCCTTTTAAAGTGTTCCGCTGAATGTGTTGCCTCTGCAATGTTCACTGCCCTCGAAAAACATATTGGACCTTTTAAGGCAATTTGCATGTCATCGCATCGTTTTCCAAAAGGATCAGATATGAAATTGTGCCAAAGGTATTGAAAAAATAATCTAAACCCCTATATTTTAAAAGTATATTTCAAGCTAGGGTTTTAAACAATTGTCCAAACAAATCATCTCTTAAACAAGTCCAGCTTTATTTACTCTTTTGTCAATAGCATCTGAGAAACAATCTATGGGAAATTAGAATTAAAAAGTGTCATACAGCTCATACTTTGTTCTTACAAAATGGTTAAATGCCAGGTCTTTAAATCATGATTAACCATGACCAAGCAAAACATGTAAGGCTTAGTAAGCACTGTCTAAGATCAGAGGATAAAGTTGGAAAAAATAGGGAATTACCTACAATAGCACCAAGTCTGTTTCATGTATCTCTCTTTGTCTTTATGAGTAGTTTTTAATGTGCATCTCCATCATTTCCGAAGGTTTTAAATTCTTATCTGTATCTCCTTTTATCTATTCTTCCAGTGGCACCATTGTGAAGGCCAGGGACAAGCTGTACCACCCTGAGTGCTTCACGTGCGATGACTGCGGCGTCAACCTCAAGCAGAGAGGCTACTTCTTCATCGAGGAGAGTCTGTACTGTGAGACCCACGCCATGGCGCGCGTCCAGCCCCCAGAGGGCTACGACGTGGTTGCTGTGTACCCCAACTCCAAGGTGGAGCTAGTCTGAGTCAGAGATGGAGCTGGCTATACTGTAATATAAGTGGGGAGGTACAATCTGGGAGAATGGGGGCTACTGAGTATTTTATCCTAAATGTATCAGGCTCTGTCAAGCAGGAATGCCGATCTTGCATAAGTGTTGCCTTTGGGAGATTCCAATGAACTGCGTGTGATCCAAGATAAGCATTTCTACACTGACAGTCTTGATAAATGCTATGTATATTGAGAATATTGTAATTTGTTGACAGAATAAGGCTTGGATCTTATGAGTATCCCAAATCTCAAGCTGACATTGTATGTCCCAAGCTGACAGCCCTCATCTCTCAATAAGTTTGTTTACGTTCAGTTCTACGTCCAAGAAACATATTGAACGAGTTAGGGCCTTATTCAGAAAAGATGTTCATATCCACATTACAAGCACGGCATATTCAATTTAAAAACCAAGAAACTGCACAGATGGCAATAGTCTGCAGGTATTAAACTGAAATGTTTATGCAATTTGAAAGCACGACACCAATATATCTGCTTATCTAACAGCCAGAACATTTGTTATTTTACCAGCATAATATTCAATGTCGCATGACACCACTCACTCAAGTGTGTGGGTGTGAGATGCGGGTTATCACATGGCAGTTTGGAGTATGTTTGCTGTGATGAGCTATGCAGAGGAATTAGTAGTTTTTCAGCTATCCAGCTAATTTTGCATTTAGGTATAATACATATAACACCATTTACCCTGCAGAATGTCAGTTTGTGTTTTGCCAAGTAATTTAAGGTATAATCATTTTTTTGCAGATTTGGTTAAGGGGTTTAAAGGTTTCAGTGTCTTTTTAACCATGTTACAATTACACCTTATACTCCTGTTATGATACATGGACGTTTGCATTTAGTCATTTACATCTATGCAGTTTATATATCAGACTTTCTATGTTACAAGAAAAGAGGAACATCTCTTCATTATGCTCACTTTCTGCTTAATTTTCAGTTATTTGAAACAATAAATAATAATTCATTATACGCAGATTTCTACCAAGTTATGAGTGTCTGGAGTGTGCTTTGAAGCAGCTATCCAAGCAGCCCCCCCTCTGAAATGTAAATAAACCCTGCTGGAGACATCCTCTGATTTCTTTTAGGAACTAAAGAACTTGTTGAAAATCAGATCCCAGATGTGATCACAACCACTTCAGTTTAAAAACAACTAAATTGCAAGAAATTAGACTTTAATGATTAAGTAGCCTACTGCAGTGCGTGCATGCATTGATGACTTTTTGAAAGCATGTGACACACATTTAAAGACGATTGTAAGTTAAGTGCTCTCAGGCACCTAACTGAGAGAGGAATGTCAACTTTCATGTATGTTCACACTCCAGAATTCCTTTACATAAAAACAAGAGCATAGAGTTTATGGTGTGCGTATATACAAAACACTTCATTTTTTCAACAATATGCTCTCCATCTCTCATGACAATTTGAAAATGATCATGTGTACTTGAGACGGGAGACATATATTTTAAACTGCCCACAGCCTACAACATGTGGGAGTAATTCACTTTTTTATTTTTTTGGACCTGGAACATAGATGCATTACTATTCTTTTTTTTCTGATTGGACAGAAATTGGAAGTATGCATACTTGTATTCCCTTCCTACTCTGAACTCAAATTTCTCGATGAAAAACATATATTTCTTTTACATTTCCTCTGAGAGAGGGGGAACAGAAAGGGAGGGAGGTGAGAAAGAGAGATGAGAGGATGTTTTTATGGAAAGAAGCGTGCCTTTTTGACTCCAATGTGGGGCCATTTGTCTTGGCTAATTGTGAATAGTGAAGTAAAATGGGTGGAGGAGAGTGATCGTATTCCTAATTTTAGAAATATTTCTAACAAAACTACTTTTTTATTTGAAATGAGACCATTAACTTTGCAGTGCTGATGTTCATTGTTTTTTAGATGTCAACAGTGATGTGTAGCTGCTGGTATGCCATCTATACTAGTTATCTTGTAAATTATGTGAAAATTATATTGCTACCACATTGTTTCGTTGGTTTTGTACATATTTCTTTTATCATGATGCTTTAACATACTGTTTGTAACATGTCACTCGCGTGCCTTTGCATACCCAGTGTCTTTTAAATGATTTCCTTGACACAAATCTACTTTTTCTGTTTAACTTATTGTTTTACCAACACATTTGTTTGTTCCTATATGCTTTTTTTTTCTAGAATCAAAATAAAATGAGTGCATTACCATGATATTATTTTTCGCATTCTTTCTTGGGATTAACTTAAAACAGAAACCAGAAACGTATTGAGAGCTGTACTGGGAAAAACACAAGGTATTCAGTTCTTGTATTGGCACTTTTCCATAACATTTCATATTAAGACCTCCAGGCTGCAATATGTGTGTCTTGCAACCTAAATCCTACGGTCTTAATCTGAAGTTAAACCTACATCGTTAAAGGTTAAATTAAGCCCTCATTTATTCCTGTATTTATTCTAGTCTTTCTTCCGAACATTAACTCATTTATAAAGGAATCGGTTAAATGTGATTTTATTACATGCCATATCAGAAAAAGCCAATTTAAGCTTATATGGTTTAAAAGGGCACTTTAACGAAGAAGTAGGCTTAATGCCTGTCTGGGAAATGAGCCAGTGGTGTTCAAGTATTTTCATACTTTGTAGTAATTGTACTAATGTGTTGGATTTCATCACGTATGTGGCTTCTCATGTTGCTGTATGTGGACCAGCATGTCAAATCTGTGATTCATGCAGTTGCGGGACATGGCACAGATTCAAGGGACCTCTTGTAATCCAAAACCCAGAGGCGAGAGGCCACCTCATACCCCATTAAATGACTTTGCACCTTCAGTATCAACTCATTCAACAACCACACTGAATGCCTGCAGATTTCAAGCAAGCAATGAGAGAAATTGTGGTGAAAAAAATAGACTAGCCTTCGAGAAACAAAGGCAAAAGAGAAGGAGAGGTAAACAAAGAGCCGACAGCTTCTCCTCTGAAGTGGTTTCTGTAATCACAATGACTCACATTTGCTAATGTGTCCCATGTGCATGGCAGTACCAAATGTACCAATGTACATGTGACACTGAATGTTTACATGTATTTTTGCTCCAATCCGCTTTATCATTGTGCCTCCAGTAATCGTAATTTGACTTCCAATTTATTTTCCCATTTATAAAGCGCTAGGCACTCGACCACTCAACACATATTTACCCGTTCACACAAACATTAATATATTAATGTCAGGGCTGTTATACAAGGTGCCAAACTGCACATCCGGATTTAATTTAAAGCTCATTCACACACACTCACACACCGAGTGCAATGCCTTGGGGAACAATTTGGGGTTCAGTATTTTGCCCAAGCACACTTGACTTACTGAATATCTAGATAAAAAGTGCAGCGTCTCTTATAGGAAACTGTTCTCCGTATAACTCCTTTTGTTTGTAAAGTAAATAGGAATTAGCCTCAATATCTGCTGTGAAGGAACTTCAGAACTTCTACAATCCCTCACAGTGTTATCAAAACAGAGGCAATGAGAGATACAGAGAGAGAGAAACCAATGCTTTGCTGCATGGAAAGAATTCTGCTCCTCTCTCATCTATAAACATATAGTCCTCTTAAAGGATAAACACTTCAAGTTGCTTAGAAACAGAGCTTGCTTTGCTCTCCAGTCGGCAGCCAGTTGCACTACTGTCCAGCACATTTTTCTTCAACGTACTTCCAAAACCTGCACCCAAGTTACCGGGGTCAAATTCCTCACATCGGCCTGTAAAATTAAATGAATAGGTTAACTGTATCGCATGGTCTTTCTGTGATTTATCTTGACATACACAGAAACATTTACAGTTTTGATCCTGTTTGCATGTATGTGTAAGTTTGTCATTCCTCTCTTTCTTGTCTTTTCCCTGCACACGCTCTGATCTACTTTCTTTCAATAACCAACAATTTATACCTCACTGATGCTCACAGCCCGATTATCCTGTTTGCAAATCAAAAGCTGTAATAACTAACCTCCTTAGTGTTAAATGACAAAACCTGATCTCTCTATTGTCACTGTTATATATGTGCACCTCTTATCTTTATGGAGCATGCTGTTCATTCCTGATCTGTGGACCCATACGGTACCAACCTGTTGTCCGTGACAGTGGTGATTTGTAGAGTTTTACTGGACGAGTGCCGGCTATAAACTGTGATATATACCGTGAGACTTGACATACAGCAGAGCAGCATTATAGCCATTCCTGCTCAATTTTAAAGTGAATTTCAGACATAACTTCGAAACCCATGGTATGAGGTTCCTTAAGGGTTTAATACGGAGCATGGATGGGTAAAGAGTCTGGAGATAACCTTCTGTTTTACTTTATATTGACACTGGCAATTTATAGTGCATTAAAGAGCTTTTTAACCAACTCAACATTCGAATGGCTGTGGTGTAACTGTTATTAATTTTCAATTTCCACATCCTTTAGGTAAAAAACGTCTATTTTAGGTCCCTTCTAATGTAACATACTTTTACAGATAGAGCCACAAGACCAGCTGACTTATTAGAACTTGTCTACATATTGTATATCCAAATATTTCAAGGTCCTAGGCAGATTGCAAGAGCGATTTTATTGGAAGATCTTTCAATACATTTGACTGAGCTTTTATGGACTAAAGTCTGACAGGGTTTGGTTTTGTCTTTATTTATGGATGTACATCTGTGTGTATTCTCGTATTTCTTTTATGAGAACAAAGTCTACACACAGGGATGAAAAGGTGCCCAGTCTGAGTATATACAGTATCCTCATGGTTTGTTTGCAAGGATCTGTGTGTATATCCATGGTAGCCCCTTGATCCTCCTCATGTTTAGTTTGGCCTTGTGAAGGGATTAAACTTTGATTGTGCTTTGCTTTGATTCTCATTAAAAGGGGATTTAGAAAGAGACAGTCACTGATCTTGAGACACCCACAGGATGACCTCAGTTGGACAGCTTTTAGAGCAGTAATACATTCTCAATGGTGGTCCTAGTTAAAAGGAAATGGTTCTGATGCTGCCACAATGAGAGGTTCTCTCTGAGGTTATATAAAAGTGTGCAAAATCTGTCTCATGTGAGGCAAATATAGCTTTCCCAAAATAGATAATGTGAAAACAGCAAGTGGATCCAATGAGGTGTTTGATGACAGAATATGTCTGCCTATGCAAAAAGTTGTCCAGCTGTGAATTCATTTTGGTTTTTAACCCAGCCTTTTTTTGCCTCTGATCAGATTTAGTCTAATCTGATCCAACCTAAACTGTTGTTTTTTTCCACAGAGGAGGTTGTATTTTCCTTCCCAATTGTTTGTAAGATTAAGCAGGATATTTTTAAATTGTGATGACATATTTAAAGGGGACCTATTATGCAAAATGCACGTTTGATGTATTTTATACATAAATATGTGTCCCCGGTGTGTCAGGGAACTCACAAAGTGTCAGAAAACAAAACCCTCTCTCTTTTCCTCCGTACCCACATCTCTAAAAAAAAAAAAAAAACGGAGGTGCAAACAAGCAGATCCAGAATGTTGGCTCCTTTTACGTCATTGGCGACATCCGGCACACGTGACGCGTCCCAACCTATCGTCTCCAGCACACGTGACACGTCCCAACCTATCGTCTCCGTATACAGTCGTCTCTAGCTGAATCCCCTCTCGCAGCTGTGTGTCTGTGTATTCAGCAGGATGTCTGCAGGAGGCACTTAGAGTAAAGTCGTTATATATAATACATATAATGGCACTGTTCTAGCGGTAAACACTTAAAGGTGGGGTAGGTACGTTTGAGAAACCGGCTCGAGATACACTTTTTATTATATTCCATGGAATGCTCTTAACATCCCGATAGCAATGAATATCTTAAGTGCTTTGACAAAAAATCCATTCAAAAATGTCATCTGTGGAAGCTGTAGTACTGTAAAAAGCACGACCAATCATTTTAGCCGGCCCGGCTAAAATAACTGGATGGCCTACCTGCCTGTCAGCCTTCCATCTGTGCACAAACTTATCTCGTGCCCTCATTGGTCATGTGCACGTTCGTGTGTGTTGGAGGAGGGGCTCTGTAAGGAAGTGGCAGATTTTTTCCAGCTGTGTATTTTCAAATTCTAGCGCACTCAAGCTGGTTTCTCCAAAATTACCTACCCCACCTTTAAGAAAGAACATGTCAAGCTATGTGCTGTATCAGAAACAATGCGCGGCGTGTTTTGGGAGTAATATGCTGTGTGTTTACATTAGCAAGCATGCTAACACTCAGAGCTAATTATGGAGCTAACGCTGTAGGCTACTGGAGAGAATATGTGTAACGTAATGTCCTGTGGTAAACCCTGCGAGAGAGAAAGGTTTGAGCTCCATACTGTTTCAGAAATAATGCTTGAAGTGGTTGGGAACATAATATGGCATTTAATCACCGCAGCGTTTCGCTGAGTTTCTCCCGGTAGAAAACTCTCTTAACAGGGGAAAGCTGCATGGCGCTACAAAGGGGCGTGGCTAGCAGCAGCCGTTCCATTTAAAGCAGAATCAGCCTTTTTGGAACAGGACTAGAATAGAGGGGTATGAGCAGTATGAGGCATGGCTACAATGGGTGATCTGTTTGGTATTTTAAGCAAAAAACTTCACAGACATGTTTTGTATAGGTATGGCCCTACAATATATTTTTCAAAAATAGCATAATAGGTCCACTTTAAATAAATGTGGTGGAATGTAAGAACACGGGCCAAGCACAAGATATTAACTTCAAACCCTTTTTTGAGTTTCTCACAAACAAGCTTGATTGGAAACCGATTTGACAAATGTATCATGTGTTGCACATCAATATTTTTGATTTTACAAATCAATATATTTTCCGCTTCTACAAAAGAGTAATGGCACATTTATGTTGTTTGTGCTGCCTTGGCAGAGGACTGCACTTTGTGAGCAATTTCTAGTTTATTTTAGCTGATTCAACCTGATATTTTAACTGCTTACATTGAACTGTGACCAAACAGTTTCATGTGAGAGTACAAAATGTCAAAAGTCTATTATGCTTTGAAGAAATATGATGTACTTGGAAACTGTTGACAACATTTGTGTTTGTGATTAAATCTTCATGGCTGAAGATGCACAAACAAGAACTGACATGGTGTAAGATGGTTTTGGAAAAGGAGTTATAGTCGATCCGTACGAAGACTTATTTTATTCACAGTCAATATTTATTCATGGTGACATTGTTAAAGATGTACAGAACATAAATTAAACATAAGGCAGCGATGGAATCCCGTCTGAGGTATTTTGTTTACTCAGAAGAGTATGAAGGCCAAAGTGGCCCTCCACCACCACATTGCTACAGTATGTATTATTATTCAGACGTCCGTTTGAATGAAAGTGGACGTAAAAAGAAAACAGATGGTTTGTGTCGAAGAGGCATGTCTGCTTTCACCAAGTCCTGATTCTGAATGAGGTAAACTGAACTGAAAGTAATTACACCGAATCTATGGATGGATTTTTTTTAAACTACTAAACAATTGTTTGTTTTTTCTTAACCAATTTAAATGATATCAAGTACCAGACTTACCTTGTCCGTCTAAGCTGTGTTTCTTTTCATCCTTTCTGCCTGTGAATCTGAATGAATTTGACACAAAAACAAGAATTCAAACACAATAAATTACGAGTGTTTTTTTTTTTCTTTGATGCATACTGTATTCATACATGTAACAACATTTTATATCAAATCATGGTACAATATAAAACATTGTACCATATATGATGAGTAGCCTGTAGGTTGCGAACATGAAGTTTCACATTAACTATTTTAATAAAAAATATGGTTGGCCACTTGCTGCTCAAGAAAGGGTTCCATATGTTCGAAAGCAATTTCTCAAGAACTATGAGTTGTTTTCAACCAACCTTTGAGCAGTACTACTAATACAATTAAAGATTCGTTTGATCCCCTCCAGTAAGCCAGAGAAACTCAGTCCCTGTCATTTAGGCAAATTCTCTTCTCTCTTTTTCTGTCTGTACTTTTAAACTATTTTCAATTACACAACTAAAGCACACACATTCACACACGTTACTTTACCTCTTTCTACCCTGACAACATGAAGTAGCTTTGTGTTTCAGCGGATACCATAGTGACTGTATGAAAAGTTCCTCAGCGGTCGGTACTACAGGACAACGTTGCCAAGTCTATTTTTTTCTTGCTCTTTCTTTCGCTTTCTTTCTCTTTTGTGTCTCTCATCATGCTCAGACATCTTTATCCTAGTGGAAAAGGTCTTTATTTCTCTAACAGCTCAGTCTGGACCTAATAAAGCAGACACACTGGAGATAAAATCGTCTGGAAGTCCAAGTATAGAGGAAAAATAGTCATTATTCTGTCAAGCAGACAGAAGGAGGTGGGCCCTTTTTTACCAGAGTTATTATTGTTGGCTTTGGCCATACACTGTCAGTCTTTGCTGACATTGTTACACTTAAATACCACGAAGGAAATGTAAGGGAATGGTGTCATTGTTGTATTCATATTATAGGGCTAAATGTATAGTTATTGATTGTTTTAATTAAAGAAGAAGGCACAGAAATTAATGTCTTTGGTGGTAAAGATAAACTGGCTTTCTAATGGGATTACTTAGAATATGTATACAGGATGAATTGACATCAGAGGCATGAGGTTGTGAAATAAGTACATAAAAGATGATGAAAAGTGTGGTTTTCAAAGTCATAAACCACAATGTGAACAGTTCATAAAAAGAAGTTAAGTGCGAAGACCAAAAACATCCACTCACACACACTAAGTCCACAGTAAATGATAGGGATAGTGTAATTATAGTTGTGTTATTATGACATAATGTTCGATCCACCCACAGATGTGCGGGGGTTTCTTCAGACCGCCCCAATGAAAGCATGCAGCTACATCATGTCTCTCGCAAAAATGAGCTCATCTCCAAATTCAGATTCATGACTCAAACCTGGATCTTAAAATCTGATTAATGTGCATCGCAGAGTGAAGATTTCATGTTCTTCTTCCAATTTACCACACTCATTTAATATTTGCAGCTGGGTAATTCCTTAACCTACTTGGAGTAAAAAGTAGTTGAGGCTCACTTGAACCATGGAGGCCCGGGTTGAGTGGCCAAACTCCATTAAATCACCTTTATAGTGCTTTTCCATCACATTTTTTAAAGTGCTATTTATGTTACTTTGGGTAGTCACAGGTTAAATGAAACTATAAAGCTTATCTTTTATAGAATAATAATGTTGCCATTGTAGTTGGTGCCCTGAGGAGCTGGCAGCCAACAGGTTGTTATTAATATTGATTACTTTCAGGGCAGAGGTTTAATGTTACCTCATCTTGATGTTATTTCAGATGTTATCCCATCCCACCAGGAGAAATATCTTAGAGGAGGAACTATTAGATTTCACAGTATGCTCTTGTGTCTCCAGTGAAATTGCTCAAAGATACTGATGGGATTGATGTTTAAATCAGGCCAAACTGGGTTTATAGTGATATAAAATTACTCAAAACTGTATAATGTATAACTGTCGGTCTAGGATGAAGGATCAGATCATAGGTTAGGAATACCAGTGACAAGAGCGTTGTAGTACTCATGCGGTCAATAGTCAATACAACACAAAAAAAAAAACAGTCAAGCCGCGTTCACACCGCAGTACTTTTCCCACTTTAGTTCCGATATAGTTCCGAAATGTCGCGTTCACACCAAAAAAAGCCCGGAACTAAAATTAGTTCATCAGAACCTTTTTTACCCCCTTTTGCTAGAGAGCAGGTACTTTCGTGGGAGAAAAAGGTTCCTATGTCTGATTGGCTGGGCGGATTGCAAACCACGCCCCGTAAAACTCCCCAAAAGTTTTGTGAAGCCGCCATTTGATTATCCTCGCATTAGCATTATTAGCATTAGCCCAGCGCACAAACGCAGAGACACTAACTTATGGCAACACAAAAGAAAACATGGGAGCGGTGGAGATGAGGAGGTGTCGGCGTTCTGGCGATTTACTCGGAAGGCTTCAGTAGAAGCTGCTGGGAGTCCCAGCAGCTTCTACTGAAGCCAGTCCCCAACTCCGTGAGTTAACTAAAGAGAACTAAAGAGTTCTCATGAACTAAGTTCTCATGAACCTTTGTGGGATAAGTACTGTGGTGTGAATGTACCTAAGGACAAATATTGTGGTCAAACAAGATTGTATGTATGTGGAAGATGAAATATTTTCAGCTGTAGAAAATAGGAAAAACACTACAATTGACATGACAATTTTAACAAAATTCAGCATACTACGTTAGTTTGAAGTTTTTATTCCGTCCGGCTCAGATCCTTGGCTATAGATGCAGATGAATGGAAGAAAAGATCTGTGGTCCAGATGCACCGACTCACTGCGTGATTGATGTTCTGGAGAAGAAGAACAGAAAATCTTATTGTGTGCCTGTCTTCCCCCCCTCAAGTCATATTCACTTCAAAAGGTGATTTATCCGTATAATACAACACTTTACAATACCAAAGGGAAGCTGATATGCATGGGATTTCTTGACTCAATTGAATAAAGTGCTAACCATTCAAGCAAGCAGAAGGGAACAAATCTGAGTTGTGATGTTCAAGGATGGCAAATGATCAGTGTTGCAACGACTCTAACTTAAGTTAAGAGAACAGATATATGTAGGCATATATGTTCCAATGCAATACAAACCCTCATTGCATTTTTGAATGCATGCTAATCAATCGATTCAAGATTGGTTTTGGGAGAGAGGCTTCAGTATATGCAGGTGCCGGTGTCCAACTAATAAATTAAAAAACCTAAAATGAATTAGTTTAACATATAAGTTGTTAGTTCAAATGTGATAACCTAAGAGTAAAATAGGGTAGGATTCAACTTTTTCAGGTTCAATATTTCTGTTTAAAAACCTAAAGAAAGACAGGAAAACAAAAAGACTCAAAAGTACTGAGACCATGCAATTTACTAAGAACCACTGACATTGGTCTGATTACTGAAAATTAGAGTGTCATTGTTGTGTCTCATTTTTGTTCCTAATCATCGAGTCAAGCTGCCTCAACTATGAGAGAATGAGTCAAACAGGAACATAAAAATGGTCCTCTGTGTTGGCTTGGCTATTGAAAAAAGCTAAAACCAGACATCAAAACAGCTACTTGAGGCTCATAATAGGGCAGAAAAATGCTTAAAATAGCCCATAATAGGATGCTACTATCCTTAGCACATGCCATTTCTCTCGGTCTGTGCTATTATAGAGTGAGTGATCACATTGTCATCTAAAATTAGACAAAACTGCATGGAAATAGCTGTGGCTGTAGGAAGCATCGCAGTGGTTATCCATACTTTACATTTTACTCGCCTCTTATATGAAGCCCAGGCATTTCAATGTAACATCACTGGCTAGCGTAATGGTTTCTAGGGACAATGATAATGTTAAATTATTTTCTTGACTTTATTCACGAGCTTATGTTGACCAATATACAAAACAGATTACCACCACAGCTCTCATACTAGTGTTCTGTACATCTTTATGAATCATAATGAAAGTGGGCTACTGTTGGGAATTAGGTTAACCTTCACTTTAATGTTTTTGACATGCATTTGCTACCTTTGAAACTGCTTATAAAGTAGTAAATCTACATCTAGAAAATCCATGTCAGTTACCTCACCACCCTTAAATTAGGCCTTTATGGCGTCCCATCATACATCTGACACAGCAGCTTACTAAAGTAGTTCCCATAGACAGGAGCCAGCGCGTTGCCTTCCTGCCAAATGAGAGCATTTGTTTGCTTGGCATTTCCATGGTTTCAATGGGCAAGGGCTTAAGAGAGGCGTGTGTTGGATGTGTGTGTGGGTGAAACCGTGATTGCATGTCAGAGGTTTTCCTAAAAATTCTGAGCATGCACATGTTTCTATTTACTAACATAAAAACGCATATATTTGGGGAGTGTTTTTCGCATGCACTTTTAAACTTGTGTGGGCCTGTGTCAATGACTATCCCATTTGGCCTACTAAGATACATAATGTCTCATTCCTGTTGTGCACCACAAGACCATTTGGGGACCTGTATTCATTCACTGACTCGTTACTCTGTAATCCAAATGACACAAGACTTTCTGGCAGGTTCTATTTGTGAACAAAAAGGGTTCCCTTTTTGGATAGAGACTACACTGGGCCTTTTGTGTTTTGTACTGGATGTTTACTTGACCATTTTATGCTTTTGCGATTCAAGCTGGGTAATGACCGTAACACATTATAATGGGTTTGCAATTCTTTGCGACTGATTGGGAACATATTTAAAAAGGAAAAACGATTATAAAGCAGTGTTTTTGCTAATATATACTATATTTCACTTCAGGATACATTTCCTCTTTATTCATTCCTGGGCAGTGGTGACCCCAAGGCTCATTAGTTTTTGTAAAATTCTGTACACTGTATTCTGTAAGACATTTTCCCTTCTATGTGCCTCTTAGCTGGGCGCGTCAGGGTGTTTACCTACTTCACTGACCAAGGATCTTTTGTTGAGAGATAAGAGTCTTTATTGTTTGAGTGACCCTGAGAATTATACAGAGAGTAGCTGGCTACTGCTCACTCCAAAAGTGAATTAAGACACATCAATAACAATGTTCACAGACCTTGACCCTGCTTCATCATATTTCCAGCTGAAATGAATAGCAACGGATTTCCAAGTGGAAAGCAGGAGGAGGTTTGGGTTGTTTTGATTACTGGAGAAGTTACCGATAAGAAGTGAGGAAACAACCTTGGCTGATGAAGTTCACATTATTGGAAGAGACTTGTACAGAAAGAATCAGATGGTATCGGTTGATCAACTGCTTCAACTTGACCTCTGATGTCATTAATTTGCGGTGGGTCATGCATTGTTGGGAGGTTGCTATGAACACACAACAACAAGGACGAACCTGAGAGCTCCAAGCTTTCACTTTAATACATTTAAAGGAAGCTTAAGTGCATCCCCTATTGTTTCCAAAGCAGACTGAAAGTATGTTGTTGGCTCCACCTATGTCAGATATGTAGGCTGTATTGTATGTATGTATTGTATATATTGTGTACATTTCTTAACATATTATTGTGTTTGAGCAACAATTATTCTATAAGCCAGCTAATTAGAGGCTACTTCTCCCTCCTTCAAATCTCTACATCCACCATCTTAGTCAAATACAATATTTTCCTTTTATTCTTTCTATGTTCCATTCAAACTGTGGCATCATGGTAAAACATTATAAACATGAGTATTTTTTTTACTTCTCATTTGTACTTTTTATTAATATTATTATAACTTGTACTATTATTATTATTATAATTATAATGATATAAAATCTGAATTAGCATTATATATTTGCAGGTCAAGTGGTCAACGGCGTTTGGTGGTAAAGTCACGTGTGTAACACTCGCGAGATTTCAATATGTAAACATAATAGCAAAGCCGGTTGCCTCAGGTGTGTGTTCTGCGTTACTGAGTCGTTCAGTATCTTTTCCTTTCTATCTCTCAAACTTAACAAGTGTATTGGTCGTATGCTGGAAATAGTCGAAAGATGTCTGTGGTCTTCAGGGCTAATTATTACGTCAATTAACGTCCTCACAGCTCCAAACCCCCGCCATCTTTGAACCAAAACAAGGCGATTTAAGGATTTAAGTGAGGCTAGAGAGCTAATAGCACACAACAGTTATCGTTTAAAAATTGTGGATTTTACTTGAAGGCTATTCTTTATTGGAAGACTCCAACGCCAGCTCTGTCCGACAGTCAACCACCGGTAAGACATGACGTGAAGTAGGCTAACTGGCCTTCATTTGGTTAACTGCAATGTGACTTCTGAATTTGAAATTGTACTTAAACGTGTTGTGTTTAAAACGCTAATTAGACTTAATGTTTATGTTAGCATGATACTGTCTAATGTATAATGTACAATTTTACTTTGGGCTATACAGACTTAGTACTTAGTGGAGTACAGATCTTCGCGAATGTCAACGGGGGGGGTGTTAGTGGAGTACAGAGCTTCGTGACCACAGAGCGTGTGAACGTGATCAGCTGTTTTAGCGCAGTGCTGCTTTACAGACCGACGTTAACAGCAGCCCTGTCTGTGCACACGGAGACCGACTCTGTCGTCCGGTGATCTAACCGCCTTCTGGAAAAGCTTCACAAGTACGTCGGTACGCAAATGCGCTTTGTGACACAAGCAGTGGCGTTTTTATATGTACAAAAGTGGTGGGGCACAAAAAACTTAGATGTCTATATATAAGCTTCTGCAGTGACGTGCAGTGAGGTTCATGGCTGCTGAGGCACTGGCACTGACTCTTCAGGTTTACAAATATTATATTTTGACCTAAACCAAAATATAATATTATTTTCAAAAGCTTTTTTTGTCTGATGCTTCGATTAATTTTAAACAGACAGTTCAACAAAAGGATACCCAAAAAATGTAATTTTATCATTTAAATATTGAATTCTCTCTTAGTAAGATCCCATTTTCAATAAAATTGCGGTCTTACCTTGACTTGAAGATGAAGTCCATTTGCCTATCCTTCTGGACAAACATTTCTATTACTTTTTTGTAAAAGTCCTCCTTATCTTCTTGTAGTTTCAAAAGTCTATCATAAATCTAATCCATAGATTTATGATAAAAAAATTATAAAAGTAGGGTAGACATGTGGATGTTATCCGACTAATCAAAACGTGCATTTATCTAACAGGTACGTTTCCCACAGATCTTATTTCGAGCTATTTTCTAAAATCCTCTGGAGAAATCTCATTGCTTTTTTGTGCTTACTTCCTGGTTTTAGGACGCGCCACTGCAGCTCTCTCGTCTCCTCTTCAAGCACCACACTTTTCGCGGCACACGTACTTACAGCCAATCAGCTCTGAATGATTTGAGATGACGTATGGTGGGGATGGTAGCTCCGTGCCCCTCTGGTCATTATTTTTTTGCCACACACATTACATTACAAAATACTCTGAGCATGCGCAGTGTAGTTTTTACAGTCACCGTTCACTTCACAGCGAGAGGAAGGGGCATAATCAGGTTTTGTCCCACATGGCTCTAAACAGCTCAATAGGCACACACTGTGACTGTAGACACACTAATTAGAAGAACACAGACTAAAACAGCAATGTACAGACGAATCAGATGATTAAACATGATCTTAAAATATATTTTATATTTTTTTTTTTTTTTTTTTTTTGCATTTTTGTAATCATTATTTGTAATACTTTCTGCTGACACTAGGTGGGGCTGTGCCCCACCTGCCCCTAATGACCAGTCGCCACTGGACACAAGTGACGGTAGGCTACGCATTTCAGATTGTTGCCGTACCTGCGTACCAGTTATGTGCACCCCTGTATATAGGCCTATATATGTTATTGTCTCATTATACCGCACTGTGAATGAATTAAAAGTAAATATATAAGTCATCATGAACACAGTTCTGTCCATCAGACAGAGGGCTGTGCCTCCTGTCATCATTAATGGACGTCTCTTTAAAATGACCGCTCAGAGGAGAGAATTTCTCTAACCGCCTGATCCCCTCCTATCTCCTCGGTTCCCCTCCTCGGCTCCTCCGCTCGCATCTCCTGTGGGCGGGACTAAGACTCAAGGATAGGAGTCGAGGAGGGGAAATGAGAAAGGCCCAGGGTTGCGCTCCAAGCAGGGAAAGCACAGGTGAAATTAATTACATTAATAAAGCATGTTTGCTTTATTCACTGACATGGCTTAATACTGACCCTCATTAATGCTATTGGATACACCTGTGCGATAAAGTGTGTTTGAAGAAATGCTTTATGACAAGTAAAATGCTATTCTGCTGCAAAAAGAGTACTTGTGCTAGAGCTCAGTGAAAGAAAACAATGATCAGTATTTGAGCTTGTATAAAGTGTTCAAACTGTGTGCAGTGTTTTACAGTTGCAATATGACCAATTACCTTTATTGCAATGTAAAGTTGCTTTCTTATTACAAGGTGTTCTTACAAGGATACATAGTGTAGCTTTCATGTGCAAGAAAAGGCCACCAATGCATTTTAATTCTGCATTGAAATACTTGTGCTCTAAGTCTAAGAGCAAACCATTTTGCATTGTCAAGTTTATTTGCACAAGCTTGAGTGTTTAGCCAATCAGAGTAATTGATACTGTGTTATTATAGCACCTTTTACACATTTTGTTTGTATTCATGCAATATTGTAACATTGTAGTAAATGTTTCTCGCTCAGGATATGGCTCTTTTCTACAATAGCTGCCTAAGTGAAATAAAGATATCCTGTCTTTTTTTTTTCCTTATTTTTATCTAAAATAAGGTGGGATTATTTTGTGTTTTCTTGTGCTATCCTCTGAATGAGGGTTAGTATATTAATGCTCAGATTGTGTTCCACTCTCTCACCTGGCTGTCTGCCAGACCTACAGTAAAACCCTGAGTCTGAATGGAGGATAAAGGCTGCAGCTGTGGAAGCAGCAGGCAGTCAGACAAAAGTAAATGGAGTCATTCTCCAAATCAAGGCCAACTCATTGGACGGCTGCAGTTGTAACCCAATTATTCCCAGGCCACATGTTCTCAAAGCAGGGGTGTCAGGCAGAGGGGGAAACCCTTCTGCTTTCTCCTGCAGCCACCCCATAAAAAACACAGAAGGGAGGGCAGAAGGGATAGAAAGTCATAAGTGTTATTCCATACGCCTCAAGTGTAAAGATTGAAAATGTTGTGGCTGTGGGTGAGGTTTGGCATATCTTTATAATATAGTGTTTATGGAAAGACAGATGGTCGAGTGGAGATCGTAACATGCATGAATAGGGAATCCCTCTTTGGAAACACAACCACAGATATGACGGTAAACCTTTGGGGCACAGAGAGATATGATCGGGTGTGTTAATAAATCAAGATTCAGTTTTAGTTTGAATGTTTTAGTGTGTTTTATTTAATGTTACAGTTGAATGTGGTTACAATCATTTCAAAACTTCATTAACACTTTTTTCATAAAGGAAACGGGCTATTAAGTCAGTCAATGTGTGATGTGGATTGTGCTAATTTTCCACACTGTCTATAATTGTTATGAAAAGTAGGACATTAAAGAGCCACATTTTGAGGGACGGTGCAAAGAAAACATGTGAATGAACGAAGTTACTATTCATAAACACTGAAGCCCCAGAGGAACCACATCCTTCCACACCTCTTGAGCTGCTATGCTCCAGAGGAGTAAAATGATGTGGTTTATTCTACTGTGTGTTGCAAGGACTAAATAATGATGTGAGAGTGAGTAGTTTAACATTGAACCTTGCACAAAGGTAACAATCACTTTCCCGTAACACTCTGTTTAACCTTCATCCTCTGCCTCCCTTAGTTACTCCATCTGCCCTAGAATGACATACACTCTCCTCCATCCAGCTGAAGGAATGAGAAATGTCCTAATGGGGCAAATGTGGTGAGTTTTTTTTATTCTGGTGATAATGAAGTGATATGTTCAAATATCATTGTTGTCTGACGTGCTATACATACATGTATTTATGGTTATTTATTCAGGCATTCTAATTATGATTGATTTAAATAAAATCACTTTCCAATAAATGCCTGAGAACAAGAAAATGCAGTTTTAGAAATGAATTAGATGGCATTTATTCTTGACCAATACAACAGTGTGATACAGAGATCAATTATCAGAATGAAGTTTCAATTTGATTTTGGGATGGTAAAGAATAAAAACTGTCTCAGTTTATCCCTAACGGATCGTCTACACAGCAGCGTTAAAAAAATCTTGAAACACTTCTGCCCATTCACTTTGAATGGGGTGACGTCACTTTCCCTCACTTTTCGCCGAACTGCATTGTGGGCAGGCGAGCGGAGATTTTCAGGATTTTCAGGATTCAAAGTTGAACAATGTTCAACTTTTGAGGCTGAGGTGGAAGCGTCAGCCAATCAAATCCCGTGTACGCAAATCTGACAGTTCAAGCTCTAGCCAATCAAACGGCGTGTATGCTGGGAGAGACATACCGCAGGTCATTTCCTCATATTCCAAAAAATGGAGGAGAAATTAGCGGTAGCGAATCAATCACCCGGTGCTTTATGACCAGACCTACCGGGATATAAACCGGAGGAGCCAGGCATGGAGGGAGGTGGCAGAGACAGTGGTAGGTTTTCGCCTGTTTTGGGGAGTTTATATCCAGTTTACTTCGGGCTTTTTTGCTTCGTATGTCGCGGGCGGGAGATTCATGTGATTGGTTGTTCGTGCCTTGCTCGCAAAAAATCCTCAAGCTTCAGATACGCCCACCTCCAAGATTTTTTTAACGCTGCTGTGTAGACGCACCGTAATGCAATGCAGTTATTTGTCCAAAAGAAAGGAGAAATTGTTACTTTTCAAAACACTTTACATTTGGTGAAAGCAATGCTTTGCTTCACACTTGGATTTTAAATTACCATCAAAAAAATGGCAATGGCTCCACCGTGTGGTCAGTGATGATCACCACATTACTTGCAACTCAGACTTCAAGCTCACTGACTGATTTTGCAGAACAGTTTGTATTGCAAAATGTTAGAGAAAGAAACACAACCTCTGTGTAAAATTAGTAATCATTCAGACAACATTTTAAATAAATGTGTCATCTAGCGTTTACCTCTCAAAAGGTATTATTTACTCCAGGACAGTTAAATCTACCTGCCAAATGATTCAATCATCTTTTTCTGTTACAGAAGAGATTACATTATTCCATCTCCATGATAACGATGGAACATTGCATATGTGGTCCTTTTCAAGGGAAACTATAATGTGAACTTTACAAGAAAGTGACAAGACAAAAAAAGTAAAGTCAGATTGTTCTTCATGACTGAGGACATTTGATTTTCATATATTGATTACACCCTTGTTACTTTTCAGTTTCAAACTGAGTTGTGTAAGGCAATCATTGTTATTATATCTCTAAATGGTTCATACACAAAGGTATAGAAAGCGGTTTTGTTTTTATTCTTGTTTTTAAGTTTCAGATTGAAAGCCTAGGTAGGATGATTTACAGAAATGTACTGCACAGAAATAAGCACTTCCTCTCAACATTTAAACACAATTGCACTACCAATGTACAGTAGGTTAGCAGTAACTGGAAAGGAAATAGCACCTTGTTTAGACAACATTTAAGAGATGTTTGGTGGGAAACCACAACTTTTTCCATTCTCAGTCTCTGCTTCAGCCACAGTGACAACAGTGTCTCTATGTGTGATAGCAACGACACAACATATGTAAAGAGATGGTCACACTGTGGTCTGCTGAATGATCTGGTGGGAGAATCGACACAGTGAAGACTGAACAAGCATTTGTAATTTCAAGCATCATTTGGTGCCTAGTGCTTTTTTTTTTTTCAATAAAAAGAATACCAAGAAGTCCATCCATCCATTAAGTTATTGTTATTGTTGTTGCTGTTTAAAAATTAGGAACAAATTAAGGGATGGATTGCAGGCCTCACTATATAACCAGACTCGTATCATTTGTTAGGCTCAGTTAAAAACCACAGTTTTTTTCAATTCGGTGTTGCTGCCTTAAACACAGAAACTGACCAATGTCTATCGTATGGGTTTGACTGTAAAGGAAAACTAAGTGATCAAAGAAGTGGAAAACAAACAAAGAGAGACACTGTAGAGATAACGCTGTGGGCAAACTGATGTTCGTGGTGTGAGAATCAACATCGTCTTGGCTCGATGTATGTCATCAGGTTCCACCACTAAAATGTTAATATAAAACTGCAGACTTTGATGCCTAGTTTCTTAACCTTCTCTGAAGGCCCCCTGTTTCTGCTAAGCAATAGTCTTATTAATTTGAGCAAGGGGATGTGTAGCCATTCTAAAATAGAACATTGTAAAGACAAATTAAGCGTGTATTGTTTCATGACCATAACAGTTAGGGCTTCATCTTCTGAGGAAAAGTAAACTTGCATTGCTAGTGCTTCCTTCCAATACACTCCAAAGGTTCCACTATAAATTGGGAAATTGTTGCCTGATCTAAAGTTCTAAAGATAAAGACGACATGACATTTCATGGAAACCTTACAGAAGACTTATTATACTTTTTAGATACTGTTAGATCGTTTGTACAAAAAAAACAGAGGAAATCATCTGAGTTATGTAAATATTTATTTAAAAAATACAAGTAAAAAAACACTTTGAGAAATATTACAGAAAATGTTGTTCTGGGTGATACATTTACAAGTCAAATAACTGGGAAAAAAATCACATAGAAGCATGTTAATGTTTGAAAAGTAAATTGATTGATGACATTTTGATTTAAACTGTCACAATTTTATTGTAGTAACTACAAAATTAGATTTTTTTTTTTAATATATATATAGCCTATATACAATAGACAAGTTTATGAAAAACTTAAACCTGCAGATGGAAATTATTGTCAGCCTCAGCCAGGTTGATCAAGATTAAGTTTGGATTTTAAATGGCGCTGTCACTTGTTTTAGGAAATCCTCATGTTGCACACTGGTTGGGCCCAGAATCTCTTGTATTCCTCATTATTTGCACCTCTATGTAGACTAATTCTTCTTCAGGGTTACCTTCAATTAAAGTTAAATACAGTAGTTACAGAGAACATCATGTCATCTTTTTAACTTTTACAAAATAATATCATTTAGAATATAGAAAGGCTATGGTAACAGTTAAACACATACTTACCATCATTAAGAGTGGCGGGTCTTGGTAGGTAATGACTTTTTATTCCATAAAGAAACAAAGCTACAAGAAGAAGAAGGATAGTGATAGCAGTCCCAGCCACAGCCAAAGCCACAACAGGGAAGGAAGGAACACAATCTAGAAAAAAACAGATATCAAACCAGATGATATATTATAATTACATTCATTTAAGAATTCCCAACCAAATATATTGGATACAAATATATGCCTATTATTTATAAATATGTGGATTATTTTTATATATATATATTTTTTTATTAATAATAAATATAAAATATTAGTAACGAGCTGATGTTGAAATAAAAAAAGCGATCATCCTTTTTAAATACTTTACCTTGGCAGTTCTTTAGGTGAGTAACAGTTTCATCTCTGCTAAAGTTGTTTGAAACACGACACACCAAGTCTCCTGTTTGCTGACACTGCATGCTGATGGTCACATTTGAAACACTTGTTTCACTTTGGATAGCTAAACTATCAGCCACTGACTCCATGTTTGCTGTCCTGTAGCCCAACGGGTACTGGCTGTGACCTCTGGTCTGCATCAGTACGAGATCGTTCAAGGTCAACATGAACTCTACTTCGTCTCCCTCAGAGGAGCAGCTGATGTTCATCAGCTCTGGTGACAAACACATTTGAGAAACAGCTGGCTTTGACACTGGAGCTGAAAGAAACATGGAGTAACATATACATTTATTTACAAAACAAGTTACTAAGTAAAGTCCAATACCAACTCTTTTAACCTGTTAAGCCCCAAGCATGTTTTTCAGGTTTCAGGCTTGAAAATGACATGCCCAGAACAAATGACTATATCTTCACTTCTAAAAGGGGTAACTTAATAATCTTTTTTTATTATCTTTTTTCTCAAAGCAATGATACACTTGTGAGTTGGATGTAGAAAAGTCAGAATCAATATAGATGTTTTTATTTTTAAATAAATTCAGATTGAACATAGTAAAAAACTGTAAATTGTAGTTTCCGTCCAAAAAAAACCCATTACTTATAGTGAAAACCACCCCTTGAATGATGGGATAGTAGACTAAAAGCTTTAGGAATCCAAACTAAAACATATAATTAGTACCGTGTATCAAGATTGATGCAAAACAAGTGAAATTTGACCTTTTTAGAGAGGTTTAGAAAAAACAAAACCCACCTCTGAGGTCATTTGGGTATATTTGCCATATATCTGGAACCTGTTGAGGTCTCCATTAGAGATGTCCCGATCCGATCACGTGATCGGGGATCGGAGCCGATCACGTGATTTTCAAAAGATCGGAATTGGGAGAAAAAAATCGGGGATCGGGAATTCTTTTTTTTTTTTATAAAATATTTTTATTATTTTATTGAATGTTACAAAACAAAAATGACCATGTTCACGTCTTAAAGTCATCCTGAGGCCTTAGTTTTGGTTTAAAATTACACAACATCATGTATGTGTTGCTTCTTTTGGGCTTGTTTTCATAGACCTGAGGCCTGTACTACGAAGCTGGTTCAACCTAACCTGGATATGTTTGAGTTAGCCGGTTGGCCCAATCCAAAACATACGCGCTCTGGCTAAACTGTACTACGACGCTGGTTATCAAGTGGATCGCTCAAGCCAGCCGTGTCCTATCTAGTTAGGTGCGCGTTCACATGAAAGGGGTGGTATTTGGAGCATTCGACCAATCTCAAACACGGACAAGCGTACTGACAGCGCAGCGTCATACTTCCTGAATGAAAAGTGAACTTCAATATTAGTGAAATATGAAGAAGTTAAACTTTAAACATCCATGACTTAAACACTTTATCCAGGATAAAAGCCACATAGCTGCACCTGCAAGGTGAATACAGCTGGTAAAAGAAAAAGTGTTTGAATGCGTACATTAACAGGTTTATGAAATCACTGCCCCGTCCAAGACACGAGTGGATCTGACTTTAATTAGGAGAATTTGACTCGAGTGTTTCGTCAACTTAATGTGTTGCTTAAAATAATACTTCTGCATACAGTATGTGACACTGTGAGTGTTGCACGGCCAGATACGGCTCAAGAAGCTGACTCAAATAAGGAAATATATGATACATTATGATGTGATATGATATGAATGATAATGGGACACATCGACGTCTGCACTCAGTGCCGCGGACTGTAGTTAATGTTACTCTGATCCGGTTACTTATGTCGTGGCAGATATTTAAGTAAGCTTTCTTAACGCTAATATTATAATAGTCAGATTGCTCTGAAGATGGGAGGGGATATTCTATTAATTTTCACGTTCACACAGTCAGTTGATTTTGGCCGGCCGTCTTTCCTGCAACGGCAGTTTTTCTGTATTTCCTCTATCCTGTAATATGAATTGATCGCTTTAAACTCCGCACACGGAGCTCTGATTGGTCAGCAGGCGGTGCTTTCACTGAGTTGATCTCTTAGCCTGCCACCTAACCTGCTCCGGAGCAGGTTTGCCGCTCAGCATAAGTTACCATGGAAATCTAGCCTGCTAAAAAGAGAACCAGCGTCGTAGGACCGGAAAGCCCGAGATTTCCCTGAAGTACTATAAAATTGAAAGCGAAGGCAGTGTAACAGCCAGATGCAATGTTTGCAAGGCGGAGGATCCGCGTGGTGGAAAGAACAGAGCTACGTTCAACACGACCAATCTAATACGCCACCTGAGAAACAAACACCAACAACAACACGAGGAGTACACAGCGGCCACTCAGGTAAAGGCACTGAAACAACCGACACTTTCAGAGACTTTTAAAAGGAAAGAGAAACTGCCCCAGAACAGTGTTTTCACTGTTTCACTGGCCAAAAAAATACCAGCCAAGATAGCTGAATTCATCGCGTTGGATGACCAGCCGTTATCTGTTACCTTTTTTTTTTCTCTTAATGCATTGCATAAAGATCGGATCGGGAAAAATCGGTATCGGCAGATTGTCAAAATCAAATGATCGGAATCGGATCGGGAGCAAAAAAAGGCGATCGGGACATCCCTCTCCATATCAAGTTGAATAATTAAAACGGAAGTTCATATAATCAAATATATTCTTGTATAACCCACAATGAAAATGCATTATATTTCATGTTGTTCTATTATCACAGTATTTACAAACACGAGGGGTTTGGTCAATTGAGTTTAAGGCCTATTATAGTTTATCACTACGGAGTGTTACTGTTTAAAGAGGGGAGACAGTTGTCTTCACTCACAGCAAGCTGTGCACAGGAGACCCCTGACTCAGTGGAAAAGTACTGAAGCCCCAAAATGGGTTTAGGCCATACCATAGGAGAATATGTCTGGACAGTGTCCAGTCCTGCACACCAGAGGCCATGACCTTTCCCCACATATATGGGTATGAAGGTGTGTCTTTGGTTTTCTGTCCCTGTGTGGAGCATAAAAGCACTGGTTGAGAGGGAGAAAGCTCCAGAGCGGGGGTTTTCCTTGGTAAGTTCTCTGAAATTGACTTTGATTTTGAATGTATTGTTGAATGAAAGTTTTAATGTGTTTTTTATCACCGACCATTTATGAGGATATTCCTCTAAATTCTGTCGGAAGAATTTAAAAGGTACAATTTAAATGTCACAACTGAAGTGGGCCAGTTGAAGTTAGAATTTAAATGTACAACTGAAGTGGGCCAGTTGAGTTTAGAATTTAAATGTCACAACTGAAGTGGGCCAGTTGAATTTAGAATTGAAATGTCTCAACTGAAGTGGGCCAGTTGAAGTTAGAATTTAAATGTCACAACTGAAGTGGGCCAGTTGAATTTAGAATTGAAATGTCTCAACTGAAGTGGGCCAGTTGAAGTTAGAATTTAAATGTCACAACTGAAGTAGGCCAGTTGAGGTTAGAATGTAAATGTCACAACTGAGGTGGGCCAGTTGAAGTTAGAATGTAATGTCACAACTGAAGTGGGCCAGTTGAAGTTAGAATTTAATGTAAGAAATGTAAAGCCGAGCCTGGCAGTAAACTTACATAGACTCAATAGCTTCTGTTAGGTCAATTAGTAGGTCTGACTAATTGCCGGAATAAATTAACAGGCCTCCCGACTCCAACAAACCCATTGATCGATTTTGGTGATTGACACCTCTTTTGAACCGTTAGAGCCAATAGAATCGAGGGGGAGTTCCTAAATCCATCTAAACATTACCAATGAGGATTGAGAGTGATGCGCACACAGTTTGCCCAAACCGAAAGCTATGTTACACTCTATAGAAAACTACGTTTATTGCCATAAATATGATGATGGATTAACCTTCAGCAGCGTTTTTCTCGTTTTAATGCCATTGAACACAACTTTTGATCAGAACAACAGCTAAGGTAAGACGTTTTTAGCCGTTTTGGCTCCGTAAAGCACATTTCTTTGTTGTTGTTTCTTGTAGTTTGGCCGCGAGTTCTGATGATACTTATATGTCTGGAATCTGTGGAATCTCAGCTTGCTAATCGATATCTTTTTTGTGCAGATCCGATAAGTAATAAGGGTATTTTACCTTGAGTTCTGTAAGTGCGTCAGCATTTTTTCTCTCAGGGCTAATTCAGAGCCTTTGTTATTACCCTTTTGTTTCGTTTAGCTAAAAACGGTTAATATTGTCTGATAGCTGAGTTTCTTCCCGTTAAGTGGGTATGACACATTCATAGTTTGTTAAATATTAAGAAGCCCTCAGACGCTGTTTCTTGCAAGATGTTGCGTTTTGCCCCCGCCCGCGGGGCCGTGGGGTTTAACTGGTTAACTGTGAAGTCATTAGCTGTACCAATTCCTATTTGTATTGTTTAAAAAAGAAAACAAATCTCAAAATGCTGTATGTAAAATGTAAACATAATTGCCTAAAACCCGATGGTGAAAACACAATTGTATCTTTTGCAACTCTTCTTCACAATCCCTTTTTGCATAAGCAAATTTAGGCTAAAAATCAGTCATTACATTTCTTAAGTTAATTATATTTGTATGTCAGTGTAGATGTGTTGTTGCCTCTAAAACGTTCAATGTCTAATAAAAGCAAAATGGCACAACAATTACATGTTGAAGAAATATCTCTAAGTTATATCTAACTAAAGTTTAGGATTTTTATAAGCAGGTACCTAGTCCACACATATTAGTAAATCACAAGATAATTGAATAAAGTGTATCAAATGCAAATGTTAACGCATGTTAGCCAAGATCAAAATATATTCCATAACTGGTGTGGATTTACCAAGTTATTTAACAATTGTCTCTTTCTAAAAAACATTCTAAACTTAATTTTGACCTACCTTGTATTTCAAGATGCACTTTCAAAATGTTCAGTAAAGAACCATTAGATCCAAATTCTTCCAGCAGGTAATCTCCAGAGTGTCTCTTTGTCGCGTTACCCAGTTTGACGGTTCCATTTGTGAAGAGTTCATACTGATTCACAAACTCTTCATGTTTATATAATGTCTTATTTTTTTGTATTTTTAAAACGATATATTCATTATCCTTTTTCAACCTAAGGCTTGTATTTGCTGTGTTTGGCAGATGGAAAATCAACAGTTCTCCGACTGCTCCAACACACGCCTGAGCTTCAGGATGCTCGGATAAATTGCACTCGATAGATCCTAAAAAGAAAGAGAAAAAATACTGTAGAAATGTCTTGTTTTTGTCATTTCATCTCAGTTTGGAAAGGAAATTATGCAAGACCATTTCAACATTTTATATATTTTTGTATCATTACATTTTGCTCTTTTTCTCTGCTTAATTTTCCTTAAAGAAATACAGATACACCGGACAGTACCTTTTGCCAGAACTGTGGTTGCCAGAGTGATGAGCATCATGGAGATGGAAATCATTGTTGCCCTGTTTTAGGACATACATTAAAAAAAAAAATGAATTGAGTGCCACATTGTATTTATATTTTAATTCATTTCTAAATTATCTTTTAGGTTTTAACTAAATATGTTTTTAATAAAATAAGGTCTGAACAATATGAATAGCACATTTTTTTTGCAAAAAAAAAAAAATCAAAATAATGTATACCTTCTACAAAAAACAGTAATGCAATGATTCTACTCACATTATTTCAGAACAAGATATGACAGTATATTCTAAATTGTCACTCACCGCCTTGACAATGCTATGTTTGCTTCCTTGCTGTTTGACCTTTGAATATGCTGCTGACAGAGGGCTGGCGTATGCTCCTCGTCTTTTTGTCGTCTTGTGTTTCATGAAGTGTTAAGGCGGAGGTTTTGGTCCATTCACTGACATCTTGCCAGTAAACAAAGTGATCGCCTATAACTGACAGTACCCAGATATAGACTGCTAACAAAACCTGTGGTTTCTTACACTTGAAACCATCCCCAAAGAGTACTCTTAATCTAAACATTTCTAAATTATCATATGCTGTGTGAGATGTCACAGTTTGAATGGTTAAAATGTCAAAACACTAAATGCTTTTCCTTCTTTTTGTAGAAATAACAATTTTGGAAATAACCTTTGGTTTTGGTGCATTTCTTCAGCGTCCTATCCAGGGGAAACATTCAAAGGAAATCCCACATTATGGCCAATAACCTTTGCTTGTGGTACATTTTGACTGTATCCAAATACAGAGGACACACTATAAAAAACACATTATGGCCAATACATAAATATACATGTGTGTTTATGTATACATATAACAGTTTTTAACATGACTGTTTGTTAGTAGGAAAAGATACAAGCAACCATACAGTGTATGTCATTTAAGCGATTGCATGGTTTTGGTTACTGGTTTTATTTGAGCGGCTCTGTAACTATGCTGTAGAGCTCAGCAATGTATTTGCACAAGCAAATGCTGTATGTTCTGACAAGGGCAGAGGAGGACACACTTAACACAATTATGAAATGCAAAGCAAATAAATTGCTAGTTCATCAATCCTCAATCTTCAAAATAACTTTACAGTAGTTTTCATAAAACTGTTTGCATTACAACAACTGTATTTCTTTCCAAAATGTATACTGCAGTTTGAAGTGGTATGAAATTAAATGTTAGTTCAGTAAAGTGAAGGTACCTCTGAAGGAGTAAAGTACTTCACTTAATGCAGTACTCCACCTAGTGGTCATATGGCTCTCTTGTATTTACAACATGCTCTCTGCACTGTTGCTCAGGAGTTGAATTGTTGACACGCATCTTTTTGTTTGCTTCTTTATCTCTCTTGTTCATTACATGTTGTGTCATGTCTTATTTGTTTCTACAGACTTTATTTCAAATGTGTTAAGCCCGAGAGACCCCGGTACCGGGGCACTGCCGCAACATCTTGCAGGAAACAGTGTATGAGGGCATGTTCATTTAATAAACTATGAATGTTTTATATCCATGTAACGGGAAGAAACTCAGCTAACTGATCTTTTTAATTTTTTTTTTCCAAAAAAAAACCCACAATGCTAACACTCAGCCTCTGAATTAGCCACGAGCGAAAAAATGTTAACCTATCTCTGCAACTAAACTCACAATAACTCCCTTATTACTTATCCTAGATGCACAGCCAACCACTCGTTTTGGGTGTCCTGGAGACACAGAATCGTTTGGTGCCCACCTCAACACTCAGTGATAAACATTTGCGATGCTATAAACGAAAGCGTACATCATAACATGTGGAGCTAGGTAGCTAGAAACGCTAACATGGCTTACCTTGGTCAAAACTGGTCTTCAATGACATTAAAACGATAAAAAAACGATGCTGCAGTTAATCCATAGGTTAATCCAATGTGTCTGTGTACTCTTTGAAATTATTTCTGATAATCCATAAGCAATAAAACTGCTTTTTCGTTTCCAAATGTCAGAGGGAGAGATCGGTCCACTCTGCTGCACATTTACATGCGCGCAGCCCCCACCTTTTCTCTTCACAACGTGTGTGTGTGGGGGCCTCCCCCTTCGATTCTATTGGCTCTAACGGTCAGAAAGAGGTGTCAACCATCCAAATCGAGCAAGGGGGGCCAGAGATATGGAAAAAAAAACATTTTCACCCAAATCACCTCAGAGGTGGGGTGGTTTTGGCTAAACCTCTTTTTTGGACGGACACTATAATTTACAGTTTTTTACTATGTAAAATCTGAATTTTCTTTAAAATAAAAAACATCTATATTGATTCTGACTTTTCTACATCCAACTCACAGGTTTATCATTACTTTGAGAAAAAAGATTATTAATGTAACCCTTTTAGAAGGGAAGATATGGTCATTTGTTCTGGGAATGTCATTTTCGAGCCTGAGACCTGAAAAACAGGCTCAGGGCTTAACAGGTTAAAGTCACAACAATATGGTATTCTAAGAGGGGATTATAATCAGGTGTGCACATAACTTTTTGAGTGAGTTACTCAGATGAGTACCAGGAGACAGCGTTTGGTACTCACCCCACATGAAGCGTGGTGTTAATAAGTGCAGTCTTCCTCACTGTCCTCCTCAGTGTCTCCTTCACTGTCCTCTATTTACACTTCTTGCATGCTAGATGATGAAGATGATGAAGATGCACCTCCCTGTCTCTTTGTAAGCCTCCAATTTGCTTTCTCCAAAACTTGTTGCCAAAACTGTGAAGTCCTTGCATTTCCTGAGGCCAAGTTGAAGGATCAAATACTAAGAAATTATCACATGACTTGAAGTCATATCTGATTTCAGAGGTGGGAAGTAACAAAGTACACTTATTCAAGTACTGTACTTAGGTACAATTTAAGATACTTGTAGTTTACTTGAGTATTTCTATTTTATGCTACTTTGTACTTCTACTCCGCTACAGTTCAGAGGTAAATCATGTACTTTTCTTCCACTACATTTATTTAATACCTTTAGTTACTTTACAGATGTGGATGAATGATGTGAAAATATAATCAAGTGTTAAATCAGACTTTAGTTCCACCTGGAGTAAATCCACAAGCTACCCTGCAGTATACAAAGTCATTCAAACTAATTTTTAAACACTTTAATGATCAATAATTATAAAACATATCATATACATTATTATGAAATGGACCAATCTGCAAAATGACTACTTTTACTGTCGCTACTTTAACTAGATTTTGATGATAATACTTTTCTAATTTTACTTGAGTAACACTTCTTCCACCTCTGTCTGATTTCAAACTCTTCCATTAACAGCCTGAGTAAGTTTGCAGCTGTGTGTTTTACTCCACTTTGTTGTAAATAAAACTGCAGCAGCTTGACCACAGAGCGTGAACGTTGTGATCAGCTGATTTTGCGCAGTTCTCCAGTGTGTGCGCGGGGCACAGAATGTGCACAGGGGAGTCTCCCACCGCAGCCAGTTGACGTAGTTTTGGTACAATTCTGTTGTACACACCGACGTTAACAGCAGCTCCGTCTGTGCACACGGCGACCAACTCTGTCGTGAAGCTTCACAGGTCCGTCGGTTATGTCCTGCGCGGCACGGCCAGCACCCAGTTCAATCAGTCATAGAAAGTCTGAAGATTTTACCAGGGAGCGAAACGGCAAAGTGGCTGCTTAATGTCTTTGTTTTTTTTGGACATGTCTAATAATTTACTCCACTGATTATTGACAAGAAACATGTGCAGGCGAAATATGTGTTTTGTTTTGATGACCTATCAGGTACGCAAAGGCGCGTTGTGACACAAGTGACGTTACGCATTTCAGATTGTTGCCGCGCATGCGTACCTGCGTACCAGTTATGTGCACCCCTGATTATAATGCATTGACCAGAACTGTTAGATGACTTGACCGGATACAAATTCAATTTGACTTTAAAGATATCTCCTAATTTTCTCCGCTTTCTTTCACCAGTTCTGTGGAAACTAGTCGTCTTAGGTTTATCTGCATTTTTGATCTGATGGTTTGTGGTGAAGCGCAGACAGGAAACAAAACAACTAGAGTGAAAAATATATATTTGTTGATTGTTCATAATAAAAACAAAAACGTATTTGAAAAGTTACAAAGCATATATTTTATATATATATATATATATGTATGATTACGTTTTTTTTATAGAGTCTCTATACAAAAATAAAAACTGTCTCAGACTGTAGTATTATTGGTATAAACAAGTTTAGAATTACTTAAAAATGAATTATTACAGTCCTGAGCATTGTGTAATTTGAAATATTTTCAGTGAAGATCTTTTTAAAAATAACTGTATTTATCCATCGCTTTTTGACTTTGACAACTATTGCTTCTAAACAGTTGTTTACTTTATTGACAAAACTCTGGTAATGCGATATGTATCATAATACAGGGCTTTTTATTCATTATCTTGTGATATATTGCAAAACACTGGACATATTATTGCTTAAATGTAACTAATTTTACAAAAATGATCGTAGTCACTTGAAATGTTGGTAGAAAAAGTGTTTTCTGTATGCATCTGTACAGTGTGACCTGCATTTGTGGTTATCACTGTCTTTCTTAAGGGGGAAGAACGAACAAAATAATCAGTGCGTTCCTAGAAAGAGGAGCATATCACTGTGAACCTGCTTTGTATAAATACAGTTTTAAAAAAGAGTGAGTCATGCAAAAAATGGTTGACAGGAACCTGAGGCTGTGTACTGTAGTTGAGGATCAAGTTATTGTGTTGCATGCTTGCTGTCTGTCATGCCGAGACAAGGTGGTGGCTGAATAGGAATGTCCCATCCGAGTTTAGGTTTTTTTCTAACTCTCTTTCATGCCACAGGTTGGCTCTATCACTACCTATATTACATTTCCAGGAAGACAGATGATGTCACCGTCATCCTAGATATCTTTACACTATGAAGGACTTTGCTGACTCCATCTCTTTTCTTGGTCAGTGGGGACGTTTCCAGCAGGTTGTCTTCTTCCTGCTTTGTGTGAGCCTCGTGCCGAATGGATTTGGTACTTTCATTCTCGTTTTCCTGACGGATGTGCCAGGACATCACTGTGTTGTTCCTGGTTTCAACCTTACCGAAGACTGGAATACAACCATCATACCAATAAAGGTGAATCTGCTAAAGCTTTTCTGGAAACATGATTTAATTTTTTGTAGACAAACTTTTGGATTATAGCTTTATGAAATGTAAAGTATCAGAAACCTATATATATAATACAGTTTTTCTGTCATTGAATGCATCTTCTTAGAGAAAATGTACCACTGTGTCCTACATAACCTATTTGTATTTTCAATGATAGCCTATTTGCACATCATTTGCAACCAGCAAAAGGTTAACCTTAATAGTTTAAGCATGCACGGGATGGTGCATCTACTGGGATGGTTTCTTGTAAAAAGACAAGGGATATAAATATCTATGTATTTATCTATTTTTTTTTTTTAAACTAAATGTGGCTACAATCTATGCTTATGTGATAGTACACTGTAGACAATCACGAGTATTGTTAGTGCACAGCTATATTGCCCAAAGTTTGTTTCCCACATGTCCTTACACGCAGGGCTGCCCCTGGCCACGCAAAGTGATGTGATGAGGCCCTCTGTGTCGCTGGGGGGGGATTCACTGTGTAATGTGTTACACGCTATAACACATTACACAGTAAAAGCATACTTTCACTGAAAAATAAACCTTTCTGATAACACTAACACATTTTGTATCACTGTGACTGTTAGGTGGTGAATGGGAAACAGGAGCAGAGCAGGTGCAGCAGGTACAGGCTGGATGTGGTCAGAAACCTCTCTGCTCAGGGCTTCATTCCTGGCAGGGACGTCAACCTCACCGAACTGGAGCAGGAGGGCTGTGTGGACGGGTGGAGCTACAGCAAAGACATCTTCCAGTCTACTCTGGTCTCTGAGGTGTGTGTGCGTGCCAAACCTTTTACCCGATCTTCGCAGTCTGTTTGTTTTATGTCTTGCATTTTTGATCCCCTAGTTCAGTGGTTCCCAAACGGTGTGCCGCGGCACACTGGTGTGCCGTGAGGCAAGTCCGGGTGTGCCGTGGGATTTTGTGACAACCATACGTTATTATTGCAATATACAACTACAAAAAAATAATTATTTTTTAATGTACTATATCAGTACTTTGTATGGACTCATTTCATAATACAGAGGCAAACTCTATACCTAAAAACAATTCTTTAAAAAAAAAATCCTCACAGAACCCCATATTTCGCTGTTAACGCAGTTGCAGGTGGGAATTATAAGACCGTGGAGGAGGGAAAATGGAGCGCTTTCTTGTGCGGAGCAAACCACCAACCACCAGTGCAAAGACTGCCGACAACCCACCACCGAAAGAAAAGAGGAAAAAAAACTGTCAGCAGACAGTATCATGAAAGTTACCTGTCTTATGGCACTGCAGGCGAGCGGCAGATTTTCCCTACAAATAGAAGAATCTACTGACATAAGTGGGGCTGCCCAACTTCTGGCAAACGTCAGATATGTTGATGCTGACTCTATCAAAGAGACGTTTTTCTTTTGCAAAGAAATGGAAAGCCATACTACGGGAGAAGAAATAACTAATAACTATTTAACACTAGAACCGCCAACGGGTACATTTTACCCGCAGCTGTTTTTTGATTGTATGTAACTTTTTTTCAATAAAATATTAAAGTCTCCCAGTCCGTGACTTTTCCTGAAAGTGTGTTATGTAGCACCCTCTGTTGTTAAAAATTGTCAATATGCAGTCAGATTGAAAAAATCGCCCACAAATTTGCCATTTATACCTATATATACCTATATATTTATACCAGCGGGTAATATTTACCTCATAGAAAATGCAGCGTAAACATGACGTGTTGCTATAGCAACGCCTTTTGTCTACTGCGGTTCCTTATAGATAGAGAGATAGATTGAGAGAGAGAGAGATAGATAGATAGATAAATATATATATATATATATATATATATATATATATATTGATAGATAGATAGAGAGAGAGAGAGATAGACAGATATATAGTTATAGATAGTGTAACATCTTGGCGAATACAAGATCTTGGATGACTGAGCTCACGTTGAGGACGTAATGCATGTGTGCCATGATGTGTGCAGGTTACGTGCCAGCTGAATAAAGATGGACACTCGGAATGAGAGAAGTAGTCCGCGTCGTCTGTTTATGTAGACAATTATATGTCCATAGAACAGAACATTACAGATAGATCGATAGATAGTTATAGATAGATAGAGAGAGATAGAGAGAGATTTGTACCTAAACAAAACACAAGTCTAACACTAAGTGTTTAAATCAGCACTGGTAGCGATATTTTATACTTCATGCTATCTGCACAAACTATATCACATGAAAAGCTGAGAGTCCACAGATTCTATTGGTATAAGTTTCATCCCTGTGCGATCAAAACTCACTGTTCTGCATGATACATAAAAGAACATTGTACCTTGAAAATCAAAAGCGGGTAAATGTTACCCGTTGGCGGTTTTAGGTATACAGCGACCTCTGGCGGTTCTAGTGTTAAAAGAGAACAGTGACCTGGAATATGTGCGTCAGTCTTTGCACAGATGGTGCTGCAAGCATGACAGGGAGAGTGAAAGGATTTATTGCTAAGGTGAGAGCACAAAACCCACATATCGTGACAAACAGAGATGGGGTCGTTACTAAAAAAAAGTAATATATTACATATTACTTTAAAAAAAAGTAATATATTACACTACTTCGTTACTCTCTACATAAAGTAACTCGTTACTTTACTCGCAGGGCCGGCCCGCCCTTCCCTACAGGCAGATCACGCAGACTGCTAAAGTTTCAAATGTTCTCTTTAGTTCAGTTTCCATTGTCGCATAAGACTGATCCAGATAGCTCTGACTATGGCTGTCCTCTGTCTCCTGCTATCTGTATTTTGCGCAGTATATCTCTGAACGATGCGATGGTGATTCCACTGTGCAAATGGGCAACATTACCTCTACTATGAAGGATGCTACAAGCCTGTCCATCTCTGCTTTGGTTACCGGTCCTCCAAATTCTAATTTGTGCCGCTTCGGAGTCGGCGGCGGCGCACTCACAACATCCTCACTCTGGGTTCGGGGGTCCTGAGCTATTAGCTTCACCTTAGCATGTGTTCTTTGCAGGTGTTTGTTGAGGTTTGACGTGGTGTTTGCAGCAGTGTATAACAGCTTCTGGCCTGGACACAGTTTGCACCTCACCGTCACATTCCTGTCTATTCTTCGGACGAACTCAAAATAATGGGCATACCTCCACCCCTCGAAAGTTATCGCTGACTCTGCCATGTTTATGCAGCACTGCACGTGGAGATGTGGACGCGCAAGTCGCGCAGATTACGTACATATAAACCTGCGGCGGAAACCCCTCTTGTCTGTCAGTGTGATTATGACTGATTTTATAAAAGTAACGAAGTAACGCGTGTCGGGGCAATGTTAGTAACTGTTGTGTGATTACTGAATTATAAAAGTAACGCGTTACACTACTCCGTTACCGACAAAAGTAATATTATTACAGTAACGCGTTACACCCAACTCTGGTGACAAACCACTGCATTTTGCATAGAGAGGCATTAGTTGCCAAAACCATGCCCCCGGAGTTGACTGAGGTGCTGAATCAGGTGCAGATGGTGAATTACATCAAATCAAGGCCCCTGAAATCTCGCCTCTTCTCCCAGCTGTGCGCCGAGATGGGAGCCGACCACCAAAGCCTGATCCTCCACAATTTTTTATTTTGTGACCTGTCTGGTTTAAATGAGTGTGTTGCTGCTTTGATGAAGCCTAATTTGATAAAGTTTCAAATTAATATAGTTGTCATTTTATTTGGCATTAGTAAATAATTATGCACATTTACAGATATTTTACATGATATGAGTGATAACACGTGTTATAAGGGCTATTTTGCACAATAGGTGTGCCTTAAGATTTTTACTTGTCCTTTGGTGTGCCTTGGGCACAAAAAGTTTGGGAACCACTGCCCTAGTTGATACTATACGTGCTTCAGTGCAAGCTTTCTTAATTTTCTCTTAATGTGTACCAAATCAGCTTAGTACTTTTTAAATGTTATATTTATATCATTTGGATTTGTCTAAAACCTCTGTGCCTTAGCACACCTGGCACAGCGTAGTGAACACAGCTGCTGTCAGTCAGTAGACATGTTAATGCTTGCTTATTATTGTACCTATACAAATAATCCCTCCACAGAACAATGTAAGCATAGAATGTTAACAAGCTTAATGTTTAACAGTTTTCTTCTATTTTTGACTTTAATACAATATTGTTTACCTAACTTGGGCTAGGTACTGAGTATTAAATGTATTATGAATTTACATAAACATCTAAAATTCAATGTGCTAGATAGGGATCTACTCTCTTCACGTGACGTGCCCTTTGTTAAACTGCTGTGCAAATTGTCTTGTTTTTCCGCCTGCTAGTCAAGACTGGCAAGTTCAGCCTGTTTGTCTCCAGATTAGAATATTCTCTCTCTTTCAGATAGATGGTTTCATTGTTGTGATTATAAAGTGAATATCTTCGTTAAATGTAAAAAAATGTCTAAACGACATATCTGTCAAGTTTTGTGACTGTATCTCTGCAAGATCACTGCATCATTGTCACATAATTACTAAAAGTACTAAAAAAGTCCCCTGTGTCACTTGCCGCTACAGTAGTTATTTACAGGGGCACATTTTAAACATGGTATTGTTTGGATATTCCAGTTCGACCTGGTGTGCAGTGATGAGTGGAAGCAGCCGTTCACCGCCACAGTTTACTTCATTGGAGTTCTTTTTGGATCCTTTTTCTCAGGACAGCTGTCAGACCGGTACTATAAAACACCAGAACCATGTGATGTATACATTACTAGCATTGCTGTGGCCTACTCCAACTGACGCATAAGACACTTGGAGCATGATTTTATACACAGCTACTATTATGTTGGATTTTGTGTTATTGTGCCTTACAGATTATAAAAAGCTTTTCCAGCATCAGATTACATGGTGCTCAATAATGCTGTGATATAGTATATAACGTAACCTTAAGTGGTGTTGTGTTTTTTTTCTTTTATGTCACAAAAACTGTAAACACACATGTTTGTGTGGAGCACATCTCCACTCAAATCTTCGACAGAAAAACTATTATGTTCATATATGTGTACATCCTAAATTATGCATTTGTTTTTCTTATTATGTTTACTTGTGTCTCATAGGTTTGGAAGAAAACCTGTGCTCTTTGCAACCATGGCAGTTCAGACGTTATTTTCCTTCATTCAGGTCTTCTCTACTTCGTGGACTATGTTTACTATCCTCCTCTTCTTCAATGGTTTGGGACAGATGTCCAACTTTGTGGCGGCTTTAGTGCTGGGTACATGTCACAGTCTATAATAGTGCCTCTGTCGTTTAACACTGTTGACAGATTAAATAAAACACAATGCAGGAATGTGTTAAAACTTCTCTCTCTTATCTCTGCACACAGGCGCTGAGATCTTTACTGGCAATGTGCGAGTCCTTTACTCATCGTTGGGCTCGTGTTTAGGCTTTGCCATTGGTTACATGATTCTACCTCTTGCTGCTTACTTTTTGAGGGATTGGAAATCGCTCTTGTTGGCTTCGTCTTTACCCGGCCTGCTTTACCTCCCTCTCTGGACGTATGTTACATTACATGAAAGTATAAATGCAAATCAATGGCTGTGCCTGTTTTACATGCATTCCCTATAGAGATATTCCCATAGTCACACTAAAGTATAAGATGAATACATGTCTGTGTAATTCTCCTGTCGCTCTCCCTCTTTCCTGTCTATATTCAGCTGTACTATCAATACAAAATGTTTTATACTTTGTCTTTAAAGTCTGTCTTATCCAGCCCGAGTCTTGCTTTCTGTCTATCTGAAACACTGACGCAGGTTCATCCCAGAGTCTCCTCGCTGGCTGCTCTCTCAGGGAAAAGTGGAGGAGGCTGAGGCCATAGTGAGAAAGGCTGCTAAGTGGAACAAAGTTAAGGTTCCGAATATCATCTTTCAAGATTACAGTGTAAGTTTATCTGCTCTTCCTGTTGTTGGTACTCCGAAATACTTTTCTTATGTGTATCATTGTCAGGAATGTTGTAGGCCAGGGTATTAACACAACTAAAGTGATTTAGTAATTTCACAAGCAACATATAAGTGTTATATGTCTGTAAAAATGAATGGTCAAAAACATCTCGATTAGCCTTGAAATGAGTCCTAATTTTAAATAATACAAATACAGTACACAACCACACACGTTAAAAAGAGAAGGGGTTCTAGCCAAAAACCCAGAGCAGGGAGAGACGCTAGCAGGACCATTCACAAAATGTACCTCAGAGCAAGGGGTTTAAATCATATAACCCACTGGTAGCGCTAGTACATAATCTCATTTTAAACAAACATTTCCATGTTGTCTTATGTGTTAATATATTAGTAGTAGACCAAATATGTAGATAGATATGTCCCTATATGTACAGATGTCCATTTTCACTTTTCACTTGTCACTTTAACTCTTTTCGTACTTCATAACTTAGATGACCAAATATGTATATATGCTGACAGTTATTTTACTCTTATTTTTACTCATCTCCTATTTCATAGTCTTTTATTATTATTATCATTATTATTTAAAAAAAAGAAATGTTCTCTTGACTTTATTTTTGATTTTATTAATCTGTGTGAATCTTTGCTGTCCTGTTCTTTCACGCTTACCCTGTTGCTGCTTTGTACAACTGAATTTCCCCACGGGGATTAATAAAGGTCCATCTTATCTTATCTGTCTCATCACAGCGCCATATGATCTATCCATTTGTCATTTTCTGATTCGTCAGCATCAGGATGGACACATTTGTATTTAAATTAGAAAAATGCATGTTTATTGTTGTTTTCATATAGATATTAGGCCACTGAGGAAAGAAACCACAACACAGGGTTTCATTTTGTTTTCAATCCTGCAGGGTGATGAGAAAAACGCACAGCCTAAAGAAAAAGCCAATGTCCTCGACCTGCTGAGGAAAAGCAGCATGAGAACCACAACACTTATCTTCTGCTTTGTGTTGTAAGTATGCAGCTTTTTATTTCATTTACTTACAATGAGATTTTTTTGCATTATTAACAGTTACTATGATGTCTGAGTGGGCTCATCCCACTCAAACTCATGTACATGTAAATGCACATTCACATAAAAAAAAACATTATAATTATCACTTATTAAACAACACAGGAAAAATCAGTTTTCTCTAATCACTCAAATATACATTCATTCTATTTTCTTAACAGTTCTTTTTTTGATAAGAGTGAGGGCCTTTTATTCAATCATCTCCGATCCGTTGGTGTCTTTGTCTTGCCCAGCTTCTGTTCAACAACAGGATACTTTGGCCTGTCCCTGAACACAGCTCAGCTTCATGCTAACCCCTACATCAGCTGCTTCATCTCAGCAGCTGTAGAGGTACCAGCCTACATTTCTAGCTGGCTGATTCTGCACTACCTTCCCCGCCGACCGTCTGTCATCTCCTCTTTGCTTCTTGGAGCGATGCCGCTTTACCTCATACTACTGGTGCCTCAAAGTAAGCCCAAAACAAATATGGGGGGACTCTCAGAACAAAGGTTTAATATAGAGAACGCTTTATATCTTTAAGAAAATTCACAATTTTTATTTATTCAAGCTATTCACCAAACATACTTTATATTTACCTCTGTTGGGTTAAATAACTGCTACAATTAAATAGGAACTACTCACAAACTCAATTACTGGATTTTGTATTTAATGGTGAGCAAGGGAAAGAACTCTTGCATTGATTTGTGCATTTAATCATCATGAGTCAGGAATTAGTTATGCTTTACTTTAAATTATGAGGTTTGTAACCTTTGTTATTGTATTGTAGGAGAAAATGGCTTCATGGTACAAACATGGGTAAAATCAAGTGCTACAGTTGTGTATCTTATTAACGAAAAACAACAGTTGACAAACAATTTCTTTATTCTGTAGGTCTACCCAATCTCTGTATTGCACTGGAGATGTTCGGTAAATATGCTTTCACCACTACTTTCTCCCTGATGTTTACATACTTGACAGAGCTTTACCCGACAGTGCTAAGGAACACAGCAACAGGGACGTGCACGACTGTCTCCAGAGTGGGATCAAGCATAGCACCTTTTGTAATAAAGCTGAGTGAGTACATTTGCATTTGCTGCATTAATGCATGTCCAGTTTGTTATATCTTCAGCAAGTTTGAGAGCCTTACACACACTCTGACATAACTTCATCTAAAGCCCCCAGACCTTTCTCCAATCTAAACCTTACCTTTTCAATTTTTAGATACATACATATTATATCTTCCTTATATTATACTGTCGACTCTGGCTGTTGTGGCTGCCATCGCTGCTTATTTCCTGCCGGAGAGTTTTGGAAAACCTCTACCTGAAACTATGACACAGATACATAACAGAGAAAGGTGGGTACCTTAGGAAATAGTTATGAAGCTTTTTTTAATGGCAACCTCATTTTTAGATATAAAGTAATAAATGATGGTTAACATATTTGATAACTATGGGGTACTTATTAAACAGAATTCACATTTTAAAACATTATTCATTTGACTTTCTGTTACACTCTTAAATATGTTCCTTTTTACTTGGCATACTATACTGACAAAAAGATTAACAGAACATTTATAAAAGCGTTTTAATGCAAAATAATTCTTGATTCCAGTAGGATTGAGATTATCTTAATACATTAACTGTAGTTTGAGCGCTATTATCACACAGCATGAATGTCCTGACTTGAAATCACAGTCCTTACCGTGCAGCCAGTAATGTTTTTCTTCCTTTTTATCGCTTTATAACAGGTTTAAGTGTCCATGCACTAGAAAAGAAACAACAATACGATTGGAACATCTTGAAAGTCCACTTTGACAATCTAGCACATCATTAATGAAAGTTATATGTGAATATCGCTTTTGAATTGTGTTAGTACTGTTAATATTTCTCATTGTTTAACACATTTTTAGCCATTTGAAAACATCACTCTTTCATTTTCCCAAACATCTATTTTGTAACTGAAATGGTTGATTGAAAACTTGGAGTTTAAATCTACTTGTGGAAATGTATGTTACCTTAAAAGGGAAGATCCTTACAATAATATTTAATAACACAAGTTTTGTCAAATGTCAAATATCTTTTTTTTCATTACATACATTCATTTCATGATAGAATGCAACAGGTCTGTTACCTTTTTTAATGCAAAAAAAAATTGCATCCATAAACTATACTGTTTTCAACCTTTGTAATATATAACCTGACAAAGATAATAAAAAAACAGATTCAAGATTCAAGGCTTTTTTTTGTCATTTGTATATAGTGTAGATATGTCAATGAAAATCTTAGGTCACAGGCTCCTCCAACAGTGCAACACAATAAAACAGATAAAATAGTGCAAGTAAATACAAATACAATAGAATATAAATACTGCAAGGAGAGTCTATATACAAGTAATTCACTGAAAAAAAGGACTTTTTGGCTTTGTAAATATTACTTTGATTATATGTTTAAATTCTACAATACATTAGTATTTCAGTAATTTTACTCCAAATGTCTCCTTTTATTTAATGTGTTACTTGTGTTTCTATGTAATTTTGAATCTTCATTTTGATAAGTGAATTTTAACAATAGCACCAAGTAAATATTACCTAAATTATTGTATTGACTGTACAACCTGTTAAAGCTATTAAAATGTACATGGGAAATGCAAGTTAACTGTGGGTGACGTCATAGGAGAGTATTTCCCGCACGTTGCCCCCGCAGACATGCACGGCCAGTCTACTCAGAAGGTTGACATTTGAGTGGAACTTGAAGACTGCTTGGTCGACCATTTCATTTGAATATTCATCGATGTGGAGTCATGTGAGTATGTTTATGTGCTTGGTTAACTTGTTATATTCCTATTAGCTTGTCAGCTGAAGTCAGTATTTGGTTATTAAAAATGTAAGGCTAAGTTAGCTAACATTAGCTGGTTAACTAGCTCATTATCGTGCTAGCAAACTTAGCCCGGTTTCATGCAAGTTGCACACATCAGATATAATATATTTTTTTTAATGGCTTATTTGAAGCTTCAAAGTTGTCGGCTACGACAACATTCGCCGTTTATAATGGAAACTATGGCGCACTTTTAAAAATTTGAATAGTTTTTTATTTCGGGAGAGGGGGGTGTTCATGGCTCCAGCTCGACAAAAGAAATACTCAACAGTATGTGCGACGCTACGTGATGCGGTCAGTTTCACTGCAGCCTAGAGAAGGACAAAGTGGTCAAGGAATATTATATTTGCAATTAAATATGAACAGCGCGATTTAAAAGGTAAGTGTGTCTGTGTGTTTGCCTCGATGGATTCACTGTTGGCGCTTTTCCAGTGCAGCACTTAGCACAGTTTGGTTTGATTGATTGATTGATTGAAAAGTTTATTAACAGCTTGTATATTGGGTACAGTACAGTACAGCTCAAAACATACAATTGTTAAGGGGATGCAGACCAGAGAAAGACTTTCGTCTTGTTTACATCAGGGTCCCCCATTTCCAATTCATCATATCATTTAAGACATATAAGACATATTTGACATACAGATGGCTTATTTACAATTTACATACAGGTGGTTTTTTACATACAGATGGCTTATTTACAATTTTCATTTTAGATTTCGTTCTAATACATCCTAACCGGACATTTAAGACATACCAAGTCTACAGATATACAGTTAGTAACAGAGTCTAAAATGCGAGTATATACATAGATGGGGGGGGGAAGCTGTCCATTGTACGACAGGTTGAGATTTGTACCATTACCGGGGCCAGTTTTGCAATGCTTTCCCCCGAAGGTGCTCTTTAAGAGAGGTTTTGAAGGTAAGTATAGTTTTACTTTCCTTTACAGTTGTGGGAAGAGCGTTCCACCTTGATGTGGCATAATTGCGAAACGTGTATTCCCCTTTTTTTGTGCCAAATCTGGGTTTTACATGATTTGTGGAGCTCCCTCTGGTGTTATGATCATGGTATTCCTTGACCTTTGGGAAGAATTTTGACATGTACATGGGTACCATAGAGGTGTAGTGGATCTTGTAGACCAGGCCCATTGCAAGTAGCTGTACTCTGTCGTCTACTCTAAGCCATCCTAGGTTGTCAAAGTGGGCAGAGGTGAGGTGGGTTCTAGATGAAAGGTCAAGCAGTAGTCTGACCAGTTTATTTTGCGATGTTTGAAGTTTTATTTTTAGCGCCTTGGAGGTGCTATGGTACCATGACGTGCAAGCATAGTCATAGTACCCTTGAATGAGTGCTCCTGCCAGAGTTTTCAGGGTGTTTTTGTTTACCAGAGAGGAGATCCGGTATAGGAATCTAGTTCTTTGATTGACTTTTTTTATTACATTGGATGCCATTTTGTCACAGGAGAGGTTTGCCTCAAGAATAGATCCTAGGTATGTAATTTCCTTCTTACTTGTGACAATAATGTCACCCACTGCAACTGAGAAGTCGTCGGATTTGCTGAGATTATGTTTCGAACCGAAGAGAATGGACTCTGTTTTACCCAGGTGTAATGATAATTTATTATCGGCGAGCCAGGTGCAGATTCTGCCGAGCTCGGAGCTGAGGGTTTTTTCAACCTGCAATCTGCTCCTGTCAGAGACCAGCAGGGCTGAGTCGTCCGCGAACAGGAACAAGTTGCAGTCACATGCTGATGACATGTCATTTGCATAAATTAGGAACAGTAACGGACCTAATATGCTTCCTTGTGGAACACCACAGCTCACTGGGAGGGGGGGGGGTCAGAGTACCGTTTACCTCCACCATCTGTTCTCTCCCCTCCAGGTAGGATTGCATCCAGCTCACCGATAGTTTATCAAAACCAATTGCTTTTAGCTTGTCAATCAGAATGGGGTGATTGACAGTGTCGAAAGCCTTTTGTAGGTCCAGCATCACCATGCCGCAGTATTTACCCTCGTCCACCTCTTGTTTGATGTGGTCGTTCAAATAAAGAAGGCATGTGTCAGTGGAGTGGGATGTTCTAAAGCCAGATTGAAATTCATAGATTAGTTTCTTTTCTGCGAGGTACTTTTCGACCTGTTCATATACTATTTTTTCCATGACTTTCGAGATGGAGGTAAGTATAGAAACAGGGCGGTAGTTGCCTGGGTCCAATTTGCTGCCCTTTTTGTGCAGGGGGGTTACTCTTGCAATTTTGAAGTCTTTGGGTACTTTTCCCTGTTTTATGGAGAGGTTAATTATGTGAGCTATGACTGGTGAGATGGCGGTTGCTGTGTCTCTGAGGAATTTGGAGGGGATATTGTCGTGGCCAGTGGCCTTGTTAGGTTTGAGGGCGCTCAGTTTAATGAGTACCTCTGCTGTTGTTACCCTTGCTAGACTGAAATCATCTTTGCGTACCCCTAGGTTTTTGTAGTAGGTCATGATGTGATCTACTCCAAAAAGCCCTGAGTGGGAGGGTAATTTATTTACAAGAGTTGTGGCTATGTTTGTGAAAAAAATGTTCAAGTACTTGGCCACATCCAGTTTGTCTGTGATGAGCCTGTTATCTGTCTTTATGTTTACGTTTGAAAATCTCGTTTTGAGTTTTTTACTGCAGCCAAGCTGGTTATTGAGTAATTTCCAAAGTTCACGGGGTTTATTTTTGTTTTCCTCAGTTTTGTCATTGATGAAATTCTTTTTGGCAGTTTTGATCATGGAGCTTACGTCATTTCTTAGTCTGTTTCTTTCAATTTTTAGTTCAGTCACGTGGGCCTGGAGTTCACTGCTCGTGCTTTTGGAAAGCATTGACTGACTTTTATGACTTTTATGTTTGACCCGGCCCGTAACAACATACTGATACCGGTTAGTAAAAACCATGAATTAATGCTTTGACAAGTCTGCGTTTTGTAGTTGTTTCACTTTTGTCTAGTTTCTGAACAAATATGAGGAGCTGTGAGCTCTGAGTGCTAACAGCTAACGGCTGATGTTCCGGTGTGAACGCGGCTATTGAAGATTCCTGCAGTACAGGAAGTGACGATCCTGAACACGTTTTTTTCCCGGCCCCCCGAAGGACTCATCACGGAGGTGATGAGTCCGCTCACCATGCACTTTGGGTCGGCCTTGGTCAAGCCCTTTTGACCCCCCCAGCCTGGTTCTCGTAAAAGCCATTTTTCGCTCAAATGATACCATGGAGGAATGTAACGGGAGTTGACAGGGGACTCTCCCCGCCTCACGAGTGCCTATTTTCGGACACTTTTTTTCACATTTTCCCCGGTTCTATTCATTTTTATTTTGTTGGCTATTTCACCCGGTTCCTTCTAACTGGGACACTGCCCGGTCCGGGTGTCCCCCCACGGCCAGTGTCCAGCCCCCCCTCCCACTCATCCATATATTAACAGATTTTGACATGTTTTGTTGCATTTTTCTCCTCTCCGCTCTGTGATCGAATGGCAAACGCGACCCACCATGCCCACGGCCTAGTTCTGCTGCTCTGGCGGTTGGTTCTTCCGAACTGCGGGTTCGACTCTGATGACCGGGAGGGTGTGCTGCGTTGGGGTGGGGGACTTCCCCCACTTTGCGTGTCTCTTCCTTCCCGGCCGGCCGACGACGCACGGTCTGACGGGTCCCACGGGTCCCACCACGGGTCCCGCAGCGGGGTAGAGGTTCAGGGCTGGAACCTCCCCACCTCCGCCGCGGTGCACCCGGCCAACACGGTTGTTTGTCGAACCCGCCACTGTTGTCTAGCGGGTGTAACTATACAAGATATCGTTATTTATTTATATAAAAAAAAAAATATATATATATATATATATATATATATATATATAATAAGTGTCATTGCGATTTTATTTTGTATTAGCGTGCATTTCCTGTTCGGAAAGTGGTGCTGTACTGAGAGTAAACAATACAATTGAAACAGTTGAGGGGAACGTGCACCTTTTGCACACAAACAAATTGCGTTTGTTTTGCTAATGTACCATTAGCTCCTGGGTTTTAGGCGGCGGAAGTGACGTAATCTGCCACCCAGGACAAGAGATAAAAATAACGCCATACTCAGAGAATGTATTCCTACGGTTTAAAACACATTATTGTACATTAAAGTTACATTCTGATGATTAGTGACATTTCATTTTATTTATTTCATTATTTGAAAAACAAAACACTTTCCACTAGGGAGGAAAAGGTCGGCGCCCTTTATTGACCAGCCGCCACTGATAACAATACTATTTCTGTGTCTCATATATATTCATCCTTTCATATATATATATATATATATATATATATTCATCCTTTTTTACTTTATATTAATTGCAATGTCTTCTATAGTAACAGTGACTTTAATGATATAGGGCTAACTAGATGTGCTTGCATTATGTTAGCTAATCATGCTTATCTGTTCCCTTCCCTTTTCAGTTTTGTTTTTGTTCTTAGGCAACATTTCATTTGATGGTTGGTGTTTTCCTCCAGCAGCCTGTTGAAATTACAGTGCCCTCTCACTGTACAACAGCATCAAGTTACAACAGCAAGACAAGACACCTGACCATGGAGGTAACTTTACAAATAATTGTATATTGTGTAGGGCTAGGTAAATTAAAAAAGTCGTCAAAACCAACATTCTTAATCTGTTACCGACCAAATTTCAGTCACATCGATAAGTTATGTGGTCACACTTAGTCTTCAGCCAACACCATACAAACAAAGCTAAATGTAAATACTGTCGAAAAATAGCAGATTAGCACAGCCTTTAAGTAGCGTTTAGTGTGCATTGGGTGGCGGAGGAAGGGAGATGGTGTGGCAGAGCTCAGAGAGGTATAAATTCTGCTGTCTGAGTAAATGTAGTGATACATTTACTCAAATTTGAAAAACACAAGGAGGTTAAGAAGCTATGGATAAAGCAGTTATGAAGAACCGGAGGTCTGTCATTGTATTGAAGGGTTGTATTTTGGATAAAAGTATTATTACGTTATTTTTACTTTGCGTATTGATTAGCCTTGAATGCAGTGACAAGTTGTATGTATACATGTGTGATAGAATTATTTTTTTAAATAACATTTTACATGATAAAAATGGCTCTGAATGTATATTGATGTGTTCATATTTAAGCAATAAATTGCAAGACAGTAAGTTCTGTAATTTACATAATTAATTTATAATGTACTTTCTATATATTTCACAGGTTACCAAGGGAAATTGAGTCATTCAGCAATTTTGTCTTCGACAGCTAATGCAGAGTAAGTTGATCAACTCAGTACTGTTAGAAGTTTAAGTTGACATAAATGTTTTTGTAACATGGTTTAGTTTCAAGAGGTTTAAAGATTGAATTAATTTGTGTTTTTTTCAGATTCCACTAGATGGGTGTGCAAAACATGTAGCTTTGAATCTAACAAAAGGACAGGATTGTTAAAGCACTACAGGCTAAAACATGTAAATGGTTTTAAGTTAAATGTTTATCAACTCATTTGTATGCACAGCTTGATCCTGCTTTGCATCCTTGCACCTAGTTGGTGCCTTCTTTTGTAGCAGGTTCAATTGACCATTACGCAACATCTTTTGCTTTCTCTCTACAATAATGTACTTGTCTGTTTTAACAGCTACATGTAGAAGATAGACGAGATGCCATCATCCGCTGCTTGATGGAGTTCCTTGGAGAGTCTACAGAGGAACTCATCAAAGACTACCAGGTAAATGTTCTGATGATTGTTGTATCCATAAACATGTTGTCTGTTCTTCAATATTTGTAAATGGATATCTCTACAGGTTAGTGACTCATGCTAGTATGTGGAAAAGGCATGTCTTTTTAATTAAGTTTAACATTTAGATGAAATAAATTGGTATTTAATATATTTAAAATAAAAGCAAACATTTTACTTTATTCCATTCATTCTTTTTTTCATTCTTTCTCTAATGATCTTTTTTTACATTCTGATTCATAATTTGGTTTTCAGTAGAATTGAAGATTTGAGCCTTTAAACCTCCGATCCCACCTCATTTTTGCTAAACTGAATCCAGTACTATACCAGCTTTTACTTCCTGCTTGGAACAGAGCAGCTTTTTTAAACCAAGAAATAAAAAGTGACTACAAATTCCCTACATAACTTACCTCGTCTTTATCTACAAAAGGAAAGGAACTATAAAATCAATAGTTAGTTAAATACTAGGGCTGAACGATTAAAAAAAAAAGATGTAATTGCAATTATTTTAACTGATATTGCAATTGCGATATCAGGAAATGATCATCATTATTCTCATTTTCATTGAAACCTTTTTAAATGATCATGGTGTGATTTTTGCGAGGATTTGTAGCAAACAAAAATGTTTTCTTTAGACTGTAGAATATGATGTGTAGGCATCTCTGCAGCACGACAATATTACATTTAAAATGCTACTTTGACACACATTTTTCCTTTTACAAATATCGCACCTGCTGCGATTTGAAAATTGTTGTAGGCAATATTGCAGTTTCGATAACATTTTGATTGATTGTCCAGCACTTTAACCTAATGAATCACCTTTTGCATATTCAGTCACTTAAAAGAAAACATGTACAGTATAGTGTATCTCAACACCAATTCACATGTTTTGACAGGATGTGAGCAAAGAAATCGTCAGAGAGGACTATGCTGAGCACGTCATGAAAATAGTTGTCCTCCGTGGAAGTGCAGCACACGAAGGCCCTGCCGATGTGTCCATCATCATCGAGGGAAGTGAGGTTCTTGATGACTGCAGATGTGTGTCAAAGGCTTGCCTTCTGCTCATGGGCTTCATATATGCAATGAACTTAAGTTATCCACCGAAGATGAAATACACTTTTGAGGTATTTCAGAAGCTCTTTCTTGAGCTAAATGTCCTGAAGATGTCTCCAAAAGTCCATGCATTGTGCAACAAACTTGTAGCCTAAGTGTATGCAAAGGTGTTTCTTCAACTTGCAGTTCAGAGGAAATACTTGGTATTTATGGTGTCTAGCAACAGTGACCTTTTTCATATGTTTTGCCTGAGCCCACTTTGTACAACTACATGTTTTGTATATTGTTAAGATAATGTTTCAAAACCTTGTTTAGGGGGTTCTTGACACAGCACTTTTTAGTTTCCCCTGGAAACAGTTTCATTTGTTGTGCTTTGAGTATTTGCAGCTCAATGAGGCACATGTCAAATTGGTGAAGATTTTTTCTTCATTTGATTGTGTTTTGTATGTTTTCTTGAGTGCGTTGAATTCTCAGGGCCACTGTACAACTTCATATTGTGTAATTATTCTCTATAACCAGGGGTGCACACAACTTTCTCAGTGAGGTACTCAGATGAGTACCTGGAGTCAGTGTTTGGTACTCCAACTTCTGGCGATTGTCAACGGGGGGGGGGGGGGGGGGCGGGTAGTGGAGTACAGAGCTTCGGAGCTACAGAGTGTGCACGTTGTGATCAGCTGTTTTAGCGCAGGGCTGCTGTACAGACCGACGTTAACAGCAGCCCTGTCTGTGCACACGGAGACACGGTGATCTAACCGCCTTCTGGAAAAGCTTCACATGTACGTCGGTACGCAAATGCGCTTTGTGACACATGTGACGGTACGCATTTCAGATTGTTGCCGCGCATGCGTACCTGCGTACCAGTTATGTGCACCCCTGTCTATAACACTAAAAGCAAGGGATGTCAGGGATGAGTGATTGCACTTAGTTTTCTTGCAAAGTCATTGTACTGTATAGATGTGCTGAATATGATCAGGGCCACATGTGATTTTTTTTTTTTAAGTCGGAATTCTGACTTGAAAACTAAAATAATTAATGTTTTGAGCATGGCCCTAATCCTATTCCATAAAAATGACACTTTTGTAAATGTCATTGGACATTTTATCTGAGATGTACTGAAATAGATCACTGTGAATTCTGTCCTCAGGATCAGCCAGAGAATGTTGTTTTAAGAATGTTTCATCTTCACTGAGACTATCGGTAAAAAGTGTTCTAACCATTCTGTTTAGCTGCACCGATGTAGGTGCTGTGTGCACCAGATTGCATATGTTTAAACCATTGTAAACTGTTGCTTAGTCCTGGCTGGTACCAGTGTTTCAAAACATAAAGTTGCTGTTTTAAAGAGTACATTGTTTCATGTTTTGTATGCCCATATTTAACAGGGTATTGCTGTTAAAGGTAGAATACATATTATGTAAATATTACTTATATATTTAAGTAAAAAATACTATGCAATAGTGAGTACACTTTTAAATAGAAGAAGAAATATTATGTAAATATTACTTATATATTTAAGTAAAAAATACTATGCAATAGTGAGTACACTTAAATAGAAGACGAAATATTATGTAAATATTACTTATATATTTAAGTAAAAAATACTATGCAATAGTGAGTAAAATTAAATAGAAGAAGAAATATTATGTAAATATTACTTATATATTTAAGTAAAAAATACTATGCAATAGTGAGTACACTTAAATAACAAAAACAGAAAGCACAGTAAAGTTTACTTGTGTACCTGTTGTTAGAAACACTTCTGAACTGTAAGTAGAATTTACTTGAAATATAGGTTGTTAAATTTACTTACAATTTCTGCGTGGAATATTGTTACAGAGGTTTTTCTAAGTAAATGTCACTCCACTTTTTTTTCAGTGTTGGAATATGTAGGAATGTGGCTTGGAGAACCCTTCCGACTGGATTGACTTGATAATTATTGCTTTTACAACTGACATAAGAGTGACTAGGAACATTATTAGTGTTGCAGCAAAGGAATGTTTCAGATGAAAGGCAAAATAATTTTTACTGTACTAGCCAGTAATAAAAGCAAGTTATAACAACATTACATAGATATTAAACAGCAGACCTAAGAGGAAATGATTGCTTGAGAAATGCTGTAAAATTCTTCCTTTTTGTATTTCCTTGTTGGCATGCATGGTTATCTAGTAAAGGGTGTGGCTATCTCACAGTTTAAGAGACTGCAATCTGTATGTCTTCATTCTGTTGAGTTGGAAAAGGAATTTGTCTGCAAGCTTGGGAGGAGACAGTTAATACTCAGGCTATGAAGGATTACGATAAGTCCACTGCTTTTCTGGGTCAGTGGGGACGTTTCCAGCAGGTAGTCTTCTTCCTGCTCTGTGCCAGCATTGTGCCCAATGGATCTGGCATTTTCTCTGTTGTCTTTCTGGCAGACATTCCCAGACACCACTGCCTGATTCCTGAGGAAAACCTGACTCAAGATTGGCGCGATGCAATAATCCCGATAGAGGTAATTAAAAAATGAAGAATGTAGCAGTTTTATTCCCTCATTATGAATTCTTACACTAGCCAAACCAGAAACAAAATGTTAATTTGTTTTCACAATACTTTTGTTCAGATGTGCAGCATGTTTTTTGTTTTTTACGAGTCTGCTGTAAAAAGTTAAAGGAGGCTCATAAAGTGATCAGTTAGTCTATACTTTGGACTGTGGTGGAAAAGGTAATGTAAGGACACGGTTGTCAATGCCATAATGTTGTATCCAGGGGTGGAAAAATAAATCAGGTGATTTACTGAAGTAAACAAATACAAATACTCTGTAGGGCTGCATTCAGTGAAGCTACAGAAGTATTAGCATAAAAATATGCTCTTAGTACCAAAAGTAAAAGTACTCCTCCATACAGAATGACACAAAAGCACCATATAGTTTATATAATTGTGTTATCATTATTCATGTATTGATATATTCATAACTTCAATGTTGGACTTGGTAAAGGTGGGGTTTATTTGAATTGTTTTATACACACACTGGCTAACTTAACCTATAATAACATATATTTATTTAAAACTAAATCTGCAAAGTAACCAGTAACTAAGTCTGTAAAATAAATGTAGTGAGTAAAAAGTATAAAATAGCAACATGTGAAAATACTTAAGTAAAACAATGTAAGCACATATACTTAAGTACAGTACAGTACTTGATCACATTCCACATTTCACAATTTCTACTCTTTTATTACACGGTATGGCACCACACTTGACATGGGTAGGTTCGTTTTGATTCAATTTTTGCTTATAACACTAATAATGTTAATGTGACTTAGGTGGTGAATGGGAAACAGGAGCAGAGCAGTTGCAGCAGGTACAGGCTGGATGTGGTCAGAAACCTCTCTGCTCAGGGCTTCATTCCTGGCAGGGACGTCAACCTCACTGACCTGGAGCAGGAGGGCTGTCTGGACGGGTGGAGCTACAGCAAAGACATCTACCAGTCTACCGTAGTCTCTGAGGTGTGTGTCCCTATAGTTTAAGCTGTAGAGAGCAGACTCTATTCTTAACATTTCTAGAATGTTAGATCTATGGACTAAATAGGTGACAAGTTACAAGGTGATCTCTGTACACATATGAAGGGCTAGTCATGTTCTCATAAGACTATTTGCTCATTTAAAAAAAGATGCGCTGAACTCACCAAGGGAAGCTGAAAGGGCCATTCAAAATGTAAAATAATAACCTGTTCAAACTAATTAATGGTTGATAAGAATAACGTTTTCCCAGTTAACCCTGTTTAAAGGATGTTTGAGCTGTTGTTTTTCTTCATTTCCTATGCTATGATAGAGAATTCCTTTGATAAAAGAATACAATTCTACAAATACCATGCACATTCACATACTACCATTTGCAGCTTTGACAAAATAGTTATACATTCAAACAGATAAACCATTCTATCACGGAGCTCTTAAGTATAGCATCCAGGCTAGTCAGCTACTGAATATTGTACGTATATTCATCAGGTTGATTTTGACATGGATTCCTTTGGTCATTGTATTTATTGCTACATTTTTCATGTATGGATATTCCAGTTTGACCTGGTGTGCAGTGATCAGTGGAAGCAACCGTTCACCTCCACAGCTTACTTCCTGGGAGTTCTTGTTGGATCCTTCATCTCAGGACAGCTCTCAGACAGGTACAAAAATCACTGAAAATATTTAAGTCTACAAATCCAACGGGCGTTTTCCTCAGTATTACGTCACTTATTGTAACATTTTATGTTGGTACATAATGCTGGATGATCTCTGATCCATACAGTTGATGAAACATTTCTTGTTTATATTTAGTATGTTATTTTGTATAATTTGTATTCTATCATCTGTATTTCCTTGATTTCTCACTCTAGGTTTGGAAGAAAGCCTGTTTTCTTCGCCACCATGGCAGTTCAGACAATTTTTTCCTTCTGTCAAGCTTTTTCACCTTCTTGGACGGTTTTCATCCTCCTCATTTTCTTCAATGGTTTGGGACAGATATCCAACTATGTATCTGGTTTTGTTTTGGGTAAATGCTCTTGTAACAAAGAAAAGTACTATTTAAAGACATGTCTGATTCTGAATGATATGCATATATTTGCCAAGTACATCTTGCTTCTATCATACATTTCTCTTTGTCTACAGGCACTGAGATCTTGACTGGCGATGTTCGGGTCATATTCTCATCTATGGGTGTGTGTCTGGGCTTTGCCATTGGCTACATGATTCTGCCTCTCATAGCTTTTTTTTTAAGGGACTGGAAATCTCTCTTGTTAGCTATCTCTCTACCTGGCATGCTCTACATCCCTCTCTGGTGGTAAGTTGTACTTATAAGGAGAGGATAACAACAATTTGGCTATTTCCCTGAAATATTCTAACTTGCACTCATCTTCATTTTTGTTTTATATTTTAAACCCTCTGGTTAACTTTTCTTTCTCTCTTTAATTCTGAGGAAGGTTCATCCCGGAGTCTCCTCGCTGGTTGCTCTCTCAGGGAAGAGTGGAGGAGGCCGAGGCCATAGTGAGAAAGGCGGCTAAGACAAACAGAGTTGAGGCTCCAACGGTCATCTTTAAAGATTACAGTGCACATGTGAGTCTGACTTGAATAGAATTGTGAAGACACAGGAGCCAATTGATATGCTTAAGGCCAACTTTAATAGTACTGTTTATTCTGTAAAGAGCAGTCCTTTTTCAAATTTCATAGCTATTTTTCCTACAGTTCGACATTTTTACTTCTTCACCAAAGTGGTAGGTTACAGACTAGCTAAAACATAACTAGCTGCTGGTAAAACTGATATTATTATATTTTTGTATTATCTTGCAGGATGATGACATGCACCCTCAGGAACACCTCAATGTTATCAGCCTGGTGATGACACAACGCGTCAGAAGCACGACTGTCATTCTCTGCCTGGTGTGGTGAGTATCCACTCTGAACAGGGTTCATGTCCTTTTTACTGAACTTGTAACTCCTAGTAGTTGGTCCCAAACCTCCAAGTGAAGCTCCTTGGTAAAGAGAAGCAATTGGGGAAAGACAGCAGAATGTACTCGATAGGCAATGCATTAGCAGAAGAAGTTATCACATTACTGTGATGAGTAGTGTTCTTTATTACAACTCCCATGCCATCATATTGAATTTTAGATCACACCGGCATACCTATTAAAGTAGTTTAGCAGATGATTCTTACAGATTTATGTCTGATTAAGAAAGATAATGAGATTTAAATTCATACCCACAGTTGGAATGCAGGTACAACTCCTCGGCTCCTCCAAAGCACTTGGCCCTTAAACGGTCCTGATGAGTAGGTTGGCATCTGGCATTTCAGCTCTTGCCATTAGTTTTTGTGTTGTATTGTGTGTGCAAATGGAAGAATGATGCTATGTGGGGTTAAGTCCTTTTTAGTGGTTGGTAGACTAGAAAATCACAACATAAACTCATACCATTAGCTGCAACATCTATTTGTAGCAATGTCTACTGTCATGGCTACAACTTCCTACAATGGTGTTCTTTTTCCACAACCTGCTCATTGGTTTTGATCATATTGAGCTTTAATGATTGAAGTTGCCCCATTTGACAAAGCTCTCTATAACCATATTGGATCATACATTTTCAATATATTCATAACCTAATAACAAACATCTCTTTGGTCTGTGTATGTCCAGGTTCACTTTGAGTATTGGGTACTATGGCCTGTCCCTGAACACATCCCGGCTTCATGCTAACCCCTACATCAGCTGCTTCCTCTCAGCAGCTGTAGAGGTACCAGCCAACATTTGTAGCTGGCTGGCACTGAAATACTTCCCACGCCGACTCTCTGTCATCTTTACCTTACTCCTTGGTGGAGTGTCACTGTATCTCATTCAACTGGTGCCTGAAAGTAAGCAGTCACTACCTGGTTCAATTAATCATCAGAATGCTTAATTTATTCCGGGGGGAAATTATGTTTTATTCAACCCGGTATGTGACGATTTACCATGCTGGGAGACGTGAAGATGTCACGATTTCGTCCCTTCAAACGTGACAGTTATTGTTAACATGGCCCAGCCAGTGGAGAAATACCCGGAAATGCCAAGCAAATCCTCTACCCCGACGGTCGGTTGTTATTGTCAATATTAATATAATAATGATTTATTTTTTAATAGTCACACTCGATTTTGCCGATTTTCTTGTTGCCCCAGCTGGTCGACACCTCTTTTAGCAGAAACAAAGGCTACATTAATGTATTAAATCAATGTTAATCCATGTGTGTCGTTGTAAAATTAACGGACGTGACGTTGTGTGATTGCGTTGCCAGGCAACAGCTTGCGTTCATGTTAATTTACAAACTCTTCAACTAGAACCGTAGTTTTAGAAGGCCTCACAAAATACTTTAATGTAAATTAAAATTTAAATGTGAAGGAATGTGTGTGTCTAACAAAATACATCCGTCATAAACATCCGGAATCCGGAAACAGACGTAGGCAAGATCCTCAGCTCGGTGATTGGATGGTTTAGCCGCAATGCACGTTGGGATATGGTGTTTATGCGATGTGAAATCCGAATTTAAAAATACTTTATTCCGAGTGTGCTTGCTTTTCTCTTTGAAAGTCATCACATAACGGCATTGTAATACACGGTTCGGCTGCATTAAATATTACATATCTGCCGTAGTTCTCTATTTATGAGAGATATACTGATGAGAAGACTTCTAGACAAACAGGAAGAACTGCCTGCCGATCATAAATATATCAGCAATTAAACAACATCTTACATTTCTTTTCACACAATACGTCTCCTTGCAGTATCAACACTAATTCGGCTGACTTTTATATTTGATCCAATTGGTAGATAGGCTGTATTTACACCATAACGGTGCACAGCTGATAGAAAGGGACACCTAGTGGTTAAAGCACGTTATTGCATTTTATTATTTATATTATTAGACTGTATATAATGACAATTTTGCACATCCCTTTCAAGATTTCAAGATTTTCTAAGGTTTATTGACATATCATATTATACACAACTACGGTGTAGTTATGCAATGAATGAAAAACTTGGGTCGCAGGTTCCTCAACAGTGCATTACAAGACATCTATCAATATGTGTGTACCTCCACTATTACATTGTCATATTCTGCACATTTCTTATACTATCTACATACATCTTATAAGAGTATAATACATATGTATAATATCAGTTAAAATAAGTGCTTCAACATAGTTAACATTGCAGGAAAGCAATATATTAGACGTTAAGTACTTTGTCAGGCTTAATATTTATCTGTAGATACCCCCAAAGCTTTTTTCTTATTCAAAAGAAGACCTTAACCTAAAGTATTCTTTAATGTTTAAATAAAGCCTTATTAGTTTGTCTGTTTTGCACATCCTCCTATTAATATCTAATAATACAAATAATAAAATTCAATAATGTGCTTTAACCACTAGGTGTCCCTTTCTATCAGCTGTTTGTCTAGAAGTCTTCTCATCAGGGCTCTATAAATAGAGAACTACGGCAGATATGTAATATTTAGTGTGTATTACAATGCTGTTATGTGATGACTTTCAAAGAGAAAAGCAAGCACTCCAGGAAAAAAGTATTATTTTATTTAAAAAAAATGTTTTCGGATTACACATCGCATAAACACCATATCCCAACGTGCATTGTAGCTAAACCATACAATCACCGAGCTGAGGATCTTGCCTACGTCTGTTTCCGGATTCCGGATGTTTATGACGGATGTATTTAGTTATACACACACATTCCTTCACATTTACATTTTAATTTACATTAAAGTATTTCGTGAGGTCTTCTAAAATGTTTTTAAATATAACTACGGTTCTAGTTGAAGAGTTTGTAAATTAACATGAATGCAAGCTGTTGCCTGGCAACGCAATCGCACAACGTCACGTCCGTTAATTTTACAACGACACACATGGATTAACATCGATTTAATACATTAATGTAGCCTTTGTTTCTGCTAAAAGAGGTGTCGACCAGCTGGGGCAACAAGAAAATCGGCAAAATCGAGTGTGACTATTAAAAAATAAATCATTATTATATTAATATTGACAATAACAACCGACCGTCGGGGTAGAGGATTTGCTTGGCATTTCCGGGTATTTCTCCACTGGCTGGGCCATGTTAACAATACCGTGTAACTGTCACGTTTGAAGGGACGAAATCGTGACATCTTCACGTCTCATGCTAAATCGTCTCATGTTCACGTCTTGCCGTGATACCGGGATGGTTTTATTACAGGTGCACCATATTGGACTGAAGTCAATAACTATTTATACAAACATAGGAAGTAAGAGTAAAAAAGTGCAATGAGAGTAGCCACTGGGACGCAGCGTCTTAAGCACAGGAACAAGGTAGAGCGTCCTCCACAGCACAGAGACCCTCTGATCACTCAGGCTCATGGTGAAGATGTGGTGAAGCTCGATGGAAATGTTCTCATTAGATATATCCTGGTACAGCCATGTTCTCATTATCAAAGTAAACTGCACTCCAAATATTACATCTGTCTCCAGGCTAACGCTGTTAGCTCGTCGATTTTACCAGCCAGTGATTTTTACATTACATGATGAGAGGGGGAGACATACATCTGGACCCGGCTGTCCTTCTTTTTCCTCATTGAGAGGTTTTCTTCAGAGTGGGATCAAACCAGCAATGATGCCAAATTAAGAAAGTGACTTAGGGGTCACTTCCCTCCCACTTACTTCTCGTGCCATCACTTAGAACTTAAAACCATAATTATTGATATTACGAGCACATGTGTACATTTTGGTTTGGTGTTAATTTTATATATATATATATATATATATATATATATAGAGAGAGAGAGAGAGAGAGAGAGAGAGAGAGAGAGAGAGAGAGAGAGAGAGAGAGAGAGAGAGAGAGAGATAATTGCTAATTGCTAAGAGAAAGAGGAGGACTTAAATAAAGCTTTGGAGAACATTTGATAAAAAAACACTCACATTCTGTTGTTAATCCATTTCTTACGTTTCAGCTTTATCAGAGCTGGCTGTCGCTCTGGAGATGCTGGGTAAACTTGTTATCACCAACGGTACATCCCTGATGTACGTCTACACTGCAGAGCTTTACCCAACAGTGCTCAGGAACACAGCGGAAGGCGTTTGCATTACTGTTTCCAGAATAGGAAGCTGCCTTGCTCCTTTTTTGTTACAGCTGAGTGAGTAAACTCGTCTTCAAGAGTAGATATTTTTTTGATCCTATCTTAACATATTGAATTTGTGAAGATAAGCTGCCATTTTAATAGTTTGGATGCTCTGATTTCACATCCTGTAAATGTTTACAGAGCACATGTGTAGGACCCCGGATCTTCCTCTTCCTGATTTTGCCTTCTCCTTATACAGGGGAATATTTTGAGCACCTGCCTTATATCATACTGGGGACTCTGGCTGTTGTTTCCGCCTTTGCAACTCTTTTCCTGCCGGAAAGTTTTGGAAAACCTCTACCTCAAACTATTCAGCAAATACAAAAGAGAGAAAGGTTGGTATCTTGCATTAACTATTTCTTCATCAACATTATAAAACACAGAAATTACACTGAGTATTAGACACACTTACTGTAGCTGAAAAAGTATTAACTTATTAGATTTAAAGAAACGTGCAAAACACTCTCAATACTTAAACTGTCCTTGTTGACACATTCATACCAAGAAAGCAGTGTTTGAATATATGTATTCAGTTATAGCAATGAATTAGAACAAAGAAAACTTCAACAAAAAATCTCATGGTACCTTTAATATAACCACCAAAACCCAGCGTCTCTCATTGTCATTATCCATGTCAATGTTATGATGGTGTCATCAGTCTATTTTTTTTATTTTTTGTTCCTTTTGAAAAGCTAATTATTGTTTTATCTTTGTTGTCTTTCATCACTACAGCATGAAGTGCCCATGCATCACAAGAAAAGAACATTTGAAACCTGTGGTGCATTTGGAAAGTAGACTCTGATTGTCAAACATGAATGAGTTATTCATAAATATTATACTACTGTATAGGTTCTGATAACACTGTTGTTTACACTTACTGTATGTCTATAATGCCTTACGAACATAATTTTAATAGTTTGAAGGCTTTTATCACATTTACAAGCGCTCACAAATATTCAGATTGCTTTATTACAAAATGATAGAAGGCTATGAAGCCTTTTATCATGATGCATAAGGTCAAGTATCATAATACTTCATATGGCTGGTCAGCACAGACATTTTTTTACAATGATTATTAGCATTATGGAGCACTGATACAAATATGGCCTTAATAATTTTGGAACAAATTAAATTGTGCGTGCGCTCTTTGCAAGCTAAGTACAATTACAAATATCAAAACAGAGCTTTAATATTAAAACACTGCACTATTTTCTTTTTGAACATCATTGAAAAGCACAACATTTTCACTAGACAAATTTTACACGGTTGGCATGTTTGTTTTGACACCATACTGCTTTGTCAAAAAGCTATTGGATCTGTTATCAATATCTTTGTTTAACCTTTGGAATATATAACCTGTAAATGCAATAAAAAACTCAAAAAAGAATAACAATGTTGCTGGGAGAACTTCCTGACTTGATTGACTTGATCTACATTGCGATCTTTTCATTATAAGTACTATAAGGGTATCTTGTTTATAGTTTATACATGATTGTTTCCTTGACAGCTATGTCTAGGGTATTGAACATTGTTTGTTCCTCAGCAGGAAAGATGTTGTTACAACAGCAAAGGGATGGTGCACGGAAGGCAAGAAAATAAATACGTAGGCAACATTAAATATAAGAGACTAAAACACGTCAAATAAAAACCAATGACTCAACAACCATGGAAGAAATAAGTAGCAGTAAAAAAGATAAGTTAACTAGCACAGGTAAAAAAAACTATAAATAAATGATGGTAGTAACAAAAGTCCTAAGAGGAAATGATAGCTTAAGAAACATTGTAAAACTCTCTCTTTTTTAATCTTAGCATTGGCCTAGTACAGGGGCGTGGCTAGCTCACAGCTTTGGAGAGGGCAAACCGGTCGTTTAGTGGGAATGCTGTTAACAGCATTCCAACTATCTGTTGTTCTACGCACAAAATTATTTATTATTCCGCCGGAATTTTGCACCTCTTCTCTTCCCGCATTGAACATCGCAGAAACTCCGTTCAAACATCAAAAACGTTCAGCTCGGTCGGGAATCGATGGCTATTACTTTTATCATTCATAACTTTCATAATTCCAGAGATACATCCCGTAATACATCACATTTTTAACTATTGAAGTCAATGCAGAAATTCTTCAGACTTCAACAAATCTTCATGCGACTTCAACTGCTAACTGTTCATTCATACTTTCATTCAGAAACCTCATTCCAACTTTAAAATGTTACCCATCTTTCTGACATTATTCGTGTAACACAACTTTTAAATCTGATTCTTACTTTTAGAGATATTAAACATTGTTCAGACCTTGGTAAAGAGGCTTTCTTCAGATTTTAACATTAACTAGAGTGCGTGATGTCACAGCTAGAGTGGAGGAAATCTTGACATTTGCCTTCATATATTTTTTTAAAACTGCCATAATTCCCAAACCCTACATTCCTGAGACATCATTTTTCATGACAAACGTAGGAAGACATCTCGTAGCTTGAAAAATGACAAATAATTAAGCAAAAAATAATTAAACAAAATGCCTCTTGAGGGCATGAAGTGACAAAAACTTTCAACATGCCTCCATTAAAGCCCATTGTAATTTAGTAGGAATGCTGATACAGCATTCCAACTATATGTTATGCTACGGACAACATTTGTATTATTCCGCCGACTTATTTTGGCCCTCTTCTCCTCCCACATTCAACATCGCAGAAACTCCGTTCAAACATCAAAACGTTCAACTCGGTCGGGAATCGCAGGCTATTACTTTTATCATTCATAACTTTCATAATTCCAGAGATACATCCCATAATTCATCACATTTTTAACCATTGAAGTCAATGGAGACATTCTTCAGACTTCAACAAATCTTCATGCGACTTCAACTGCTAACTGTTCATTCATACTTTCTCTCAGAAACCTCATTCATTCCAACCTTTGATCTCTACAGAGCTCGTTAGCTCAACCATAAACACCTGTGTAATGGAACACGATGATGTCATCACTCCAACTGACATGCTCAGAGCAGCAGACTTCAGATAATGGTTAATGGTCGTGCCCTCAACAGCTCTACGTCAATTATGGGGTGTCATCATATGCCGTTCAAGAGAAGAGAGAGAGGGCGATCAAGAGTCAGTTCTAACTGTTCATTTCATTCATTCTCTCTCTCTCATCTCTCTCTCTCTCTCTCATCTCTCGCCTACTCTCTCTCTCTCTCTCTCTCTGTTCAATTCTCTTCTCGCCTCTCTCTCTCCTTCTCTGCGTCTAGATCTTCCCATTCCTATCCGCATATCTTCCTCAATATCTCCTCTTCCTCAATATCTTCCTCAATATCTTCCTCTTCCTCAATATCTCATATCTCCTTCTCCATCTTCCTCTTCAAATATCTTCCTCAATATCTCTCTCTCCATCTTCCTCTTCCTCATATCTTCCCTCTCAATACTCCTCTTCATCCCTCTCTCATCTTCCTCTCCATCTCTCCATCTTCTCTCTCTCTCCTCTCTTCCTCTTTCTCTCTCTCTCTCTCTCTCTCTCTCTACTCTCTCTCTCTCTCTCTCCTCTCTAGTGGGTGTGGTGAGGAAAACGGTCGGAGGAGCGTTGGTGTGAGTGAGTTACTAACTTTTTCACACGTTTTTCTACTAACATATTTATTGTTTTATGTTGTAAGTTGTGTGTATTGTGTACATGGTTTAAACGTTTTATTGTTGGTGTTTTCTAGTGGTTTGGGCGTGTGTGGTGTTTGTTTGTTTGTGTGTGTGTGTTTGTGACGCAGCTGCGGCATGGATTATGCCCGGCTGAGCCGCAAACATGGTTTTAAAATTTCTCCGATGACACCGTGCTCGGTGGAGGAGTGCAGCCTGGCTGTGGGGGCCTTAGTGGGGCACAGCAGCATCAGATCTGCGGCTCGGATGAACGGCGGGGTGGTGATATTTGTGGACACCGAAGAGAAAGCGAACAAGGTGGTGGAGACCGGGATCGTTGTTAACGACACGTTCATTTCCGTGTCTCCACTAACCACTCCTGCTACAAGGGTAACAATCTCAAATATCCCGCCGTTCATACGAGATGACTTCCTGGTGAGAGAGCTGTCTAAGCACGGGAAGATAGTGTCCTCCATCAGGAAGCTGTCCTCGGGCTGCAGATCTCCACTGCTAAAACATGTTGTGTCTCACAGGAGAAGTGTCCTCATGATCCTCAATAAAAGAGACGAGGAACTCAATCTGGTGCTAAATCTGAGAATGGATGATTTTAATTATGTTTTGTTTGTAAACTCGGGGACTGCCAAGTGCTTCGGATGCGGGGAGGAGGGGCATTTGGCCAGAGCGTGTCCGGGGAAAAATAAAAAACAGGGGGAGGAGGAAAAAAATGAAAAACAGGGTGAGGAGGAAAAAAATGAAAAACAGGAGAAAACTCCAGAAGAGACTCCTGATGTAATGACTGCAGCGGGAAACCCCACTGAGCGGCCCCGGAGCAGGGTGAGGGTTCCTCAAAGCCCCCAAAGCGGGCTGAGAGTCCCTCAAAGCCCCCAAAGCAGGGTGAGGGTTCCTCAAAGCCCCCAGAGCGGGCTGAGAGTCCCTCAAAGCCCCCGGAGCAGGTTGAGGAAAATTCTGGGGAAAAAAAGATTAATGGGGGAAAATAATAAAAAAAGCGACCTTTGTGTTGATGTGGGACAAAAGGTCGTCCCTAAAAAAAGAGTGGAAACGGCAGAACTCTCTGCATCTGCTGCATTAAAAAAAAACATGGAAGCTCAAGTTTCTACAAAAAAAAGAAAACAAAAAGAGAAAGAGAATAGCTCTCAGGCCAAGAAAGTGGCAGTGAGTGAGGAGGGGGAGAAAGAGGAGGGGGAGAGAGAGGAGGAAATGGTGGTGGAGGAAAAGGAGGTGAAGGAGGCAGAGGAGGAGGAAAGTGAGGAAGATTTGATGGAGGATGAAGAAGATGAGGATGAAGAGGACTGTGCTGAGGCCAGCCAGCCTCTCACCGACTCACAATTGGAAAGTCCATTTTTTAAAGTGGAGCAAATTAAAGACTTTCTTAGAAAAACTAAAAACAAGAGACGAGTAAAAATAGAAGAGTTTTTTACAGACAAGAGCTTGTTTGTACAGTCTGTAAAAGCTCAGATGCATCTCTTCACTGAAAGGGAATGTTTTCGTTTGAAGGTCCTGAAAATGAAGATACAGAAAGAGATTTTAAATGAAGAGGAAAATAACATGTACGGCACTTAGTATGCTGGGTTTTACATACGTGTTGTTTTTAAGCGGTGTGTCTCTCCTCACATCCTTTTTAATGAGTGATTTTAAAGTCTGCACTTTAAATGTCAATGGAGCTAGGGATGTGGGGAAGAGGGCTTGTGTTTATGAGCTTTTAAAAATAAAAAAGGTCAATGTAGCAATGCTACAAGAAACGCACAGCGACACTTTAAACGGGACAGACTGGAGGAGGGAGTGGGATGGGGAGGTGGTTTTAAGTGGTCTTAGCAGCACCAGTGCAGGAGTGGCAGTCCTGTTTGCTAAAGATTTTATCCCCAAGTCCCACACAGTGGAGGAAAGAATAAAGGGCAGACTGTTGGTGGTGAGAGCTAACTTTGAGCTTTTTAATCTGGTTTTTATCAATGTATACGCTCCTAATTCAGGTCCTGCCAGAGTTCAGTTTTTAAACGAGCTCAGCGCTGTTTTAAGTGAGTAACATGTAAAATCACATTACAACGTACCCCAAGTCCATCTACCTACCCTTTAGCAAGTATACAGTCACAGGATAGCTGCCAGAAGTGATCGTTTGGCTCAGGGGAGGGGACGCGGATCAGTGAAACTTCCTGCAGACTCGTGGGGACTCAGAGGAGCCGACGGCTCCAACAGCAGACTCGCAGACTCGCAGATTCGCAGATTCGCAAATCCTGACTCCCTGCAACACACAGCGGATCAGACTCGTGCGGACTCGGAGCCGTAACCGTATAGCAGCAGATCCAGAGATCCAGCAGACTCGTCGTCATGCACGAGTCCACACAGCAGACTCGGATTCGCAGATTCGCAGATTCGCAAATCCTGACTCGCTGCAACACACAGCGGATCAGACTCGTGCGGACTCGGAGCCGTAACCATATAGCAGCAGATCCAGAGATCCAGCAGACTCGTCCGTCATGCACGAGTCCACAGCAGACTCGGATTCGCAAATCCTGACTCACTGTGTGTGCAACACACAGCAGTGCGGACTCGCAGACTCAGATTTGCCAAATCGCAAAATAACCCTTTTTTTTGTGATCAACATTTTTTATTAAAGCAAAATACACTGTGTAGCGGAGGTTAATATAACGTCAGTTTAATAGATAGATAGATAGTACTTTATTGATCCCAAATTGGGAAATTGTTGTTGTTACAGCAGCATAAGGCATTTTACAATAAAACAAAACTACAAAATATGCAAGAATAGAAATAAAAATAAAATAAAATATAAAATATACATGTCGAAATAGAAAATATACATGCAGATATTATATATATATATATATATATACAAATATATATATGTATATTCAAAATATATGGAATAATAATATGCTCGTGAAATGCAACAACTTTTCGGTTTCACCAATAGGATTTCTACGGTCTTGGTCATGCTGACTCATATGACTCAAATGACTCGTATGATCCGGATCTCTTCAATGACTGACTCAGAAGACCCTGAGTCCGTAAAATGATCCGGATTTGCCATCTCTACGAGCCAGCGCGTCTTGTTTGAATGATGTGAGTAAACACAGCTGGCAGCCGCGGTGAAACTCCAGCGTTTAGAGCGATGCGATAGGAGCGATTAGAGCGAAGCGAATATTCTCATCGCGTCCGGTGTGAACGCAGCATAACCCCTATGAAAATGTTCAAAAAGTGCTCAAACTTCACATGTGTGCTAACAGTCCAGCCGTGAAGACATCTACGGGACAGTTTTGAGATTTCTTCAAATGCTGTTGGCATGGCGACAGATCATTCACCATCAAGTTAGTTCAAAGGTTTGCAGTTCAAATATTCTGTTGCTTTTCCAAGCCTTTTTACTCTCTTTTCTTCTCTCATCACACAAGTCTGGGCATGTTGAGAGCTGTACATACACACACATTTCATAGTCTTATATTTCAACAGTTTTACGACAAACTGTGACTTTTTTTAAATAGAAATTATTATTTAAGATTGACAAACATCATATGTGTAATTCGTGGCACAATTCAAACGGGATCGAAAGATAATCTTTCTCTCTCCATTGACTTCAATGCATACTTTTTCCGAAATAAGGTCCCATGGAGGAACCCGGAAGTTTGACTAACATTACCCACAATCCTCTGTAGCAACCATAGACTGTATACAAAAATTAAATAATACATTATTCCGAGTGTGCTTGCTTTTCTCTTTGAAAGTCATCACATAACAGCATTGTAATACACGTTTCGGCTGCATTAAATATGACATATCTGCCGTAGTTAACTCTATTTAGAGAGCCCTGATGACAAGACTTCTAGACAAACAGGAACTGCCGCCAAAACTGAAAACTTGACGTGGATCTTAAATATATAAGCAATTAAACAACATCTTACATTTCTTTTCACACAATACGTCTCCTTGCAGTATCAACACTAATTTGGCTGACTTTTATATTTGATCCAATTGGTAGATAGGCTGTATTTACGCCATAACGGTGCACAGCTGATAGAAAGGGACACCTACTGGTTAAAGCACGTTATTGCATTTTATAATTTTATTATTAGATATTAATAGGATCCCTATAAAGTATATTCTTTACTCGTCGTTATTCTCTACTAATAGTTAATTAAAGACTATATAATGACTATTTTGCACATCCCATTCAAGATTTCAAGATTTTCGTTTTTTTGGAGACGTATTGTGTGAAAATAAATCTAAGATGTTGTTTACAGTAACTGCTGATATATTTATGATCGGGGAGGCGTGTGGCGCAGTGGAATAGTGCGTTGGTGTTCGGAACAGGGGAGCACAGGTTCAAACCCCACTGCAGTCAGCATGTCGTTGTGTCCCTGGGCAAGACACTTCACCCCAAATTGCTCCTGTGGGGATTGCCCACAGTATTGAGTATGTAAGTCGCTTTGGATAAAAGCGTCTAACAAGTGACATGTAATGTAATGATCCACGTCACATTTTCAGTTTTGGCGGCAGTTCTTCCTGTTTTCAGATAATAAACACAATTTCCCAACGTGCATTGCGGCTAAACCGTTCAATCACCGAGCTGAGGATCTTGCATACGTCTGTTTCCGGTGTTTATGACGATGTGATGTGAGATGTGCGATGTGAGACTGGGTTGGAGAATTGCACAGGGGAAAATAACGTATCTATGCCACGGATTTTGTTAAACTAATACGTTTGCACTATGGACCAACACTATAAATTGACGGGGAAGGGGGTAGCAATAAAGATAACACCATTAAACAGTTACACAACATAACAGACATAATATCGATAGCAGCGTCCCTAGCAACCACCTTGGTAACAATGAAAACGTTGTATTTACACAATTTCCTGAAGTATTCTTCGTAATAACAAGCAAACTAAAGATCATGTACATCCACTGCACACATAATCTGAAATAACAACTCATATCAAATGACATCAAAACGCATTTTAATGGCCAAACTAACCTTAAAATAGGCATTTTCTACCGAGAATAAAACGAAGGTCGGCCATGTTTTTTTATTTCTGCGGAGAGAAAGTTGAAGATCACGTGACATAGACGCCAGCCATTGGAAATGAATGGTGAAAAAAAACGTAGGGATCCTACAATTTCAGAGGCGTTTTTGTAGAAATACTACGTCCCAAGTTGTGGACCAACGTAGTTATTACACGTTTAGATGTGAGACTGGGTTGGTCTGACCTCACGTTGTATGGGCAGGTTCTTCCTTCCTTCATCTTCTAAATATTTCCTCTTTTTCAGCCCATTACACAACCTGCAATCAAAATAAAGACCAAGAAAAGCAGTTAAGCAACACAGCTACCACAAATATAGGGTATTCAAATATACAAAAAACATCTTAAAACCAAATGTACATTTTTTAAGAAAACCATATAGCCTGCTATAAAAAAAATAATAATAATAATACAAATAATAATAATAAAGTTGATTAAAAAATAAATATGTAATAGTTACATGAAAAACACAGGATTTTAAGTGGAATGAACTTACCCCTGACATTCCTGCATCTGCTCCACTGTTTCTGGAAGATCTCTGTTGAGGGTCTCCGGAAGGACAAGGTTCACAACAGATGAGGCAATTGTGAGACTTCCCATGAGGATATAAGGAAGAGCCTTATTATAACTACCTGAAAATAAAAAAGGAGCAAAATTCTTCATTATAAAAAGACACCATTTTACTTGAATATAAATAAAACCTCAATAAATGTATACATGTCACTGATGCTATCCAAAGCAGATGTTCTTTTGGACTCATAAAGAATGTCAATGCAGTGATGTCTTATATACATTGTGAGATAATATACTCATCTTCTCACCTAAATATATGACATAAGGAGCTGTGATGCTGCCGATGCGTGCAGCAGAGGAGCACATCCCCATGCCCACGTTCCTGAGTACAGTAGGGTAAACCTCAGCGATGTAAATATAGACGTCAGACGATGCTGAAGGCCATGGTGAAGCCAAACTTTCCAGTCATTTCCAGTGCCAGAGCAACATATTGAAGATCTGAGGAGGAGAAAGAGAGGATGTTGGAAGTGAGTTATGAATGAATTTTCTAATTTCTTTATTTTTAAATACATTATCTATTAAAAAAAGGGGTCACATGAAATCATCAAGTTTCTCCCAAGCAGAGCGAACAGAAGTCTTATGCATTAAAGAAATATAAATTCTCTCAGTTGGGAATAACTAGCCAAACACTGTCCAATTTGACCTCAGTTCAGATGTTTATTGTCCCTTCTGGGAAAGAGGGACAATAAAGGGCCTGAATACTGTCTTTTCTGGTATCTTATCAGCACCGATTCTTTATTTGAACCTTCTTGAACCCATTACCAGAGGATGACATTATCCAGAGTCTGGCTTCTTGAACATCTTGCCACAACAACTAAATGATACAGGCCATTATAGTGTACACATTTAGCTATGGCACTGTCGTATACATTGAATTATTACATTTGATAATATGTAATCAACTTAGGCATCCCTCCCAAAAAAAAATTAATAAAAATATTCATAACTCATATTCGAACACCTGAATAATTATTCGAATACCTGAATAATTTCGAATATTCGAATATTCGATTAATCGTTCCCATCCCTAGTACGCAGGTACGCATGCGCGGCAAAAATCTGAATTGCATAGCATCACTTGTGTTGAGAGATGTATCCATAGATCTCTTCATTTTGCTCTCAAAGTGCACCAGATTGATGCATTTAACTTCAATATTAAAAAAAAAAGATCTTCCCGCGGGAGCATGCCCCCGGACCCCCCTAGAGGATGTTAGGTCCACCCCCCACTTGTACAAAAAAAAAGCACTTTACCCCTGCTTACACCTATATGCCGTGAGCTGGTTATCGAGCCTTCATTGTAACAGTCGCGGGTGTACTGTGTCTGTGCGTGTGGGGAGTGTTGCCAAGGCCGCCTTAATGCACGGGCTGACCTGGGCTGAAGCCCAGGGGCCTACGGAGATCGGGGGCCTATCATGAGCCAATAAAAGAATGCATTGTTTTGTAATTCGTCAAATGTTATATCACATCATAATGTATCATATATTTCCTTATTTGAGTCAGCTTCTTGAGCCGTATCTGGCCGTGCAACACTCACAGTGTTGCATACTGTATGTATGCAGAAGTATTATTTTAAGCAACACATTAAGTTGACGAAACACTCGAGTCAAATGTAATTAAAGTCAGATCCACTCGTGTCTTGGACGGGGCAGTGATATCATAAACCTGTTAATGTACGCATTCAAACGCTTTTTCTTTTACCAGCTGTATTCACCTTGCAGGTGCAACTATGTGGCTTTTATCCTGGATAAAGTGTTTAAGTCATGGATGTTTAAAGTTTAACTTCTTCATATTTGACTAATATTAAAGTGGACCTATCATGCTATATTTGAATAATATAGTGTAGGACCATACCTATATAAGGCATATTTATACTTTTTTCTTTTCAAAATACCAAACAGATCATGCATTTTAGCCATGCCTCATTTCGCTTCATTTTAGCTCTGCTCTGCAAGGGCAGATTCAGTGAGAACAGCACCATCTACTGGCCTGGCATATGTAATACAGCGTCTCCAGCGCTTTCGAACGGCAATGGCCGTGGCTGTCTCCTCCTGATTGGTGGAGTTGGCCCAATAACCGTAGCGCCACCGTCCTGACGTCAGGACAGTGTTCAAATCCGGATCAGTTTTTATCAGATCCGTTGCAGCCCCTTTTTTAGAGATTTGGGTATGGAGGAAAATAGAGAGGGTTGTGTTTTCTGACACTTGGTGAGTTCCCTGGAACACCGGGGACACATATTCATGTATAAAAGACGTACAAAAGTGCATTTTGCATGATAGGTCCCCTTTAAAGTTCACTTCTCATTCAGGAAGTATGACGCTTCGCTGTCAGTACGCTTGTCCATGTTTGAGATTGGTCGAATGCTCCAAATACCACCCCTTTCATGTGAACGCGCACCTAACTAGATAGGACACGGCTGGCTTGAGCGATCCACTTGATAACCAGCGTCGTAGGGCAGCTTAGCGAGAGCGCGTATGTTTTGGATTGGGCCAACCGGCTAACTCAAACATATCCAGGTTAGGTTGAACCAGCTTCGTAGTACAGTCCTCCGGTTTTGTTGAGTATGTTATGAGTTTTCTTAGTTGTTTCACTTTGTGCACTTCAACACTCTCACACATACATGTCCATACAATCCTCACCCTGCATTTACACGACTGATACCACTGATATTCACACTTCATGCCTTATGTTAGTTTTGCACTTGATTAATTTGGTTAATTTGAACTACTTGTTTAAATAAACATCTTTTTCTACCCGTGAACATGTTGTGTCTCCTCTTTGTTGTGGCCTTTTGAGCCAGGTCGCAACAACAGGCCACATACAGTTCCTGGATTAAAAAAAAAGAGTTACACAATGAAACAGGCCTACTGTATAGCCTACTGTCAACTTTGCGCCAAATAAACATAAAGTACGATCTTCATCTACAGTATGTCAACATGTTAGCTTAGATTACGTTTGTCAAAATATAGCTTTTTTCAGTTTCAACATAATAACGTTTAGCTCTGTCTCAGAATTTATAACGATGACCTATTGACCTGAGTGTGTGTCTGCACCTACTCCATAAAATATTAGGTTGAGCGGTCATCTTATATTTTTCCTGAGGGGTATTTTTATTGCTTATATCAAATCTGCTAAATGTGTCCCTGGAATTATAAATAATAAGATTGTATGTTGCATTGGTCTAATTAGAATTTGTATGAGATCATTTGGTCAATCACACAAAATCAGAAGCTCCAGTTTGACCCATACAGGTGTATCAAAGAGCAAATATCAAATCGGATATTTGTGCTATGAGTAATTAATGATGATTTCCACTTTGTACTTGCCGCACAAGACTCTGCAGGAACCAGACAAAAGATCTGCACATATTTAATCTCCCAGCAACTGTAACTGTTCACATTTGATCTATCAGATACCTTTGTCTGGCATTTAAATCTCTGTTAGATTGAAATGTTGCACAGTAAAAATAGCTGGAAGCTTTTAATGAAGTGTGCTGATCTTTAGTTTGATTCCTGATCTTTTCATTCTTTCCTGAAAGGTTTTAAAGATGTCAAGACAACTCTTTACCCTTTTTTCTCTATAATGGCATATCTATTTGGTTTAAAGTCCAAATATAAATCACGGTCCAATCCTTTGTTACAACTACTTCAAGGTCTGCCCTCTGCTTTCCAAGAATAGCAGACCCGTTTGTCAAGGGTGTGACAATAACCAGAAACAATCTTGATCATGGTTAAACATTATCTCAAAAGCTGATTATATGTTACAATAAATATTCTGAGGAAAATTGTTTTGCCAACAGTAACACAATCCACCCACAATTAATTTGACTCCACTGACGCTTTTACATTTGTATATCTTTCTCTCTCTGTGTAAGACTGTTACAACCTTATGTTGAGAGCAAGCTGTGAAAACCCCAGGTTAAAGATTACACACGTTTGTTTCCCAACTTTGTTGGGACATATTCCATATATTTTGAATATATATATATATTTGTATATATATATATATAATATCTGCATGTATATTTTATATTTCGACATGTATATTTTATATTTTATATTTTATATTTTATTTTATTTTTCTTTCTATTCTTGTATATTTTGTTTTATTGTAAAATGCCTTTTATGCTGCTGTAACTACAACAATTTCCCAATTTGGGATCAATAAAGTACTATCTATCTCTATCTATCTATCTACATAATGGATGTTCTGTCATTGATTGCTTTACTCCTACCATGACAACAATTTTTAAGGTTAGATAACAACAGAAAAACTTATCTGTGTTTTAACTATAAAATAGATATATGATTTACAGGTAGAGTGGTTTCTTAGTGTTACAGGTTCGTGCACAGACATTGATCGCGGACACTTTGGACTGACAGTGCTATATCGCCTGCCAGACAGAATAATTTGAACAGGTTGTGTTCAGGGTGGGATTGACGTGCGTGTTTCCTGCTTGTTTCCTGACTCAGGAGGAAGCCCTGAATGGAGGGCAGGTTGGCGCCATTTCTTTCTGCAGTCCTCACTGTAAATTATAGTCTGTTCCCTATGCTGTTAAATGGCTGAACCAAACCAAACACTGATGCACAAGCATGGGAACAGACCGCATGATTTTAGATTGAATTTGCATCAGTATAAAAAAAGTATAATGCTGATGGCCGGGCACTGAATTAAATATTTTCCATCTCCTGAATAATTGACATAAGCACAACCAATTTCCCTCCTTTCAATTATACAGTGTAGTGGTCAGTTCGGAGGTCAGTCCCCTGTATTGGTAAGCTTTTTATCCCTATAGAAACTGTTGTTGGGTTGTCACATGACTATCATAACTTAATTCATTTAATCTTATCCACTTTAAAAACATGGTTTGGATGCAGTGACTAAAATTAGTAGCATGTGAGCTATTCACTTTTGGTTTACCTTTGGCAACCAATTATTTTCTTGCTTTTTGCGAGTAGATTATGTCTTCTGTTGACTTTTGAAGAGTCGTTAGTGAAAGCCATTAGGTGTCTTCACTGATTAAGGATGATTACCTAATGTTGTCATGTATAAGTGTCCTGGCCTTGCAAATGGGGAGTAAACATTTGCGTCCTTTAGCTCAGTTAAAACATTTCTGATTAGCTTCCTGAAAGCTAATGCGCTCATTAAATACAGGTAAACAGGGTAAAATGTCACTAATATTTCCTTTAAGCTACCTCAGTTATTTGATAATTTAATAATCTAATGAACCAATATCTTATCAAATATGTGTTAATGTGTGTACATTTCCTAAACAAATATTTGTACAATGGATAAAGCTAGGTTTAAAATGATTGTATTTTTAGGATGTTGGCATAAATCAGCTAGAGATCAATCCTGAAAAACACTGTTCAAACTTTGGGATAATAGAAAGGAATAAAAACTGGAAAGTGTAGTGTATATAAGTGTTACTGATGGATATTAGAAAAAGAAAAAAAATAGAAATACAAAATGGTCCTTTAACAATATACAATATGAAATTTGCAAGACACAATAGTGGACACTGTAAAAAAAACTCATATCACAATGAAAATTCCCAGTCCTTTTTTTTTGTATAACAAGTTTTCTAAAATATTTTTTTTTGTTTAAATGTGCTCATTAGCCACATCCTAATGCTTACATGTGTTGAATTTATAACAAAGTTAATTATAATAAAACCTCAATTTCTACATTTTTTAAAAGTTTCTTTTTGCCGGTATTGTCACGCCTTAATAGTGTTACTCTGTGGCCTGAGGAGGAACAACTACAGTTATGTACAGTACACCAAAATACTAAATTAAGGAAATACACATGCCAATATCAGTGTTCACAATAGGATTACAATGATCATATTTATGTAACAGACTTATGTGTACTATAAAACTTTGGAACTATGGATATATTTTTTGTAAATAATTTTTTCCTTGTCTACTAAGAATTGTTAAATGTATATATGTATTGTACAATTCAAAGACTACATACAGGATTGCTATAATTCTACTGAACTTTTACACAAAGGCATGTTTATGTCATGTCTGCTGTGTGGCTTGAAAATAGTCCCAACTGGACTCCTAATGCTACTTAGCAACATTTAGAGTACAGGCACGTGTACTTCTTTGGGGTATTTAAAAGTGTGGAATGCTATTTAGAGAAAATACCACTTTCACCAGAGTGGTGCGAGGGCTGGGTGGTCAGATTGGCCACTTTGAAGCTTTTGATCATTTTACTTTCAGTTAATCAAATCAATTCAATGAGAGGGGATTCTCATTCAGTATTTTCACGTAAATAGTGTCCCAATAAAGTCCCATTCCCACAAACTGAGAGACAGTGGATGCAGCAGTAAGGAAAGGGGTGAAAAAGTTATCCCCTTGAAAGAAGTTTTAAAACTCTCTTGGGACTAGAAGGTATTTCCATTGTGACTCGGTCTCACTGGGGGACCAGCTCACTCGACTGAGAGCTCAAACACTCTGGTACTTAGTTCAAGACTTTAAGAGGGATACCACAGCTCATACACTGAAGAATTTCCCGGATTGCTTCCTCTCTCACGAGAAGGGAAGTATTTTTATATTTTGTATATAGAAAATGGGTGACTATGATGAAGACACTGCATTCCTGGGACAGACTGGTCCTTTTTTCTGGACCACATTCTTCCTTCTCAACACAGTTTTTGTCTCAACTGGATTCAACGGACTTAACATGGTGTTTATCGGGGCAACTCCGAATCATCACTGCCTCATTCCAGAGTTTAACTTAACTGAAGAGTGGACAAATGCCATCATCCCTTTTACGTTAGTAAATGGCGAGGAGGTGAAGAGCCAGTGCAGTAGGTACAGTCTGGACATGGTGAGAAATATGTCAGCTGAAGGACTTATTCCTGGAAGGGATGTGAATCTCACCGACTTGGCGCAGGAGGGATGTTTAGATGGATGGAACTACAGCAAAGACATCTACCAATCCAACATTGTCACAGAGGTCAGTATGAATGTGCTTGTGTGTGTTTACAGAGTGTCATTAATATGATATTTGAAGTTTTCTTTGCTTTGTTTTTGTGTTTGAAATATATATTGTTTTTTTTACAGTGGGACCTCGTCTGTGATGATCAATGGAAAGTTCCCTTTGCATCCTCAACGCTCTTTGTGGGATACCTCTTTGGATCCCTGATCTCAGGCCATGTTTCTGACAGGTATGTCGTCCTTATTTATCAGTAGCTTTCCCCTAACGTTTTTATTTAATTGTTCATGTAAATTTACACCATTTTGATCATTTACTTGGACGATTATATCTGAGGGGTTCTTATTATTTATGTACTGTAATGTTAGTGAGTGCTTGAAAAAATACAAAATGAACTATTAAGTTAAGTGAGGTTTTCACACTGTAATGAGTGTTGCTTTTTGATGACAACAGCCCCATCTACTGTTCAGGTTGATCTCCTACAAAAGAGGATTTGCTGTCACTGAGATAGAAGTATCTTGGTCTAGAATAGCAGACATATATTTAATCAGTAGTAATGTACTAAATGAAATACTACAAGCCGACCTAGAGGGCAAATTTGTTTTATTATGGTCGTAGATGTCGTTATATGTCAACAGACTGTCAAGTCTGCTGAACTTCATCAGCTTAAGGAAGAATTTGAAATAATTTCACCTCACAAGCACGTCCTTTGATTAAATTAAGAATTGTGATTGAGTATTTGATGTTAGTCGTGACATTAGGGTTGTGTTCCTTTTGAGTGTGGAAAACCACAAGGCCCTGGAGACACAGCAGCACTCTGTTTAGCCTTTTTGCAGCTGTGAAAACTGACCCCCCCAATGGTTGTAAAAGAGGGGTGAGGGCCTCTAAGGTTTTTGAGCTTTTTGATCATTGCGTCACATTTAGTAATTTTAAAGACAAAAGTAAGATAAAGATTTTATTATAGCTCCCTTTGCCACACTCCTCCTGTTAAATACTTTCTGTTAACACCAAAGCATGAGTGAGAGTGGTGAGAGGTCAAAAGCACAGTGTGTTGTAATGGCATTACATAATGAAATAACCATGTAACTTGCTTAACTGCAAGTGTTTTACAAAACATTTAATAATCCAAATAACACAATTGTATTCTTGGACTGAAGTCACAGTTTTGTTGTTGTATTGAACTAAGTTGTACCTGATCAGAAGTAACAAGGTCATGAACTTAGTTGCAAAAAGTGACATTTTAATGCAGCTCAGATGCATTCAAATGAATCTTGGATATATACAGTAAAAGTTGCACAGGAAAGATTATTGCTTTTGTCCCGTACTCCAACACAGTGGTTTTCAAATGAAACATTAACAAGGGTTAAGTGCAGATTTGTAACTTGATATGTTTAAATTCACATTGCATTTTTCAACTGTGCAGGACATAGAACAGTGTTGCATGTGTCCACCAGGTTTAAGAGAAGGAAAGAAAATAACCAAGATAATGTGAACTTGAATAATGAATCATACTTTTCTAGCAAAATGTATTGACTGGCTACTACTGCCAACATACATCAGTTTTAAGTTTGTATCTACTTTTTGCTAGCACAGCTATTGCTAGGCTTTTGTTTAAAAAGCGACAAAGCAATCACAAAGATATCACTATCATCATATTGTATAAATGCTTCTCTCTGTGAATCACTGTTAATGATATAACATTATTTTTCTTCCAGGTTTGGGAGGAAGAAGGTGGTTTTCATCTCTCTCGTGGCCCAGAGTGTGGCAGTCATGCTTCAGTCCTTCTCTCATTCATGGCAGATGTTCTGCGTCATGTTCAACTTTGTCGGAGCCTCCCAGATTTCCCTCTATATTTCTGCGTTTGTGCTAGGTAAGAATCGTAAAATGATCCTCCTCCTATGTTTGATCTTTTATGTAGAAATGATTGTGCCTTGTGCATGAATAGATCATTAAGTGTCTCTTTTTATTCGCTCAACAACTTTGATTTTATCTCGGGCAGGAACGGAGGTTTTGAGTAAAACAATGCGAATACTCTTCACAACTCTCGGAGCCTTCCTCTTCTATTGCATTGGGTACATGACACTACCCTGGATTGCATACGGCATCAGAGAATGGAGGACCCTTCTGGCAGTTCTGTCCTCAACTGCTGTTGTCTACATCCCTCTGTGGTGGTACGTCACTCATAGTTCTCATTTATAAAGTCATATACTGACAATCTGCCAATAGTCAAACTCCTGGTTTAACAACATGATGTGATAATTCAAATATATATTTAGAAATGTAATGTTGAATCTGTATCGATTGTGCAGGTTCATCCCAGAGTCTCCTCGATGGCTGATCACCCAGGGAAGAGTGGAGGAGGCGGAGGCCATAGTGAGAGAGGCTGCACGGAAAAATAAGATTGAAGCCCCAGCTGTAATCTTTAAAGAATCTGAGGTACAGTTCACATATTGTCTGTAAAAAATACGACTGAATGTTTGTGACATGTTTAATGATAATGTCCGTTTGCCCCCAACATTTGTCTTTTTACACATGGAGACAGTAAATAAAGTGTGGTCACATGTGTTCCTCTGCCACTTTATAAATGCTAGCTGTTGTTATGTCTGCTTCTGCCTAGCCTAAGCTGTTTCAAAATGACAAAAAATGAGTGACATCCCTCTGTCAAGTTACTAATACGTTATTCATTGATTTCTTGACCCTGGCACCTTAGTTAGTAATGATTAAAATAAAAACAACAGTTATCACTAAAACAATGTTGGATAGGTAATCCCTATACCCTGAAAGAATACAAATAATTTAAATGGACTATTAACATGTTTAATATAGTCTTTGTTCAAGTCAGTATAATGTAATGTAACCACATTAACTCTCTCGTTGCAATTCTTTCCGTCACAGGCATCGGCACAATTTAAGAAATACACCATGCTTGACATCCTAAAATCCAAGAAAATCAGATGCATAACTTTGATGTGTCTCATTATGTGGTAAGTGTTAGTTGTTTTGAATCATTCTTCAATTACATAACGGTAAAACAATTACTACTGCTATCTAATTATGGGAATATGCATGTAGTGTGTTAAAAAGTCAAAGTGACATAAAATGTACAATCTAACCCTGCATGTTATGTGTTTTCTGATCATTTGTTTTTTTCAGGATGGCAATAAACATTGGGTATTTCGGATTGTCCCTGAACACCTCCAACCTGAGCAGCAACCCCTTCATGAACTGTTTTTTTATCAGCTACGACTGAAGTCCCTGCATATGTCGTTTCAACTGTGCTTCTAAAGAAGTGTCCGAGAAGAGCACTTCTGTCGTCGTTCCTCGTCATCGGAGGAGGATTATATAAGACATCACTGCATTGACATTCTTTATGAGTCCAAAAGAACATCTGCTTTGGATAACATCGGCGACATGTACACATTTATTGAAGTTTTATTTATATTCAAGTAAAATGGTGTCTTTTTATAATGAAGAATTTTGCTCCTTTTTTATTTTCAGGTAGTTATAATAAGGCTCTTCCTTATATCCTCATGGGAAGTCTCACAATTGCCTCATCTGTTGTGAACCTTTTCCTCAACAGAGATCTTCCAGAAACAGTGGAGCAGATGCAGGAATGTCAGGGGTAAGTTCATTCCACTTAAAATCCTGTGTTTTTCATGTTACCATTACATATTTATTTTTTAATCAACTTTATTATTATTATTTGTATTATTATTATTTTATTTTTTTATAGCAGGCTATGGTTTTCTTAAAAAATGTACATTTGGTTTTAAGATGTTTTTTGTATATATTTGAATACCCTATATTTGTGGTAGCTGTGTTGCTTAACTGCTTTTCTTGGTCTTTCTTTTGATTGCAGGTGTCACGGTTTTGTATTTATGTTTTCATTTTCCACCTTTGTTTTGAAATGTTTTCCTCCTTGGCCCTTTCTCATGTCATCAAATGTCCCATCCTCGACTCCTCGACTCCTCGGTCCTCCGGGAGTGACCCGGAAATGAATTTTAGCGCGCCATGTTGAAGGACATCTCATTTCTCGAAATGCACATCGAGGACCGAGCATCGAGCGTCGAGGAGGCTCTCTGGAGGAGCTATAACCGAGGATACACTGATGGGTCCTCCACAGTCCTCCACGGCTCCTTCGTGGATGCATTTCCGGCAACAGTGATGTTTCAAAGAGTCGAGACGCACGGCCGGACTTATCTCAGCCAATGACAGCTCTGCATGCATCCCCTGGATATTATTTTATTAACTGCTTTCATCGCGACGCGATGTTTACAGTGAGAACAGCTGTGAGGTCCGTGCAGAAAGCAGAGCAGTGTGTATAATATATATCACTCAGTATAACAGGCCTACTCTCTTTATTTGCTTTAGTTTAGTAGATATCTACAAACAAAGTCGATATTTTTCTAAAACCATTTAGTGCTTCACATAATAAAATACACAACGGCTGTAGCCTGATTATATGCTTTAGGAGCTGTAGGTGCGTGTGTGTGGTGTAGGTGTGTGTGGTACAGTGTGTGCGTAGATGCAGCGGACAGACAGGTCTCAATCAGTTGGTTTGGTGTCCTCTGCTTACTTGTAATACTCGTAAATAAAACTTTTGGCCCGTCATTTATTTCCCTCATTGTAGCGACCAGAGAGGGGGGGGGGATATATCCAGTCTCTGATAGTGTTACGTTATTATGAGAGTGCTCTGTTTGATTCTGAAATTGTATATATTTATATAAATATATACATATATGTGTGTGTGTGTGTGTGTGTGTGTGTGTGTGTGTCTGTGTGTATGTCCGCATCTGTAGCCTGTTATTGTCTCATTATACCGCACTGTGAATGAATTAAAAGTAAATATATAAGTCGTCATGAACACATCTGTCCATCAGACAGAGGGCTGCTGTGCCTCCTGTCATCATTAATGGACGTCTCTTTAAAATGACCGCTCAGAGGAGAGGAGTTCTCATTTCTCTAACCGCCTGCTGCTTCCCCTCCTCTCTCCTCGGTTCCCCTCCTCGGCTCCTCCGCTCGCATCTCCTGTGGGCGGGACTAAGTCTCGAGGATAGGAGTCGAGAAGGGGAGTCGAGGAGGAACATTTGAAGACATGAGAAAGGGCCCTTGTGTCTTCTCTGTTCCTTCTTCCTGTGTTTGCCTTCCTGTCGTTAGTTTCCCTGGTGTGTCTGATTGTCTGATTGTGTTCACCTGTTGCCCTTGTGTTTCTGCCTCCCTTACCTCAGCTGTGTCTTGTCTTGTGATTACCCCTCTCTGTATTTAGTCTTGTCTTTCCCTGTGTGCCTTGTCGGTTCATTGTTTGTTTTTCCTGTCTCCCTCCATGTTGGTCACGATCGCTTTTGGTATTGTATCTTCCTCGTGTTACCTATGTATTTCATGCCATGTTATTTACGTTCATCAGCTTTTTTATTAAAGCTCACTTTTGTTTTGAAACCCGCTTCCCTTTTAATCTGCTTTTGGGTCCTACCTTTTGCCGAACCTTAACAGAATGAACCGACCAAATATGGACCCAGCGGATATTGAAGATTTTGAGTTAGATCTGTTCGATCTAGACTTTTCCCTTCAATGTTATTATGCCGAGTGGAGTGGAACCTCGTCAAGAAGGGACAAAGAGGCTATCCTCAAGAAGGCACAAATGGAGGTGTCTAACATGCCATGGCTGAGGAGCTCGTTGCCTGAATGGCTCAGAGTTTTTTCGCGTAGCCCTGAGTGCCAGTCTCCATTCTCTGACCCTTTTTTGGGATCCCGCCTGGCGTTTGGAGGTCCACGGAGCCTCCAAAAGACCTCAAAGAAACGCAAGGTCAGGAAGCCAGCTCGTAATCCAGTACCGGCCCACACAGCCATGCTTCCGTGCTCCATTACCTGGCTCACACAGCCAGGGTCCAGGCTTCTGTTCCGTGCCCAGCAGCCATGGTCACTGCTCCAGAACCGGACCTTACAGTCATGTTTCCGTGTTCCAGTGCCGGTCCACACAGTCATGGTACCGTGCTCCAGTACCATCCCACACAGCCATGGTTCCGTGCCCAGCAGCCATGGTGCCTGCTCTAGTACCGGCCCACACAGCCATGGTTCCGGCTCCAGAACCGGCCCATACAGCCATGGTTCCAGCCCCAGTTCTGGCCCCAGCAGCCATGGTTCCGGCCCCAGTTCTGGCCCCAGCGGCCATGGTTCCGGCCCCAGCAGCCATGGTTCCGGCCCCAGTTCTGGCCCCAGCAGCCATGGTTCCAGCCCCAGTTCTGGTCCCAACAGCCATGGTTCCGGCTCCAGAACCGGCCCATACAGCCATGGTCCAGGCCTCTGTTCCGGTCCCAGCAGCCATGGTCCCGACTCCAGTTTCGGCTCCAGTACTGGCTCCCCGGCCCACTCCAGCTCCCCGTGTTTTGTCAGTGGTTCGGCCCACTCCAGCCCCCCGTGTTTTGTCAGTGGTTCGGCCCACTCCAGCTCCTCGTCTCCTGTTGGCTCTCCGGCCGACGCCAGACCCCCGTGTCCTGTTGGCTCTATGGCCGACGCCTACCCCATGTCCTGTACCGTTGGAGGTCCCGCCGACTACTCTTCTGCCGGGGGTCCTGCCAACCCTATGTCCTGTGCCGTTGGAGGTCCCGCCGACTACTCTTCTGCCGGGGGTCTTGCCAACCCTATGTCCTGTCCCGTTGGAGGTCCCGCCGACTACTCTTCTGCCGGGGGTCCTGCCAACCCTATGTCCTGTGCCGTTGGAGGTCCCGCCGACTACTCTTCTGCCGGGGGTCTTGCCAACCCTATGTCCTGTCCCGTTGGAGGTCCCACCGACTACTCTTCTGCCGGGGGTCCTGCCAACCCTATGTCCTGTGCCGTTGGAGGTCCCGCCGACTACTCTTCTGCCGGGGGTCTTGCCAACCCTATGTCCTGTCCCGTTGGAGGTCCCGCCGACTACTCTTCTGCCGGGGGTCCTGCCAACCCTATGTCCTGTGCCGTTGGAGGTCCCGCCGACTACTCTCCTGCTGGGGGTCTTGCCAACTCCATGTCCTGTCCCATTGGGGGTCCCGCCGACTACTCTTCTGCCGGGGGTCCTGCCAACCCTATGTCCTGTGCCGTTGGAGGTCCCGCCGACTACTCTTCTGCCGGGGGTCTTGCCAATCCTATGTCCTGTCCCGTTGGGGGTCCCGCCGACTACTCTTCTGCCGGGGGTCCTGCCAACCCTATGTCCAGTGCTGTTGGAGGTCCCGCCGACTACTCTCCTGCCGGGGGTCTTGCCAACTCCATGTCCTGTCCCATTGGGGGTCCCGCCGACTACTCTTCTGCCGGGGGTCTTGCCAATCCTATGTCCTGTCCCGTTGGGGGTCCCGCCGACTACTCTTCTGCCGGGGGTCCTGCCAACCCTATGTCCTGTGCTGTTGGAGGTCCCGCCGACTACTCTCCTGCCGGGGGTCTTGCCAACTCCATGTCCTGTCCCATTGGGGGTCCCACCGACTACTCTCCTGCCGGGGGTCTTGCCAACCCTATGTCCTGTGCCGTTGGGGGTTCCGCTGAGGGTCCTGCCAACTCCACGTCCAGTATCGTTGGGGGTCCTGCCGACACCTGTTCCGCTGTGGGTCCTGCCAACCCCATGTCCTGTCCCGTTGGGGGCCCCGCCGACTACTGCTCCGCCGGGATTCCTGCCAACACCAGATCCTGTCCTGTTGGGGGTCCCGCCGACACCTGCTCCGGCAGATTTCCTGCCTACACCATATCCTGTCCTGTTGGGGGTCCCGCAGACACCTGTCCCGCCGGGGGTCCTGCCAGCTCCATGTTCTGTTCTGTTGGGGGTCCCGCCAACTCTGTGTCCTGTCCCGCCGGGGGTCCTGCCAACTCTGTGTCCTGTCCTGTTGGAGGTCCCGCCGACACCTGTTCCACCGGGGGTCCTGCCAACTCTGTGTCCTGTTCCGTTGGGGGTCCAGTCGACACCAGCCCTTGCTCCATCCGGGGTCCCATTGACACCAGCCCATGTCATGTTCAGGATCCCGTCTACGCCTGTCCCGTCGGCTCCGGTTCCTGTCCGGCCGATACTGGGTCCTGCCCGTCCTCCGGAGTTGTCCCGTCAGCGCCTTCCTGCCCGGCCTCCGGAGCTGTCCCGTCAGCGCCTTCCTGCCCGGCCTCCGGAGCTGTCCCGTCAGCGCCTTCCTGCCCGTCCTCCGGAGCTGTCCCGTCATGGCCTTCCTGCCCGTCCTCCGGAGCTGTCCCGTCATGGCCTTCCTGCCCGTCCTCCGGAGTTGTCCCGTCAGCACCTTCCTTCCTGCCCGGCCTCCGGAGCTGTCCCGTCAGCGCCTTCCTGCCCGTCCTCCGGAGCTGTCCCGTCGCCGCCTTCTTGTTCGCCCTCGAGCCCGGCCCCTTGAGTGCCGCGGTCTTCGCCCTCGATCCCGGCCTCCTGAGTTCCCCAGCCGCGGTCTTCGCCCTCGAGCCCGGCCCCCTGACTCTTCCAGCCGCTGCCTTCGCCCTCGAGCCCGGCCCCTTGAGTTCCCCAGCCGTGGTCTTCGCCCTCGAGCCCGGCCTCCTGACTCTTCCAGCCACTGCCTTCGCTCTCATGCCCGGGCCCCTGAGTTCGCCCGCTGTGGCCTTTGCCCCTTTTTGGACTCTGCCTTGCCCCCGGGCCGGGGCATTGTTTGTTTTTCCTGTCTCCCTCCATGTTGGTCACGATCGCTTTTGGTATTGTATCTTCCTCGTGTTACCTATGTATTTCATGCCATGTTATTTACGTTCATCAGCTTTTTTATTAAAGCTCACTTTTGTTTTGAAACCCGCTTCCCTTTTAATATGCTTTTGGGTCCTACCTTTTGCCGAACCTTAACAGCAGGTTGTGTAATGGGCTGAAAAAAAGGAAATATTTAGAAGATGAAGGAAGGAAGAACCTGCCCATTCAACGTGAGGTCAGACAGGATCTGCAGGCTCCGTAGATGCTCTCAATGACCTAATTTCCCTTAAAGAAAAAAAGAAATACATTTATCTTGCATGACAGTAATAATCGGAAATCTGACAGATCCAAAAGTCCACTGGCAAGAGTTTTTTTTTTATCCTGTTTTCCCCGTTTTTGTTCAAGTCTGTATAATGTAACCACATTAACTCTCTCCAGGGGCGGATCTAGACAAATATTCATGGGGTGGCAGGAGATTTTGAGGGGTGGCATCCCCTGGCAGAAGTATACAGTATGCTGATTTAATCGCAGTCATATCAATCAATGTTAACTTGGAAAGCCACAATATTAATATTTGAACTCAATAACATAGGTGACATTATTGTGGCACATCAGTAAAGTCTTACATATAAATATATAAAGGTGGCAGATGTAATTTAATGAATTTTAACTGAATGAGTTTGTCTCACTCTTAGACCAGCAGGGGTACCAAATCTATGAAGACTGCTGCAATAAGTACATTAACTGTCTCATCGATGTTTGTCTGAATTAATATGATATTAAGTGTATTAACAATCATATTATTCCTATCAGCTGTCAATCACTGTTATGATTCACATATTCATTTATTATTGAATAATCTATATTTTTTGGAGGAGTTAATGATGAATGTTCCTCAAGATGCTTGCTCACCCTCCTTCGAATATGAAACGTGTATTCAGCTAAAACATACACATCGCTGCAGTTATTATCCAGTGGAAAGTCCTTACCTACTGGCCTAGTTAAATCAAAGTGGTTACTTTTTTTTGGCTGGACAGTGTAGTTTTACACACCGTCTTATTTGACTTTCTCAGGACTTGAAACTGTTGAAACAAAGAAAAAAAATATATGCACACATACAAGCCAGGTCATCATCTTAACAGTTTGTTATGCTCATCGAGTCATCCGTGAGCAGAGCATCAAGTTGGCATGCCTATAACAGCTGAATGCGGCGATTACCATCTTGTTCAGCAACACGCCTCACAAACTTATTAAGATCTAAAGCTTTAGTGCGTTTTGATTCAATGCTGAGTACAGCCAAACTTGACAGTCTCTTCTCTGTCATTGCAGACCGCAAATACCTAATTCCTTCTGTCTACTTGAGTCCGAATGCTTCTCGTTTTGCGCCGTCCCCCCGTTCAAATGAAATGAAATCGCCACCAATCATATTTCCAAGCTCGCGCCAGGGCCGGGGGAGGGGTTACAAGACTCGCATCTTGCTGCACTCACTTGCACTCGGACATTAGAGATTTTCTCTCATAAATGTCCGATGAGCCACAACTTTTCTTTCAAAAGAAAGATGCCAACTGGGGTGGCAGCTGGGGTGGCAAGGCTATTTTTAGGGTGGCAGTTGCCACCCCATGCCACCCGGTAGATCCGCCCCTGACTCTCGTTGCAATTCTTTCCGTCACAGGCATCGGCACAATTTAAGAAATACACCATGCTTGACATCCTAAAATCCAAGAAAATCAGATGCATAACTTTGATGTGTCTCATTCTGTGGTAAGTGTTAGTTGTTTTTAATCATTCTTCAATTACATAACGGTAAAAGAATTACTACTGCTATCTAATTATGGGATTATGCATGTAGTGTGTTAAAAAGTCAAAGTGACATAAAATATCACTTTGACACGTCTTATCACACATTAGAATTGCCTGTCTGTCAGCATAAAATCTAAAATAAGATAGAACTGAATTTATCTCTGTAAGGAAATTGTGCTGCAACAGCTAGTGCAAAGTAGGAAGGGGTACACATATTTAATAGTTTTTTTCACCTAAATTACATACATATGTGTTAATTTGCTCATTATTCCCTGGAAAGCTCTGCTGCATACCATATTACTGTAATTGAGTAGAATTTGCTTGTGGACCTTAGAGCATTTAAAAAAGTAAAACTTCAAAAACTTCTTTTCAGACATAGTGTCTTCGTTACTCTGGGTAAACAGCAACACACTATGTATCGGTTTTTCTTTTTTTAAAGTGTGGTATGTTGACTATCCAGAGTACGAGAAACACATGTCCCTGTTGATCTATTAAAAATGTACAAAAACAAAAGGAGAACAAATTATAAATATAGAGTAATACATACATAGATTGCTGTATGAAATCATTTGTACTTTGGGTGAGTTGACTCTAATAGAAGCTGCTTGTTAGGTGGCGCATTATGTGTTTAGAGCATTCTCCCACCTCTTAAGCTAAATCAACAATTTAAACCCCTGTTGGATTAGCTTGAAACTGCATCATCACAAAGTTAAAGCAGGATTGTTCTTCTTCTGAGCCCATAAAACTTATATTTTTAAATACTTCAAAAGATTCAAACAGGACAGCAATGCTACACAAATGTTATAATCTTATTGAAATCTACATCACTGCGACCTTTGTTCAGTCATAAATGTCATCGTTTCCTAAGAGGAGATCATGTTCAACGTGCAACACAGGGTATAGGTTTATATAAGAGGGGGCTGGTTGTGCAAGATTATGTCATGAACCAGGGGCGTTTCCTGGACCTGGAAACATTCGGGGCTTAGCCCACAGTGGCGGCGCCAGAGACTTTCTTTTGGGGGTGCTGTGGGGTATCTTGACATTTCATAGTGTGCTCAAACATGTAGGGTTTCCCATTAAGGTACCGGGCGCTACAGTGGAATTTTCTACTGCAACACTCCCCACACGCACATACACAGTACACCCTCGATAATCAGCTCACGGCATATAGGTGTAAGCAGGGGTAAAGTGCTATTTTTTACAAGTGGGGGGTGGACCTAACATCCTCTAGGGGGGTCCGGGGGCATGCTCCCCCAGGAAGATTTTTTTTTTTTATATTGAAGTTAAATGCATCAATCTGGTGCACTTTGAGAGCAAAATGAAGAGATCTATGGATACATCTCTCAACACAAGTGACGCTATGCAATTCAGATTTTTGCCGTACCTGCGTACCAGTTATGTGCACCCCTGATTATATTATTGAGGGAGAATTGTCCGGGGCTACAGAAAAAACATTCGGGGCTTTAGGCGACACCACTGTCATGAACTCAGAAATGTGCAGTTTGCAGTTTTATCACATGTTAATTATTCTCTAAGCACCTAGAATAGTGCACTCTGGATTAATACATAAGTCACATCTGGAGAAAGTTGCTGTGTTACTGATGTTCCCTTGAGACAAGCAAAGAAACATCTGAAATGTACTTTCTGTCATGTTTTTAATATTCATTAGTTAAGTATTTTAGTGCTTAGAGTGTGCTACAGTGCAGTAAAGAATGATTTTATCATGTTTGTGTTTCACCAGATAAAGTGAAGCTACATATTAAACAGACCCAGTTTCCTATAGGCTTAGCAAATTGACCCTTGCACAATCACCAAACTGACCTATGGGTTCAAGAAGGTTCAAATAAAGAATCGGTGCTGATAAGATACCAGAAAAGACAGTATTCAGGCCCTTTATTGTCCCTCTTTCCCAGAAGGGACAATAAACATCTGAACTGAGGTCAAATTGCACAGTGTTTAGCTAGTTATTCCCAAATGAGATCATTTATATTTCTTTAATGCATAAGACTTCTGTTCGCTCTGCTTGGGAGAAACTTGATGATTTCATGTGACCCCTTTTTTAATATGTCATGTATTTAAAAAATATAGAAATTAGAAAATTCATTCATAACTCACTTCCAACATCCTCTCTTTCTCCTCCTCAGATCTTCAATATGTTGCTCTGGCACTGGAAATGACTGGAAAGTTTGGCTTCACCATGGCCTTCAGCATCATCTACTTTTACACCGCTGAGGTTTACCCTACTGTACTCAGGAACGTGGGCATGGGGATGTGCTCCTCTGCGGCACGCATCGGCTGTCAGGGTTGAGCGAAGCAGGCAGGACCCAAATGCAGATTTAACAGAAAATACCTTTATTTCAAGCTCTCCCCCGTGAACACAGTCAACAACAAACAAGGATCTCACAAAGACTAACAGAAACGATAGTTACGGCTGTAACTACGGTTCTATGAGTCCCGGATGACCGCCAGAGGCGGTGCTTTTAGCACTGGATATGTCCATCGTGCGCATGCGCAGCTCGAGTACCAATAACAACAAAGTCACCTGTGACCCACGTGACACCGGCTATAACAGCCGGTGTCGTCAGAGGATCTGTTCCCAGAATCTTCTCGCGAGCACACAAGAGTTCTGAGTGACAGGAAACTCTGGCGGTCATCCGGGACTCATAGAATCGTAGTTACAGCCGTAACTATCGTTCTATTTCGTCCCTACTGACCGCCAGAGGCGGTGCTTTTAGCACTGGATGACTTATACCAACCATGTCATGAAGAATCCAAGCCCTGGCTCACTACTGGAAGCAGCGGAGCTCGGCAAAAGGACCACGCCCAAAGAATGGGGAGTGGCGACATTAACCCGATAACTGGAGAATGTGCCAGAAGACGCCCGCGACGCCGCGGCGCAGATGGTCTCCAGGGGCGCCCCTCTCAGGGCAGCCCAAGATGTTGAGATGCTCCTTGCAGAGTGGTATCTCAGCCCAGATGGCAAGGGGCGGCCACTGGCCCCGTAGGCATGTGAGATGGTATCGACAACCCAGTGGGATAGCCACTGGTAGAGGGCACACCTCCTTTAGTGCCGCTATGGCAAAAACAAGAGTTGCTCCGACTGCCGTATACAGGCAGTAGCCTCGATATTCGCCCTTCTGGCACCCACAGGGCACAGCCACTTCGACGTGCCGTTCTCCCGAATGTCAAAGCGTGCCAGCTGGGCAGGCTGATTGAAGTGGGTTTGTGGAAGCACCCTGGGCAGGAATGCCAAGGGCAACACCTGAGAGTCCCACCTCGGGCATGTATCGTTTATGGAGAGGACATGTAACTCCCCAACTTGCCTCCCTGAGGCCATGGCAAGCAGAAATGCTGCCTTCGTGGGCAGCCACCAAAGCCAGGGGCTCGAAGGGAGGAGATGATAGGGCATCCGCAGCAGGGGCAGGTCCCAAGCCGGAGCCCTCGGGGTGCTAGGGGGACGCTGCCGTAAAGCCCCTCTTCAGGAAGAGGGACACCGACCTGAGGCACCCCGCCGTGGTGCCGTCGACCCGAACATGTCGGGCAGAAATAGCAGCCACATAAATTCAGAGTGGAGTGAGAACGTCCACTATCTAGAAGGGACTGCCGTCTGGGCAACAGTGTACCTGCTGTCCCAAGGAACATGCATATTCTTGCCCCTCAGTTGGGGTAGAAAGTACGTGAGTGCAAGCTGCACAGCCCGAAGCTCTAGCACGCTGACATGGCGTGCACCCTCCTGGGCAGACCACTGACCCTGAGCGGTCCTGCCCTGCCGCACTGCACCCCACCCTAAGAGACATGCACCTATGGTGACGGTCTCCTGGCAGGATGGGATGGCGCCCATGGGCACGCCCATCAGGAGATAGACCCTGCCCCTCCGGCGTGACAGAGAGTGGAGACAACGCTGCAACGCTCTGACTTTCCTGTGCCTGTGCCACTTGGCCTCCAAGAGAAGGCTGATCAGCCACATCTGCATGGGGCACAACGACAGCGGGCCTAAGGGCCCAACGGCTGAGGCAGCCGTCAGTCTGCCCAAGGGCCGGAGGAACTGAATATCAGGCACCCTCTTGCCCGGCCCACGAGGAAGTAGGCATCCCTAAAGTCCACGGTTGCAAACCACTCCCACTGTGCATGTGCTGCGGTCAGCATATGGAATGGCAGCACCTCCAGGAATATGTCGATTCCTCTGAGGTCCAAGAGCAGGTGAATTCCGCCGACTTTCTTGGCCACGAGAAAGTACGCAGAGTAGAACCCCCTGGGCTAAGCAGAGGGTCTACTGGCTCGATTGCCTCTTTGGGCAGAAGGACGGACAACTCTTGGCTAGAGCTAGGGCATCTGCCGGATCGCTGACGACTGTCATTTTGGCCCGGCCGAAGGCTAGGGGCCGGAACTGCGGTTCGTACCCCTGGGTTAAGGTGAAAACCACCCAAGGGCCGGAAGTACAGACAGCCCAGTAGCTGAGCTGCTGCTGGGGGGAGGCCGGTAAGGCTCTGAGGCACGAGGCCGCCTAGAAGGCCGGCAGCCGGGGGCACAACAGATGAGTGGGCCGCTGGGACCTGCGCAGACCACCACTGTAAGCTGGTGGCTGAGTGCGGCTGCTAGAGGGGCCCCTGGGCCTGCTGGGAGTGGGCACAGGCCTATAAAAGACCCGAGAGCTGCTGCCTGGTCTGCCTAGCTTGGGCAGCACGCTCCAGTGCCTACAGGGCAGCTGCCCCAAACAGCTCCCCTGACTCGACTGGCACACCCCGGAGGACATGTCTCCGACAGTGGTGACTAAGCAGGCCAAACCTGGCGACGAGTCTGCACCATAAGGACATGACTCGTCCCAATTCCCTAGCATTAGAGCAAAGGCTTGCAGTGATGCATCACTGAGGCCCAGCAAAGAAGGCTCAGCCGGAGCCTGCTGCAGAGAGGTAGAGACAGCCAGTATCAGATGGGAGAGGGAGTTCCCGTGCCGCTGTGTCGTAGGCCTTACAGAGCAGCTCGTTTGTGACCCTGCACTGAGGCCGAGGGCGCCTGGCATCCGGGGCCAGAATCGGGGAGGTGATGGCAGGCTCAATGGATGGCAAGCGACCCAGCCCCACCCTCGCCGGATCCTGCATGGCAGCAGAGTGGGAGAGGGCCCTGGGGTTTCTCTAGCATGCATGGAGCTCCCTCAGGTACTCCTCTAAAGGAGGAACAGTGGGAATGAAAGGGGGCAGGGTTATGCCTGAAGAAGGCGCTAGCCTGGGTCGGCCTGCGGAGCCTGAAGCTGCAAGCGTACCAGGGCCGCACGAATAATGGCCGCCATGGAGCCGTCCTCCGTGCCCTGCAAAGAGCTCTGAGCAGAGGAGTGGGGAGCCTCTTCGGGGGTGAGCGGGCCCCTGCCCCCCCCCTTTCAAGAAGAGGTTCAGCCGGAGCCGCTAGCGACATGGCATCCTCAAGCAGAGGTGTGGCAACCGAAGGCGGGCCAGGCGGCAAGCTAGTAGCCCCCACACCGGCCCCTGGCTGAAGGGCCAACAGGAGCGGCTTTGTCTGCTCCATGATGGCAGCTAACCGATCCACCTTAGGGGACAGCCCACATGAATGAGCCATTCTGTGGGTAGCCAGATGCAGCGTAGCCGGGAGCGGGTGCGGGAACACAGCCTGCACCAGCTACCTGTTTAACGGAAAGAGTAGAGCGGTGCTGCTACTCGCCAAACAGAAAGAGGGATGTAATTACACCCACGTTACCGGCAGAGGGAGCGGGAGCGAGAGCGCTGCCTTCGCCTAGCTGGATTAATAAACAAGGCAGTCTAGCGTCTACCAGGAGCGGGGGCGAGAACACTGCCTTCACTGGTTAAGTTCGAGACGAATGCCAGATGCAGCGTAACCGGGAGCGGGTGCGGGAACACCGCCTTCACCAGCTACCTGCTGAACCGAAAGAGTAGAGCAATGCTCCTACTCGCCGAATACAAAGAGGGATGTAATGTCCTACGCCCACGTTACTAGCAGAGGGAGCGGGGAGCGAGAGCACTGCCTTCACCTAGCTGAGTAAATGAAAGTGCAAGGCTACTAGCAGAGGGAGCGGGGAGCGAGAGCACTGCCTTCACCTAGCCGAGTAAACGAAGCACGGAGCTACCAGCAGAGGGAGCGGGAGCGAGAGCACTGCCTTCACCTAGCTGGATTAAATAAGAAGTTCAACAGGACAGTTTAGCCGGGCGGCTGCTGCTAGAATCAAGTACACGTCTACCAGGAGCGGGGGCGAGAACACTGCCTTCACTGGTTGAGTCAGAGACAAATGCCAGATGCAGCGTAACCGGGAGCGGGTGCGGTAACACAGCCTTCACCGGCTACCTGCTGAACGGAAAGAGTAGAGCAATGCTCCTACTCGCCGAACACAGAGGGGGATGTGAATGACCTACACCCATGTTACTAGCAGAGGGAGCGGGAGCGAGAGCACTGCCTACACCTAGCTAGATTAAACGAAGAAGCTTAACAGGGCAGTTTAGCCAGGCAGCTGCTGCTAGGAATCAAGCAGCACGCCGAACACGCCAGATGTTAGCCAAGTGGCCGCTGCTAATAGCCAGAGTGATACGTTACAGGGCAACGTTACCGGGAGCGGGAGCGAGAGCACTGCCTTCACCAGCTGAGTTAAATAATGAAGCTAAACGGTCCATGCAAGGTGCTAGTCAAGCGGCTGCTGCTAACAATCAAGCGAAATAAAGTCAAAAAACACAATGTTTAAGACCAGATAACTAGCTTCCAAAGAAGAGAACAGCACAGAGCTGTAGTTACAGTAGTAACCATGGCCAGCCTACACGGCCTAGAACCGTAGTTACAGTAGTAACTATGGACAGTACTTGCACGGCTTAGAACCGTAGTTACAGTAGTAACTATGGCCAGTACTTACACGGCTTAGACCCGTAGTTACAGTAGTAACTATGGCCAGTATTTACGCGGCGTAGAACCGTAGTTACAGTAGTAACCATGGCCAGTACCTACGCGGCTTAGAACCGTAGTTACAGTAGTAACTATGGCCAGTACTTACGCGGCTTAGAACCGTAGTTACAGTAGTAACTATGGCCAGTACTTACGCGGCTTAGAACCGTAGTTACAGTAGTAATTATGGCCAGTATTTACACGGCGTAGACCCGTAGTTACAGTAGTAACTATGGCCAGTACTTACGCGGCTTAGAACCGTAGTTACAGTAGTAACTATGGCCAGTACTTACGCGGCTTAGAACCGTAGTTACAGTAGTAACTATGGCCAGTATTTACAAGGCGTAGACCCGTAGTTACAGTAGTAACTATGGCCAATACTTAAACGGCTTAGAACCGTAGCTACAGTAGTAACTATGGCAAAAGTAACCGTGGCCGGTGAATGGCCACACATGCGGAGCACACAGCACACACAGTGAAGATTGTTCTCCGCATCTACCCATCCTAGTGCTAGGAGACTAGCACTAGGAGCGGTAAATACAACAATATAGCGCTACTGCAGTCGCTGAGAATGAAGCTAATTAGCTTCTAAGGAATAGAACAGCCCGCAAGAACCATAGGCCATGGTTACAGCAGTAACCATGCTGTAGTTGCATGGCCTAGGACCGTAGTTACAGTAGTAACTCTGGCCAGAACTTACCTTACTCTCTGCACCTAACAAAAAACAGGCAAATTATGGCACTGTGGGCTTTCCATACAATTAAATGAGAGACGCAGCGAAAGCTGGAAACTCAAAAGCTAAAGATAGCCCGGGGGCAAAGCAGAAGCCGAGAAGGGGGACTCGGGCGGACGGCCCGGGGGTAAGGCAAAAGGGCAGGGAAGTCCGCAGCGGGGAAACTCAGGGGGCCGAAGACAGGGGTGAAGGCCTCGACGGGGTACATTTGGGGGCCGGGCTCGAGGGCGAAGGCATCGGCTGGGAAAGTCAGGGGGCCGGGCTCAAGGGCGAAGGCATCGGCTGGGAAACTCAGGGGGCCGGGCACAAGGACGGGCAAGAAGGCGGCGACGGGACAGCTCCGGAGGACGGGCAGGAAGGCAGGGCCGGGACAGCTCCGGAGGCGGGACAGCTCCGGAGGACGGGCAGGAAGGCAGTGCCGGGACAGCTCCGGATGACGGGCAGGACGGAGGCGGGACACTGCCAGAGGATGGGCAGGAAGGCAGCGCCGGCAAAGCTCCGGAGGACGGGCAAGGAGGCCGCGATGGGGCCCCTCCGGGGTCAGCTGGATTACCGGAGCAGGAGTACAGGGATCGGGAGCTCTGGGAGCTGGAGATGGCGGGACCCCCGGTGGGACAGGAACCGGTGTCGGCCGGACAGGAACCGGAGCCGTCAGGACAGTTGTAGAGGGAACCCCTGATGGGACAGGCATAGACGGGACCCTAGACAGAACATGGGCTGGTATCAGTGGGACCCCGGACGCAGCAATGGCTGGTGTCGACTGGACCCCAGACGGAACAAGGGCTGGTGTTGATGGGAACAGGACACAGTGTCGGCGGAACAGGTGTCAGCGGGACCCCCAACAGAACTGGACATGGTGTAGGCGGGACCCCCGGCGAGTCAGGATCTGGTGGCAGCGGGACCTCTGACTGCACATGATTCGGAGCTGGCTGGACCTCCGACGGAACAGGTGTCGGCGGGACCCCCGGCGGGACAGGTGTCGGCGGGACCCCCAACGGGTCAGGACACAGAGTTGGCAGGACCCCCAACGGAACAGAACATGGGGTTGGCAGGACCCCCGGCAGAACAGTAGTCGGCGGGACCCCCAAAGGGACAAGACAAGGGGTTGGCAGGACCCCCGGCAGAACAGGTGTCGGCTGGACCCCCAACGGCACAGGACATGGAGTTGGCAGGACCCCCGACGAAACAGGTGTCGGCTGGACCCCCAACGGCACAGGACATGGAGTTGGAAGGACCCCCGACGAAACAAGTGTCGGCTGGACCCCCAACGGCACAGGACATGGAGTTGGCAGGACCCCCGGGGAAACAGGTGTCGGCTGGACCCCAACGGCACAGGACATGGAGTTGGCAGGACCCCCGACGAAACAGGTCTCGGCTGGACCCCCAACGGCACAGGCCATGGAGTTGGCAGGACCCCCGACGAAACAGGTGTCGGCTGGACCCCCAACGGCACAGGACATGGAGTTGGCAGGACCCCCAGCAGAACCCCCAACGGAACAAAGCATGGAGTTGGGACATGAGTTGGGACTTGAGAAGGGACTAGAGAAGGGAAATGAGAAGGGATTTGAGAAGGGACTTGAGAGGGGACTTGAGAAGGGACTAAAGAGGGGATTAGAGAAGGGACTTGAGAAGGAACTAGAGAGGGGATTAGAGAAGGGACTTGGAAAGGGACTTGAGTAAGGACTTGAGAAGGGACTTGAGAAGGGACTTGAGAAGGGACTTGAGAAGGGACTTGAGAAGGGACTTGAGAAGAGACTAGAGAAGGGACTAGAGTAGGGACTTGAGTTGGGACTTGAGTAGGGACTAGAGAAGGGACTGGAGTAGGGACTGGAGATGGGACTTGAGAGGGGACTTGAGAGGGGTCTTGAGAGGGGACTTGAGAGGGGACTTGAGAAGGGAATTGAGTAGGGACTAGAGGAGGGACCATGGCTGCTGGGGCCGGAACCAGGGCCTGAACCATGGCTTCTGGGGCTGGGACCATGGCTGCTGGGGCCGGGACCATGGCTGCTGGGGCACGGGCTGGAATCCTGGCCTTGCGTTTCCTTCCATGCTGCCTTGAAGCCTTGTGGAGGCTCAGAGGTCCTCCAAAGGCCAGACGAGACCCAGTGAAAGGGTCCTTGAAAGGAGCCTTGTTGGGAACTGTGGCAGGCAGGGGGCTAGCATGCCAGGGGCTAGCATGCCAGTGGCTAGCAGGCCGGGAAACCGGTTTGACCTCAAAGCTATCGAAAAAGTCCTCCACCCACTCGGGTAGTAACTCCCTTAACAAGGGCCTCAAGGTTACTTCTTGGCGTGCCGTAGAGATGATAGACTGCCTCTCTTCTCTACTGGAGGCGTATCGACAGTCAGCAGGCAGGACCCAAATGCAGATTTAACAGAAAATACCTTTATTTCAAGGCTACAAGTAACATACAGAGCTCTCCCCCGTGAACACAGTCAACAACAAACAAGGATCTCACAAAGACTAACAGAAAAAACAGAACCTAAATGCACACAGGACTAATGAAACAAACAAGACACAGGTGAGGAGGGAGGAGAAAACACAGGGGCACCAGGTGAACACAATCAGGTAATCAGGTAAGAGGGAACACACAGACAGGAAGCAACAGGCAAGACGGGGGGTGAACACTTTTCAAAATAAAACAGGAAACCAAAGACAGATCTAGACAAGACAAAACACAACACAGACAGATCGTGACATCGGCAGCATCACAGCTCCTTATGTCATATATTTAGGTGAGAAGATGAGTATATTATCTCACAATGTATATAAGACATCACTGCATTGACATTCTTTATGAGTCCAAAAGAACATCTGCTTTGGATAACATCAACGACATGTACACATTTATTGAAGTTTTATTTATATTCAAGTAAAATGGTGTCTTTTTATAATGAAGAATTTTGCTCCTTTTTTATTTTCAGGTAGTTATAATAAGGCTCTTCCTTATATCCTCATGGGAAGTCTCACAATTGCCTCATCTGTTGTGAACCTTTTCCTTCCGGAGACCCTCAACAGAGATCTTCCAGAAACAGTGGAGCAGATGCAGGAATGTCAGGGGTAAGTTCATTCCACTTAAAATCCTGTGTTTTTCATGTTACTATTACATATTTATTTTTGAATCAACTTTATTATTATTATTTGTATTATTTTTTTTTTTTATAGCAGGCTATGGTTTTCTTAAAAAATGTACATTTGGTTTTAAGATGTTTTTTGTATATATTTTAATACCCTATATTTGTGGTAGCTGTGTTGCTTAACTGCTTTTCTTGCAGGCTCCGTAGATGTTCTCAATGACCTAGTTTCCCTTAAAGAAAGAAAGAAACAGAAAGTGACAGTAATACATTTATCATGCATGACGGAAATCTGACAGATCCAAAAGTCCACTGGCAAGAGTTTTTTTTTCATCCTGTTTTCTCCTGTTTTGTTTTCAAACAGTTTATTTTTGTACTCAGTTGATGCTTGCTAATTCGAAAAAAATGTTTTGGCAAAATTCCAAGAGAAAAGTTTAGGTTCTAAAATGTATGTATGAAATTGAAGTATATGTTTGATTGGTATGTGAGTCTGTGTTACACAATACTTGAGATTAGAATATAAACATTTGAAACCACCATGCCATTATCAGTTGTTTTTTATTTAAACATAAATAATTATCTTAAATGTTTGTTTCTCAATGTGTTCACGTTGTTGCTTTCAGTGAAAAATAGGTTTGGAGCATGCTGTGGTTGAAACACTGGGAACATATGGGAACAAAAGCACTCTCACATGCCCGAATGATACATAATAAAAGGCAGCTAGAAACAGCAAGCCTCGCTCTGTCCAAAAGGAACAAAATACAACCTCTACAGCTCAAAAATCAACATGTATTACCAAACTTATTTATCAATTATAATACAATTTACCTTTATGTAAACTGGGACAAGTGTCCAAATATATCAAATTAAAAAGACGTTATATGTCCGAGTCTACCATGCACTGACAAAAATAGTAGAGGATTGATTCCCAGCAGGAAGGTGTTCTGAATACTTTGGAAAAGGAAACATTTTATACCTTTAGGAGTTGACATGCAAACTAACACTGATCTTTATGGTTGTGCCATTAAATAATGTCCTATTCGGCAGTGACTTTAACCTGTTAAGCCCAAGAGACCCCGGTACCGGGGCCCTCCCGCAACATCTTGCAGGAAACAGTGTCTGAGGGCATGTTCATTTAACCTGTTTCACGCCTTCCCCCCGGTACCGGGCGGATAAACGCGTCATTTGCAGGAAACAACGTCTAAGGAATCTTAATATTGAATAAAACTATGAATGTGTTATATCCATGTAACGGGAAGAAACTCAGCTAACTGATCTTTTTAATTTTTTTTTTCAAAAAAACCCCACAATGCTAGCACTCAGCCTCTGAATTAGCCTCGATCGAAAAAACGGGACCGACAAAGACACATAAACTCACTCAGAACTCCCTTATTACTTATCCTAGATGCACAACCAAACACTATTTTTTGGTGTCCTGGAGACACTGAATCTAACGGTGCCCACCTCAACACTCAGTGATAAACATTCGCGACGCTATCAACGAAAGCGTACATCATCACATGTGGAGCCAAGAAGCTAAACATATAAATATGGCTTACCTTGGTCAAAAGTGGTCTTCAATGGCATTAAAACGATAAAAAAACGATGCTGCAGTTAATCCATAGGTTCATCCTATGTGTCTGTGCCTTCTTTGAAATTATTTCTGATAATCCATAAGCAATACAACTGCGTTTTAGTTTCCAAACTCCAGAAGGAGACATTCCTCCAGTTTAGTTTCGCTTTCCACACGCGAAGCGGCAACATTTTTTCTTTACAATGTGTGTCTATGTAGGTATCCTCCTTCGATTCTATTGGCTCTAACGGTCACAAGGGTATGTCAACCAACCAGATCGAGCAAGGGGGGCCAGAGATAGGTCAAATCCACCCAAATGACCCCAGATGGCCCAGTTTTTGGCTAAATCTCTCTAAAAAGGTCAAATTTCACTTGTTTTGCATCAATCTTGATACAGGGTACTTATTATATGTTGTACTTTGGATTCCTAAAGCTTTTAGTCTACTAACCCATCATCCAAGGGTAGTTTTCACTATCTGTAAAAAATAATTTTTGGACGGACACTATAATTTACAGTTTTTTACTATGTAAAATCTGAATTTTCTTTAAAATAAAAAACATTTATATTGATTCTGACACTTCTACATCCAACTCACAGGTTTATCATTACTTTGAGAAAAGATTATTAATTTAACCCTTTTAGAAGGGAAGATATGGTCATTTGTTCTGGGAATGTCATTTTCGAGCCTGAGACCTGAAAAACAGGCTCAGAGTGGAACAGGTTAATAGACTATGAATGTTTTATATCCATGTAATGGGAAGAAACTCATCTTACTGATCATTTGTATTTTTTTTTCAAAAAAAACCCCACAATGCTAACGCTGAGCCTCTGAATTAGCAACGAGCGAAAAATGCTAACAGATTACTGCACCGAAAATCACTCATAAAACCTTATTATTGATCTTTTCTGCACATCCAACACATCGATTCACATCGTGAGATGACACAGAATCGATGGGTACATACATTATCACTCTATGATACGAACTCGCGACTTTATAAACAAAAACAGACATCAAAACATGTGGCGCTAGGTAGCTAAAAACGCTAACATGGCTTACCTGTGTCGTAGTCTGGTCAAAAGTGGTCTTCAATGGCATTAAAACGATAAAAACGCTGCTGAAGTTAATCCATAGGTTAATCCAATGTGTCTGTGTGCCTTTGAAATGATTTCTGATAATCCATAAGCAATAAAACTGCTTTTCCGTTTCCAGATGTTAGAGCTAGAGTATAGGTTCGCTCTGATGCAAAACTGCATGCGCGAAGCCCCCACCTTTTTTTTACCATGTGTGTGTGTGGGGAAATCCCCCTTCGATTCTATTGGCTCTAACGGTCAGAAAGAGGTGTCAACCATTAAAATCGACCAAGGGGGGCCAGAGATATGGAAAATCCACCCAAATGACCCCAGAAGTGTTTTTTTTGTGCTAAATCTCTCTAGAAAGGTCAAATGTCACTTTTGCATCAATCTTGATACAGGGTACTTATTATATGTTGTACTTTGGATTCCTAAAGCTTTTAGTCTACTAACCCATCATCCAAGGGTAGTTTTCACAACACACTCTCACTCCCTAAGCGTCCAGGAGCGACGCTTGGTCAGGGTCCCGTGGCGTCCAGTTGTGACGCGCCGAGGCTCCTTCAGCTTCATAAACGGACGCAAAGAGCTTTCAACTGATTGCAATGTATTCCCATCGGCGGCGGTATTTGACGCTTAGGGAAGCACGGCATTCGTTTGTGTTTTGAATTGTACACCCGGAAGTAAGTATTCCCCTTACTGTCGATTGATTTGACAGTGATATCTCCACTACTCATCAACTCAAAAACACCAGATTATCCTTGTTAATTAAACGACATTGATAGGTTTTAGTGTGTGTACAATGCTTTTGTCACGTTTTCCCCTTCAATTCTGAGAAACAACTCGTTTTCTATGAGTTTTGGATAGCCGAAGACATTACTTTACCCACAATCCTCTGTAGCAACCATAGACTGTATAAAACAATTAAATAATACATTATTCCGAGTGTGCTTGCTTTTCTCTTTGAAAGTCATCACATAACGGCATTGTAATACACGTTTCGGCTGCATTAAATATGACATATCTGCCGTAGTTAACTCTATTTATAGAGCCCTGATGACAAGACTTCTAGACAAACAGGAACTGCCGCCAAAACTGAAAACTTGACGTGGATCTTAAATATATAAGCAATTAAACAACATCTTACATTTCTTTTCACACAATACGGCTGACTTTTATATTTGATCCAATTGGTAGATAGGCTGTATTTACGCCATAACGGTGCACAGCTGATAGAAAGGGATACCTACTGGTTAAAGCACGTTATTGCATTTTATTATTTTATTATTAGATATTAATAGGATCCCTATAAAGTATATTCTTTACTCGTTGTTATTTACAGTAAGAGATCCATATGTTTGTCTGTTTCACAAAGAGGATAGGTAGTTGATAAAATGTTAAGTACTTATTATTTTACTATTAATATAGTCTTAATTAAAGACTGTATATAATGACTATTTTGCACATCCCATTCAAGATTTCAAGATTTTCTAAGGTTTATTGACATTAAAGACTGTATATAATGACTATTTTGCACATCCCTTTCAAGATTTCAAGATTTTCTAAGGTTTATTGACATTAAAGACTGTATATAATGACTATTTTGCACATCCCTTTCAAGATTTCAAGATTTTCTAAGGTTTATTGACATATCATATTATACACAACTACGGTGTAGTTATGCAATGAATGAAAAACTTGGGTCGCAGGTTCCTCAACAGTGCATTACAAGACATCTATCAATATGTGTGTGTACCTCCACCATTACATTGTCATATTCTGCACATTTCTTATACTATCTACATACATCTTATAAGAGTATAATACATATGTATAATATCAGTTAAAAATAAGTGCTTAAACATAGTTAACATGGCAGGAAAGCAATATATTAGACGTTAAGTACTTTGTCAGGCTTAATATTTATCTGTAGATACAAATGTCACTGTGTGTGCTGTGTGCTCTGCATGTGTGACCATCAAAGAGGGTTTCATCCCTCCATATTCATCTTCTATACCCCCAAAGCTTTTTTCTTATTCAAAAGAAGACCTTAACCTAAAGTATTCTTTAATGTTTAAATAAAGCCTTATTAGTTTGTCTGTTTTGCACATCCTCCTATTAATATCTAATAATGAAATTATAAAATGCTATAACGTGCTTTAACCAGTAGGTGTCCCTTTCTATCAGCTGTGCACCGTTATGGCGTAAATACAGCCTATCTACCAATTGGATCAAATATAAAAGTCAGCCGAATTAGTGTTGATACTGCAAGGAGACGTATTGTGTGAAAAGAAATGTAAGATGTTGTTTAATTGCTTATATATTTAAGATCCACGTCAAGTTTTCAGTTTTGGCGGCAGTTCCTGTTTGTCTAGAAGTCTTGTCATCAGGGCACTATAAATAGAGTTAACTACGGCAGATATGTCATATTGAATGCAGCCGAAACGTGTATTACAATGCCGTTATGTGATGACTTTCAAAAAGAAAAGCAAGCACACTCGGAATAATGTATTATTTAATTTTTGTATACAGTCTATGGTTGCTACGGCGTGTTACAACTGGACGCCACGGGACCCTGACCAAGCGTCGCTCCTGGACGCTTAGGGAGTGAGAGTGTGTTGAGTTTTCACTATAAGTAAAAAATAATTTTTGGACGGACACTATAATTTACAGTTTTTTACTATGTTCAATCTGAATTTTCTTTAAAATAATAAACATCTATATTGATTCTGACTTTTCTACATCCAACTCACAGGTTTATCATTACTTTGAGAAAAAAGATTATTAATTTAACCCTTTTAGAAGGGAAGATATGGTCATTTGTTCTGGGAATGTCATTTTCGAGCCTGAGACCTGAAAAACAGGCTCAGGGCTTAACAGGTTAACCTCTGTTTGGCAATGATTAACTCCCCTGTCAAGGATTCTTTTCGTAACATTATATTTTATAATATTACTCAAATGTTCTTATTACTTGAGTTTGATAGAATACATCCAAATTAAACTTACTTATATTTGAAATGATTTTCTAGCACAACAAATTTAGAAACCCTACGATGTAGAACCTTTTACTTATTTCAACCATTTATCCATTAAGGTTATGCATTATTGTTTATAAAAGGCGTTGTGTTTATACAAGTGGAAGAAGTTCACATGGTTTCAGAAACGTGTGATATGGTGAAATATGCAAGGCTGCAATAACACGTTGTTAAACCAAACCCAGATTAGTGTGTAACTGTGTAACTGCAGCTCAGGTCACACTGCCATAAAAAGCCTGAACTCAGCTTAATTGCTCATATGTAGAAAGTGTGTGCAGTAGAGCACACTCTCTTGCATCTATCAGTATTCACTCAGTGTCTGCTTACCTTTTTCCTTTTTAAATGCCAATGACTAATGAAGTAATGGACAGCTCGGAAATTAGAGATTATGACACAATCACGTCTTTTCTTGGATCTTGGGGACCCTTTCAGCTAAGGATTTTCTTAGCAATGGCCTTCAGCATCCTGCCGAATGGATTTATTGGCGCCTATATCGTATTTGTAGGTGATACCCCTCCACACAAGTGCTTTATTCCTGATAACTACAGTATCAGCGAGGTGTGGAGAAATGAGACGATCCCTTTGGAAATGGTTGATGGCATCTCAAAGAGCAGCTCTTGCTCAAGACTTAACCTGGACATTGTCAGAAACTACTCTCAGAATAATATCATCCCAAATGTGGATGTAAATGTGAGTGAAATTCCTCTGGAGAAGTGTCTGGATGGGTGGACATACAGCAAAGAAATCTACCAGTCAACCATTGTCACAGAGGTGAGTCATAATAAGTCATCAATTATTTTCAATTTGAGCATATTTTCGTGGTTTCCACAGAGACATGGTCATATCATTTGTTTTCAACACACTCTCACTCCCTAAGCGTCCAGGAGCGACGCTTGGTTAGGGTCCCGTGGCATCCAGTTGTGACGCGCCGAGGCTCCTTCAGCTTTATAAACGGACGCAAAGGGCTTTCAACTGATTGCAATGTATTCCCATCGGCGGCAGTATTTGACGCTTAGGGAAGCACGGCATTCGTTTGTGTCGGAGGCTGTTAAAGGCAATGTGAGCGTCCATTCCCATTGGATAACGGAGAATTGAACACCCGGAAGTAAGTATTCCCCTTACTGTCGATTGATTTGACAGTGATATCTCCACTACTCATCAACTCAAAAACACCAGATTATCCTTGTTAATTAAACGACATTGATAGGTTTTAGTGTGTGTACAATGCTTTTGTCACGTTTTCCCCTTCAATTCTGAGAAACAAGTCGTTTTCTATGAGTTTTGGATGGCCGAAGACATTACATTACCCACAATCCTCTGTAGCAACCATAGACTGTATAAAAAAATGAAATAATACATTATTCCGAGTGTGCTTGCTTTTCTCTTTGAAAGTCATCACATAACGGCATTGTAATACACGTTTCGGCTGCATTAAATATTACATATCTGCCGTAGTTAACTCTATTTATAGTGCCCTGATGACAAGACTTCTAGACAAACAGGAACTGCCGCCAAAACTGAAAACTTGACGTGGATCTTAAATATATAAGCAATTAAACAACATCTTACATTTCTTTTCACACAATACGTCTCCTTGCAGTATCAACACTAATTCGGCTGACTTTTATATTTGATCCAATTGGTAGATAGGCTGTATTTACGCCATAACGGTGCACAGCTGATAGAAAGGGACACCTACTGGTTAAAGCACGTTATTGCATTTTATAATTGTATTATTAGATATTAATAGGATCCCTATAAAGTATATTCTTTACTCGTCGTTATTCTCTACTAATAGTCAGTGGCGACTGGTCATTAGGGGCAGGGGCACAGCCCCACCTAGTGTCAGCAGAAAGTATTACACATAATGATTACAAAAAATGCAAAGAGATGCAAAAAAAGAAATAAAAAAAAATATAAAATATATTTTAAGGTCATGTTTAATCATCTGATTCGTCTGTACATTGCTGTTTTAGTCTGTGTTCTTCTAATTAGTGTCTACAGTGCCGTTTTGAGCCATGTGGGACAAAACCTGATCATGCCCCACCCTCTCACTGTCAAAGTGAACGGTGACTGTAAAAACTACACTGCGCATGCTCAGAGTATTTTTCAATGTAATGTGTGTGGCAAAAAAAAAGACCATAGGGGCACAGAGCTGCCATCCCCACCATACGTCATCTCACATCATTCAGAGCTGTAAGTACGTGTGCCGCGAAAAGTGTGGTGTGTGAAGAGGAGACGAGAGAGCTGCAGTGACGCGTCCTAAAACCAGGAAGTAAGCTGCAAAAAAGCAATGAGGTTTCTCCATAGGATTTTAGAAAATAGCTCGAAATAAGATCTGTGGGAAACGTACCTGTTAGATAAATGCACGTTTTGTTCAGCCGGATAACATCCACATGTCTACCCTACTTTTATAATTTTTTTATCATAAATCTATCGATTAGATTTATGATAGACTTTTGAAACTACAAGAAGATAAGGAGGACTTTTACAAAAAAGTTATAGAAATTTTTGTCCAGAAGGATAGGCAAATGGACTTCATCTTCAAGTCAAGGTAAGACCGCAATTTTTTGAAAATGGGATCTTACTAAGAGAACAATTCAATATTTAAATGATAAAATTACATTTTTTGGGTATCCTTTTGTTGAACTGTCTGTTTAAAATTAATCGAAGCATCAGACAAAAAAAGCTTTTGAAAATAATATTGTATTTTGGTTTAGGTCAAAATATAATATTTGTAAACCTGAAGAGTCAGTGCCAGTGCCTCACCAGCCATGAACCTCACTGCACGTCACTGCAGAAGCTTATATATAGATATCTAAGTTTTTTGTGCCCCACCACTTTTGTACATATAAAAACGCCACTGCTAATAGTTAATTAAAGACTGTATATAATGACTATTTTGCACATCCCATTCAAGATTTCAAGATTTTCTAAGGTTTATTGACATTAAAGACTGTATATAATGACTATTTTGCACATCCCTTTCAAGATTTCAAGATTTTCTAAGGTTTATTGACATATCATATTATACACAACTACGGTGTAGTTATGCAATGAATGAAAAACTTGGGTCGCAGGTTCCTCAACAGTGCATTACAAGACATCTATCAATATGTGTGTACCTCCACTATTACATTGTCATATTCTGCACATTTCTTATACTATCTACATACATCTTATAAGAGTATAATACATATGTATAATATCAGTTAAAATAAGTGCTTAAACATAGTTAACATTGCAGGAAAGCAATATATTAGACGTTAAGTACTTTGTCAGGCTTAATATTTATCTGTAGATACAAATTTCACTGTGTGTGCTGTGTGCTCTGCATGTGTGACCATCAAAGAGGGTTTCATCCCTCCATATTCATCTTCTATACCCCCAAAGCTTTTTTCTTATTCAAAAGAAGACCTTAACCTAAAGTATTCTTTAATGTTTAAATAAAGCCTTATTAGTTTGTCTGTTTTGCACATCCTCCTATTAATATCTAATAATAAAATTATAAAATGCAATAACGTGCTTTAACCAGTAGGTGTCCCTTTCTATCAGCTGTGCACCGTTATGGCGTAAATACAGCCTATCTACCAATTGGATCAAATATAAAAGTCAGCCGAATTAGTGTTGATACTGCAAGGAGACGTATTGTGTGAAAAGAAATGTAAGATGTTGTTTAATTGCTTATATATTTAAGATCCACGTCAAGTTTTCAGTTTTTTCGGCAGTTCCTTTTGTCTAGAAGTCTTGTCATCAGGGCTCTATAAATAGAGTTAACTACGGCAGATATGTCATATTTAATGCAGCCGAAACGTGTATTACAATGCCGTTATGTGATGACTTTCAAAGAGAAAAGCAAGCACACTCGGAATAATGTATTATTTAATTTTTGTATACAGTCTATGGTTGCTACAGAGGATTGTGGGTAATGTAATGTCTTCGGCCATCCAAAACTCATAGAAAACGACTTGTTTCTCAGAATTGAAGGGGAAAACGTGACAAAAGCATTGTACACACACTAAAAACCTATCAATGTCGTTTAATTAACAAGGATAATGTTTTTGAGTTGATGAGTAGTGGAGATATCACTGTCAAATCAATCGACAGTAAGGGGAATACTTACTTCTGGGTGTACAATTCTCCGTTATCCAATGGGAATGCACGCTCACATTGCCTTTAACAGCCTCCGACACAAACGAATGCCGTGCTTCCCTAAGCGTCAAATACCGCCGCTGATGGGAATACATTGCAATCAGTTGAAAGCCCTTTGTGTCCGTTTATGAAGCTGAAGGAGCCTCGGCGCGTCACAACTGGACGCCACGGGACCCTGACCAAGCGTCGCTCCTGGACGCTTAGGGAGTGAGAGTGTGTTGGTCTGATAGGGAATTATTCATATGGCCATTTAGTTTATGTTCTAATCGTTTTAGCTTTTTGCTCTCCTCTGAATTCTCTGTCCAAACACAGGCAAACAGCCTTGGGAGAGTTACCGGTGTGATAAGGAAGGCCCTTTCTTTGTACTTGGCATTTAACCACAGCTGTGGCCTAGACATGACCATAAAATAATCACTTCTTCAGACGATAACAGGGCAGTCATGAAGTATAATATTGATTATGTTTTTAGAAGTGGTTAACATGTCAGTGACATGGGAGAACGTCAGAGTTGGTTTTGGCAGAGGCTGTGTCAATATGGTGTCTCAGAAAGTGTTTTTGTCAAGTCTACAGCCGTAACTTTCAATTAATCTTCAGTGTCTGACATCAATTCAAAGCTCTGAAGTGTAATTTTTGTGTTCCGGTTTCATCAAAGTGTCTAGTTTTCAGGAAGCTAAAAGTTGCTAGAATCAACAAAAGAAGAATAATTATTATAATTAAAGTTTACAACAATGTGATTACTACGACTGCTGCTTATAATGATGCTCACACAAAAGTGACCTGTTGTGTGTTGTTGCGGCCACTATTACTCATAATAACATTTATATGTGTTTGATATTTTGCATCAGCTACTTCTTCTACTAGGCTTTGAATATTACTACTGTTATATGATATACATTTGGTTATTGTACAGCTTTATAACTGTGATTAAACTGTGTCTTAGTTATCATAAAAATGGGACGCATATGAAATAGAGGTGATTCATTTTCACACAGCTATGCCCTAAAGAAAACGTGTTGTTTTTGCAGTGGGACTTGGTGTGTGACAATAAGTACAAACTTCCACTGTCTACCTCGATCAATTACATCGGTGTGCTAGTGGGAGCATTTATCTCAGGCCAGATGTCTGACAGGTTGGTACTTCATAGTCTGAATACTTTAACAATCAATTATAATATTAGAATTACAGTTACTAACTCACTAAACTGTATTTCATTCACAGGTATGGAAGGAGGCCAGCCCTCTTTCTCATGATGATTCTTCAGACAGTGGCGATCACTGCACAGATATTCTCTCCAAACTGGGAGATCTTCTGCTTCATTTTCTTCTTTGTTGGTGCTGGCGGCTTCTCCAACTATACCATTGCATTTGTGCTAGGTATGTTTTCAAGTCAGGATTTGGAACATGTTATATTTGATACTCATGGGCGGCGCCAGGATTCTTTTGCTGCAGTAGCTTAGCAGTTGCTATATGACAGCACGGTGTTGCTAGTTAATTTTCAAAATAAATAAACAAACAATACCAGTGGGACAAGCACGAGCCTGTTCATATTGTCGCGTTCACCGCTATTCAAGATCACAGATCACGAGCCTTCAATGTCGAAAATGTTCTCTTTATTTTATGGTATTGACGGCCACAGCCACGCCTTACAGAGCCAATCAATAGTATAACACTCATTATGACTTTTCCCCACACTCGAACACAACTCCTACCGTCTCGTACTCCCTCCACACACACCGGAAAACGCACACACACACCTGGAAGGGGCGGTCTCTCCCTATCTCCCACCAACAACATTGCCTAAATAACTTTACAAATGTACTAAACTGTGCACATCTGATAACTGAAATAACTATTAACTTGGACACGCTACAATATTATCATTAATATTTACATTAAAACATTCCTTTGACACTTATAACATTACTTTGCAAGGTAAGCACAACCAAAATAAGTTTGTAAAAGCAGAATTTGAACACTGTTTCTGTGCTCCTACAATATTTGTGTATAATACCATTACACCCTAAGCGTACAAGTGCACAATAGCGATCGTTCACTGTTTCAACTGGCATGCTGTGGCATTTAACCTCATCACCACACCGCAAACAGACTGACACACACACACACACACACACACACACCCACACACACACACACACACACACACACACACACACACACACACACACACACACACACACACACACACACAGGGTTGTCCGGCTGGACCGGCTCCGTTGGAGATGGCGGTCGTTTACGCTGACTTGTAAGAAATCTTTCCATTTTCGATCTGTGTTCACACACTGAGAATTATAACAACATTAGCCAAGTAACAGTTCACGCTTTAACTTACAACAACCCCTGATAGATCTCGCGAGAATATGTATAAATATATATAGATGCATTTTCATAACAAAACAATGGGGTTGCTAAGCTGTTGCTAGGCCAATTGTTGGAGTTGCTATAGCAACTCCAAGCTACCCCCTGGCGCCGCCCCTGTTAATACTGCTTGAGAAGTTTGTAGATGTCATGTTGTTCTCTCTAACCTGGTAGAGTAAAACACAAGTTTGTGATAAAAACTGTGGTGTATTCAAGTGTGTAATGCAATCTTTCAAAACACAGATCAATGTAGTGATTCTGATTCTGATTGGCTATTGATCTCACATAAAGTCCCCCAACAGAACTGACCGGCAAAATCACTCAGAAACTCCAGTCTCAGGTTTTTATTGATATTCTCTCATTTATTTTGGTACAGGAACTGAAATACTAAGCCCAAAGTCCAGAGTGATCTTCTGCTCCATGGGTGTGTTTATGAGCTCAGCCATGGGTTACCTGGCAATGCCAGCTGTAGCCTACTTCATCCGTGATTGGCGGATGCTGCTGATTCCCATGGCTGCCTCTGGACTGATCTACGTCCCTATATGGTGGTAAGAATTAGGGAGGGACATTTAACATCAGGTCTGCATCCAACACTTTCAGAATGTGTAGTGTCTGTAGAACACTGACCTTCAACTGTGGCTCTGAATTAAATAAAAGTCTAAGAGCTTTTTGCCAGTCTGTGGTTGAAGCTATCTTTTCTGCACTTTGCGGATCAGCCATGAAATGTAACTGAACTGACCTAATACATCTTATTTGCTCTCATATGTGTTACTTCGGATCAACAGACACGATCAGCTTGTGTAAGCGTTCGTCAACAAAGCATATAAACAGGAGCATATCTCCTGCAAACTGTTCAGATGTTCATAGATAGCAGTAGCAACACTGCGTCCCATTCAAAACATTGAAACGTTGGTAGAGAACAGGGTCAATTTATCATTGTATTTATCAATAAATAAGTGTGTATATGTAGCAAAAAAAGTGCTGTTAAACAGTATAAACTCATGGCAATCCCTAGTAAGTAATTTCTATGTATTGTATTAAAGCTTGCTCTCTCATACAGAAACCGTACGTTGCTTGCATGGTGAGAACACATTTATATTGAAAGGAACTTGTAAGTAGAAACTTTAAGAAAGTAGCATGTTCCTGTGAGATACAGTGGTGATCGACCAGATGTGTATTTGCTAAACCAACTAGTTATTCATCACTAAGGCTTTCTTTTCTCTTATAGCTAATATAATGGCTATCTCCATATGTTTTAATCTTATAGGTAAACAAGGCTTTCTTTTCTCTAATAGCTAATATAATGGCTATCTCCATATGCTTTAATCTTATAGGTAAACATTGTCAAAATGTTTTGCATTTAGTCCAAATGGTAACTATGTATGTAAATGTGCTGATATTGTTGTTTCCCTGTTCTACAGGTTAGTCCCAGAGTCTCCTCGCTGGCTGCTGTCTCGGGGCAGAGTGGAGGAGGCGGAGGCCATACTGATAGGAGCTGCTAAGAGCAACAATGTAGAGCCTCCAAAGGCCATTTTCACACAAGCTGAGGTAAGCTGCTAGTTTATTTTTAACAAGTTATACAAATAAACCATTCCTGACTCAGAATGTTAGTAAAAGTAAAAAGAGTTTACTTATTGTGTTTTTTACATAGCATAGTCTTCCTGTTGTAAGATAAGATAAGAAGTACTTTATTGATCCCAAGTTGGGAAATGTTTGTGTTGCAGCAGCATAAAAATACATGGCATTGTACAATAAAAATTAAAAGAAATAAACATTCCAAAATGTCATCTCAATAGCAATAAAATAGCATTAAAAAGTAGAATATATACATATAAATATAAAGCAGGATACTATATATATATATATATATATATATATATATATATATATATATATATATATATATAAATACATATATATATATACATACTTATATATGTATGTATATATATATACATATATAAGTATGTAAGGAATGGAATATTAAATATTACATTGGATATAAATGTAAAATGTACAGTGTGATTTTAAGTCCATGTCTTGAGAGTATTGCATTTCAGGTCAGCAATTTCACTAAGGCAATTGTAGTCAAGTATCAACTCAATATACTATTCTGTATTCTGAATTCTGTACTTTTTACTCAACTACAGTACATTTGACTGATTCTAACATCCAACTTTTTTATTTTAAAAACTGCCAGTGTCAAATGTGTGTTACATGAGTGCAGGGCTATTTTCACAGTTTAGGATTTGATGTTTTTAATTGTTGCAAATGTATTTTCTTCTTTTTCCAAGATTGACGATGCAATGTCTAGGAAAGACAAGAGATACAACTTTTCAGTTATTGTGAGCAGCTGCAATATGTTCTCCATTACAGTGCTGTGCTCAATGCTGTGGTACGTCTACAATCTTCTCTTTAACTAAAAAAAATCACTCTACAAAACAATGTAAATATTACAGATCCATCCCAAATGTGTGTCTCCCATCCTATGTGTACTCAATTTGTTGTCTTGAATGTCTCTGCAGGATTGTTGTCACCATTGGCTACTATGCGTTAGTCCTTAACACTTCAAACCTGAACGGCGACCCTTTTTTAAACTGCTTCCTGTCTGGCTTAGTACAATTGCCGGCTTACATAATAGCCTTGTTACTGCTCCAATACTGCTCCAGGCACTTGTGCCAATCTTCTACACTCTTCTTCGGAGGCGTGATGATCCTCTGTGTTCACATCATCCCAACAGGTAATACTTTGCTTTCTATAGATCAATAAAACTGTTCTGTCACACTTAATGGACGGAATGCTAAATCTTGGCAGCATAACATGAACAACAACATGTACATAGTTCTGGTTGACAACAGTTGTGATTTTAAATATATATATAAAAGAAAAATACCATCTTCTATTACAATGTGTATTTATATAAACGTGTTAAGTCATTTTCGCCAATTGAGATAAAATAATGATCAACCCTTGCATTTAAAGTGTTATAAATTGGATTTGTGTGGCGACATTCCAAGGACGAATCACAAGCAGCGTACACTGTTAGGATCCAAATAGATCCAAATTGTACAGCTTAGACTTTTAGGAATTTCATTAGTTTTGCTGGTGATAAAAGTATTGGACTATAGCAGAGGTGGGACCAAGTCATTGGTGTTCAAGTCCAAGTCGAGTCGCAAGTGTTTTGTGATTTTGTCAAGTCGAGTCCAAAGTCATCAAATTGGTGACTCGAGTCTGACTCTAGTCCAAGTCATGTGACTCAAGTCCACACCTCTGGACTATAGTAAAACAATTAAAATATATAATTTTCACAAGTCAGAAGGAAAAACAAGGCTCATTTAATTGGCTTTAGATGTGTTGGATGTATCGTATATTTCATATGCCTCTTCTTCTTATTGCCTTATAGATTCAGAGATTGTGCCTGTGTTGTTGGAGATTTTGGGCAGATTTGGCATGACATCTGCATTTTGTGTGGTGTACACGTTCTCATCGGAGCTCTTCCCCACCGTCATCAGAAGCACAGCGATGGGCTGCTGTTCCATGGCAGCTCGCATTGGAAGCATCGTCTCCCCTTTTATCATTTACCTGGGTAAGTAATACGTTTTATATTTTGAGCATTTAGCAAGTGTGAGGGCATGTCTTTCTGATCAATTCAGTTTATTATTATTTTCTTATTTCTGTAGTGTAGAGCTGCAGCTGTTGTACAGTTGAAGAGTTGATTTGTCCAGCCACTAAGAATGAATCGATATTCAAACAATTGATTCTGCCTTTTTGAAGCAAAAAGCCAAATATTTGATGGTTCAATCTTCTCAAATTTGACATTTTTTATGACATATAGAAAGCGTAAGTTGAACATCTGAAGCTTAAAGGTAGGGTAGGTAAGTTTGAGAAACCGGCTCGAGATCGCTAGAATTTGAAATAACACAACCGGAGAAAATCTGCCACTTCCTTATAGAGCCCCTCCTCCAACACACACGAACGCGCACATGACCAATGAGGGCACGAGATAAGTTTGTGCACAGATGGAAGGCTGACAGGCAGGTAGGCCATCCAGTTATTTTAGCCGGGCCGGCTAAAATGATTGGTCATACTTTTTACAGTATTACGGCTTCCACAGATGACATTTTTTTATGGATTTTTTGTCAAAGCACTTAAAGGGCCCATGTCATGGCCATTTCCACTGATCATAATTACATTGTTGAGGTATACTAAAATAGATTTATACTGTGCAATTTTCCAAACTCACATTGGTTTCGCATACAGCATCTCTGTCAAGCATGTGTATTCAGCAGTATTCACTTTCTCCACTAAACGACTCGTTGGAGCTCTTGCCCCCCCCTCCCTGTGAGCCTAGTGTGCTCCGATTGGTCAGCTCGGCCACTCGTTCTGATTAGTCAACCACCAGAGAGGCTGCGCCCATGTCAGTGCTTTTCCCGGCTGCTCTCAGCGTAACATCAGTCTTATCATGGCGTCGGTACAGCGGTATATTTTATATACATATATATTTTTAACTGTTGTTATAGAAGAGTGTGACGGCCTCAGGGCCTTTGTCTTACGGTGGGGTGGAGCTGAAGAGGGTAATCAGCGCGATCACGGACACCTCCGTAGCCGGTGCTATTAATCCCAGCGGCCCGGAGTCTCTCTCCAAAGCGGCTGCAGAAGGACGAACTGAGCGACCCTCTCCCCTCGACCACCTGTCTCTGCATTTACTACAATAAATGTGCCGTGGTTTTGTAAACTCGTGTATGTCTCCTTGTCTTTCCGTTGTGGCCTACGAGCTACTCTCATAACAAAGAGTAAGTTATTTTTACCCGTTATAAACTACTACTGTTTGATGAGAAATCAAATCATGGTTTGCTATATATGAATTCAGGGAAGAAAGGATAGGCCTACTAAGTATTTCCATTAAACTTTATTTTTAGAAATGTACAAAATGAACATAAATATACATATATACACGGTATATCATCCATTCCTCCTCCTCGCATCTTGCCTGCGCACAGTCGGTGCGGTGCCTTTTAGCACCCTCAGTAGTAGTAGAATCCCTTCCCCGTCATGGATTGTCCGCCAGGATCTGGCTGGACGAAATCAAATGCAAATCACAAAATATTAGAGAAACTTAGTTGTTTTAGATTCGTTAGTAGTAGTTGTGTAATGAACAGCTTGCCTGCTAATATGCTAACCTAGCTTTGTTTACCTTGGTAGCTAACACGATATGAACGTTAGCTTGGAGGAAAGGCAACTATAATGCAGTGTAATAAAACTACTATGAACAAAAGCTAGTGGTTCATATTAGGCTAGCAATAACGTGTTTATAATTGCAATCGTATACGGGTATTCTGCTACGTTCGGTCATACAATGTAACTTGCATGAATACATTGTTTTGCGCTAGCATACAGCTAGCCTCGTTAGCTACATGCAGTATATGTACGGTCACAATGTACGGTAAATCACAGTACAGTATACTGTATGAGTATTCCGTGTGTGTGACTGCAGACATTCTCCTGCCATGACAAACATGTAAGGCCATCTGCTGACATTGTAGTTGATATATTTAAACGCTAGCAACGTAGCATCACAAAAATGTTTTTCTGACCGAAACTAGCTCTAGCTCCGTGTGTTAGATCGCTACGCCAGCTATAATGTAATTACGTTTCGCGACTGACCGGCAAATCACCCGGAGTATACTGTCAATAGGTATTTTGTGTGTGAATGCAGACATTCTCCTGCTATGAGATACATGTATGCAAGGCCATCTGCTGATATTAGAGTTGATATATGGAAACTCTAGCAACTTAGTTAGCACTGTGTCAATGGCTTAGCAGTCCAACACAGTTTACACATTTAAACAGTCTTGTTTGATAAATACACAAATAACAATGCAAACTTACAGGTTGTATACCCAGATCTTCCCCTGCTCCAAACGGTCCAAACAAGCTGTGCATATCCGGCCTCAAACTGGGCAATGTTTTGGAAGCTTTCGTCTGTGAAATGCCGGTTCTTCGAACCTCTGGAGGAGGAACACGACGCTGCTGGTGTGGCCATAGCTCTTCGGGATTGGTCCATTTCGTTCCGGGTACCGCATGACATCAGGCGGTACCCGGAACTAAATGGAAGACTCAAATGGGCAGTGACGTATCTCCAACGAGGCATTTTGGGGAGGTATTTTCTGTGTTAGAGTTTTACTCGCTACAGGGTGTACTTTGAGGGTTTTGACTCTGCACACCGTTTACATGCATAAAAACCTTCATAACACACAAGGGGACGGGTAATAACCGGAAAAGCATGACATGGGAGCTTTAAGATATTCATTGCTATCGGGATGTTAAGAGCATTCCATGGAATATAACAAAAAGTGTATCTCGAGCCGGTTTCTCAAACTTACCTACAGTACCCTACCTTTAAGGTATACGGTATACTTACTTTTTTAATTAAAAGTAAAGAAAAGTCAAATATGTTTTTCTCTAGCTTTAAGGATTTAATCAGACAGAATAAGCAAACCGAAGGCATTTTTGTAGCCTATGACGCACTGTGAATCACTATTGTTCACTTTTTTAACATTTCATAAAAAAAAAGGTTTAAAAATCGACATCTTTAATTGAAGCCCTACTGCATTAAGAACGCCCTGGGTCTCTTCTCTTTACTTCAAGCTTTAGTTTGCTGAAAATGTGCTGAAACAAGTTTTTCTCTCAAAAATAATTGTTCAGAAAGCATAGAACCGTTGTTGTTTTTTTCATCTAAATTACAATACACACAGTCGTACAAATAATTATATTTGTTTAATGAGTCATTCCTTGCCTTTATTGTGGTATTTTCTGCTTTTTTGCAGGACAATACAACAAGGCATTACCATATATATTGATGGGTGGGTTTGCCCTTTGTGGGGCCCTCTTGTGTTTCCTGCTGCCAGAAACTTTTGGAAAGCCTTTACCAGAAACCATGGCACAAATGCAGCCGATATGCGGGTGAGCATACACGACAGCAAGTTGCACTACTCACATACTGCATGTCTACTCGTCACAGTGTTTCTTTATACACGTCTCTACTACAGATGTAGTTCCAAGTCCTCTTGATCACATTAAGATTCTGTATCATCATAGTTAAGGGGAAACTCTTTATACCACTCTCACTGATTCATAATAATAATAATAATAATAATAATAGATTTATTTTACAGGTGCTCAAAGACGCTTTACAGATATAGTGAAAAGAAAAGAACAACAAATACATATATATAGTTAAAGTCAAATTAAAATCAAGCAATACAAAAACAATCACACATTAAAAGCGAAATTGAAGAGGTGAGTTTTTGTAAGTTTTTTGAAGGTGGTGAGGTCAGTGCAGTTGGCTTCTGATGAGCGGAGGCAGCAGGAGGGGGTGTGGTGGTGCAGCAGGTCTGTGAGGTAGGGGGGGCAGGGCCGTGGGAAGTAGGGGTGCTGCAGCACCCCCTGGTGGAGGACAGGGGATCTGCACTTCCACAAGATTAAATACAAATATAATAGAGAGAGAGAGAGAGAGAGAGAGATTCTACAATAATGTGGAGGGAGAGTTCTCTCTCCTGTCAGACTGAGAGGCTCAGTGAGGTAAAGGACTCTGAGTGTTTAGATAGTTCACTTTAGTCTTAGTTATCTCAGTGGGTCTCAAACGTTTTGATCACAATTTATGTAAACAAATATTTCCAAGGCACACCTTTATAATTATTAGGATAAATAACAACAGGTTTGAAATCATTCCAATGTATACTATAGGACGGTAACCAAACATATCGTTTAAAATTGGAGAGAATAAAAAATATGTATGAATAAATAAATGTTAATAGGTAAAATAAGATATAAATGAACCACAAAAATAAAATAAGTTTGAACATTTATTTGTTATTGGCTATGGTAGGTTGTTGGTTATGTTCATATACTTATTTGATTAATAAAATGAAAACCGATCTTTTTCATATGGGTGTTTAGAGTTGTACCCCCTAGATCAGTCTCTAGTAATTGGGTGCTCAAAGTTCACCAGATTGAAGCATTTTACTTTAAAATGTTAACAAAAATCTTCGCGGGGGGGCACCCCCGGACCCCCCGAGGATGTGACGACTACCCCCTAATTAAAACATGTTGATATAATACTAAATACATTTTAAGCCTTTTTATATAAGTTGTCCACCATGTCAATACGTTTCTCTTTTTGTAGTGTATTGGTCTTTTGTAGAGGTTTTTCATTGCCAGCTAAAATCTTGCCTAGGGCAGCACATTGGTCAGAACCGGCCCTGGTGTCATCCCCACAGCACCCCCCATTTGAAACATGTTCCCACGGCTATCCTGGTTGTTGAGGGCTTTGTGAGTAATGAGGAGGACTTTGAAGTCGATTCTTTGTCGGACGGGGAGCCAGTGGAGGTTCTGGAGGACGGGAGTGATGTGGTCTCGGGAGCGGGTGTGGGTGAGGAGGCGGGCAGCAGAGTTCTGGATATGTTGGAGTTTATTGATCAGGTTGGATGGTATGCCGTAGAGCAACTGGTGGGTCGCGAACCCGTTTCGAGTGGGTCGCAGATGTGTGAGTGAAGAAAAAAAAAATTGAAAAAAAAAAATTATTAAACTATTTTTATTTATTTTTTGTCTTGGGGAAAATTTCACATTTTTATTTTGAAAGTCCGATTTTCTAACGCTGTGCATGCAGTAGGCTTGGACTGGAAGTACCGGAGACCTTAAACGGTTTTGAAAATTTCTGTCACGTAGTGATCATCTTCTCAATAAAACATCTTTGCTGATGTTTTTTCGAGTCTTCTGGCCAATCAGAATCAAGATTGTTGCCGGAAGTCAACTATTCTTTATACATCCATGGGTACAACTTCAGATACAAATGAACACATAATGAAATATGACCCCCGGTTTGATGATTGACAGCTCACAGAACAATGGGGGCTATCTACCCTACCCACAATTTAAAGTAATTCACACAGACAAGTTCAGCTGTCAGAACAAAGTGAAAAACAAACAATGGCATAAAATATTATTAATATGTCGGGTAGTAATAGATTTATTTATTTTCTTCTCAGAGTGTACCAGCATGTGTAGTTTATATGTTAGTATTTCTAAAAATCTCCCCCAGAGCCCCTTCTGGGGTTGGGTTTTCAGCATGTCTGCCTTTTTATGTTATACAGTTCAGCTTTGATTCCATCATCTCATTAAACCTTCTTTAAAAGCATACTTTAGTTCTGTGAAGGGATATAAGGGATATATGCACTGTACTTCACTTAATTAATATTGTACGCTGAAAAGCGTATATATTACAGCACGATTTGTTGTTGAATAGATTTGAGTGGTTCAAATTTCGGGTCGCGATTTATTGACAAAGGAAAAAGTGGGTCCCGAGGCCTGACCAGTTGAGAACCACTGCCGTAGAGGATGCTATTGCAGTAGTCGAGTCGTGATGTGATGAATGCATGAATCAGGGTTTCAGCAGCAGAGGAGGAGAGTGATGGGCGGAGACAGGTAATGTTTTTGAGGTGGAAAAAGGCAGTCCTGGTGATGTGATTGATGTGGTGATTGAATTTGAGCTGACTGTCGAAGATGACTCCGAGGTTGCGGTTGTGAGGGGGGGGGGGGGGGGGGATAGAGTGTTGCTGTCAATGGTAAAGTTGACATTCTGGATGGTTTTGGTACGGGATGGGGGGCCGATGATGATGATGTCTGATTTGGCACTGTTCAGTTGGAGATAGCTTGTTTGGATCCATGCTTTTATTTCTGAGAGACAGTTGGTGAGAGTGGAGTGTGTTGTGGGGATGATGTTTTTTGTTGAGATATAAAGTTGGATGTCATCGGTATAGCAGTGAAATTGAAGGTTGTGGCGACGAATGATTTTGCCAAGGGGGAGCATGTAGAGGATGAAGAGGAGGGGGCCAAGCACCGATCCCTGGGGGACGCCTTGGGACAGAGGAGCAGTGGAGAAGGTGCAGTTATTGATGTTGATAAACTGATGTCTGTCGGTGAGGTAGGATTTCAGCCAGGAGAGTGCAGTGTCGGTGATGTTGAGTGATGATTCGAGGAGGGACAGCAGGATGGTGTGGTTGATGGTGTCGAATGCTGCGGTGAGGTCGAGGAGGATGAGGATTGTTACGTGCCAGGCAGGCTGTACTTGTGTGATTCTCCTTCCCTCCTGTTTTTCTCTTCTCCCTGTCTTCTGCACAGCTAATCAGCAGTTGATGAGGACCTGCCTGTGCACCAGAGTCTGATGGCTGATTGGATCCTCTCACCCTCAGCTGGCCTATCAGCAGCCAGGGCCGACCATAAAGGAGGCACCCAGGAAGTCTTCTCGCTCTCTCACTCTGGGTAGATTGCTGCTGGAGGAGCCTGCAATTGACTGCCTTGTAGAGAAAACATTTCTCTTTATTTTGTATAATCTTTGTTGAAAGTGTGTGTGTTGAGAGGTGGAGTAGTTAGGTAAGTCTGGGGTACCCTGTACACTTCTCATCACGTAGATAACTAATGTTAAGACACACTAGGTTAGCGGATTGTTGCCACCCCTGTATTCTGTTTTTGTCCAATTCTGAGTAGTTTAGGTAGTGAGGGTTTTTGTTTGAGTTTTGGTTTCAAAGGATAGACGTAGAGATAGGCCTGGTTTTGTTATGCTTGTTTCTTTTGTTTGGCACAATCCTTTGACTCCTCCTCCTCCTCCTCACACACAGAGTATTTCTGTAAGGTTCTGTTCAGTTTAAAAGGTTTACAAGAATAAACCTTTTGTCAAACCTTTACGCTGACTCTCATTTTATTGGTTGTTGTGTGTTATTGTCTCCAGGTCCCCTAGACCTTAGTGGGGACGTAACACAAATGGGGGCTCATCCGGGATTTAAATTTTCCTGAGCTAAAGATAACCAATAATATTGAAGTCATTGTGGCTGTTGTAAAGTTGCTGAAAAAATGGGTTTTGACTTACAGGATTTTATTGAAAGTCCAAGTGTTGATAAGTTGTATTCCTGTCGCAAAGATGACATGTTATGTGTTGCAGCTCACTTTAACATTTCAGTAGACAAGTATAGAGTAAAAAAAGATCTAAGAGATGAAATCCTGCAAAAACTAGAGGAGTTAAAAATTCTTGTAATCCCAGGCATGTCAACACAGACTACGGCTGATGTGTCTATTGATGATGATGGTGAACGTGTAGTTGGTGCTTCCTTTATAGAACAGAAGGGTCGTGCTGTATTAGCTACACCTAGAATTGACAAGGTTAAACCTGGAGCTCCTCCTGCAACGCTTCCTAGGTTTGAGGCTTTCTCTCCGGGTAGCTTTGGTGCAAGTAGTAGTGCCAAACTGAAGGTTCGTCTTGCCCGTCTTCAGCTGGAGGCCCAGGAGAAGGAAATGGTGCGTAGAGCGGACTATGATTTCAAACTGCAGATTCGCAAGTTAGAGATAGAAGCTGAAATCACGTTAAAGCGGCTTGAAGTTGATTCCCTGAGAATCTCTTCAGAGCAGAGATTTGAGAGGTCAATACCTTCGCATGCAGTCCATACCAGAAGTTTTGATGTTAGTAAAAATATTGCTTTGGTGCCAACTTTTAAAGAGTCGGAAGTTGACTCATATTTTTGTGCTTTTGAGAGAATTGCTACCGCACTAGTCTGGCCTAAAGACATGTGGCCAATCCTACTTCAGTGCAAATTAGTAGGAAAAGCTCAGGAAGTGGTATCTTCACTTTCTTTGGAAGAAAGCTTGCAGTACGAAGTGCTTAAAGAGTCAATCTTGCGTGCTTATGAGCTTGTGCCGGAGGCTTACAGACAAAAGTTCAGAAACCATAAAAAGTCTGCTACGCAGACATTTGTTGAGTTTGCACGGGAGAAGGGCATTCTCTTTGATAAATGGTGTGCAGCTAATGAAGTGAAGGATCATTTTGAGTCTCTTCGTCAGTTACTTCTCTTGGAAGATTTTAAGAATTCTTTGCCTGAAAGAATGGTGATATTCTTAAATGAACAGAAGGTCACTTCACTGGCTAAGGCAGCTGTCTTAGCGGATGAATTTATGCTCACTCACAAGACTGTGTTTTCTTCTCCCTTGCGCCCAGATAACACTACAGTATCACAAATCGGAAGACCTGATCGTGGCACCACAACTTTTGAAAGGTCTAGAGGACCACCGTCACCTCCACGGGGGCCCCGTGAGTGTAACTACTGCCATAAAACAGGACACCTTATTTCAGGGTGTCATTTCTTAAAGCGTAAACAGCAATTTTCGCAACGCTTTCAAACGCCAAAAGGCATGGGACTCATTAAAGGAGTGTCCCTATCAGACATAGGAATGTCCCAGGAAGATGATGTACCTGATCCCTGTTTCAAACCCTTTATTTCAAAGGGCTTTGTTTCTTTAACAGGGGATCCTAAAGACCAGCTGCCAGTACAGGTACTAAGGGACACAGGAGGTTCTCAGTCTATTATTAGAGAAGGCATCTTACCTTTAACCTCCAGATCATCATGTGGATCAAGTGCTGTTGTTCAAGGGGTAGGCATGACACTGGTTGCGGCTCCTTTGCACAATGTTTATATTCACTCATCGCTTGTCAAAGGATTCTTTAAAGTAGCTGTCCTCCCTGCCTTGCCCATCAAAGGTGTTGATTTTATCCTCAGTAATGACTTGGCTGGGGGAAAAGTTAAACCAGTACCTGAGGTCATAGATTCTCCTGATCTAAGTTTAGACACAGGGAAATCAGCTGAAGTACCTCCCGAAATCTTTCCTGCTTGTGTGGTTACAAGAGCCCAGTCAAAGAAATATGGAGAGGACTTGTCTGATTCTTTTCTTGCTACAGGGCAGTTTCTTGATGCCATGACTGTGTCGGACCGACTGCCAGAGGAGGCCCGGTCTGCTGGTGCTGGATCACCCAGTAACAGCTCAGGGCTTGTACACCTGCCTGCCTCTCGGGAAGAATTCATGGCAGCACAGATAAGTGATGAAACACTTTCTAAATGTCTCTCTTCTGTTATCAGTCAGGAAGAGGCCAGGTCAAATAAGATGGCCTACATTATGGAAGATGGCCTATTAAAGCGTCGCTGGATTAGTGATGCCTGTGAGGAGTCAGACTCCTTTGCAATTTATCAGGTTGTCGTGCCAACAGCCTATCGTTCTCAGGTGATGTCCTTGGCTCATGATCATCCGTGGTCAGGTCACATGGGGGTGACAAAAACGTATGGGAGAGTTTTAAAACACTTCTTTTGGCCAGGACTCAAGTCTGATGTAGTTCTTTATTGTCGAACATGTCATGAGTGCCAAATGGCTGGTAAACCGAATCAGGTGATTCACCCTGCTCCCCTCATTCCCATTCCGGTAATGGGAGAGCCATTCGAAAGGGTGATTGTGGATTGTGTGGGACCCTTGCCAAAAACTAAAACTGGAAACCAGTTTCTCTTAACTGTCATGTGTGCCTCCACTAGGTTTCCAGAAGCCATCCCACTACGGAAGATCACTGCCCCGGTCATCACCAAGGCACTTCTGAAGTTTTTCTCCATGTTTGGTCTACCGAAGGTAGTTCAAACAGACCAAGGTACCAACTTCATGTCTAAAGTGTTTGCCCGGGTACTTGACACTTTAGGTATCAAGCATGTGACATCCAGCCCATATCATCCTGAAAGTCAGGGGGCATTAGAGAGGTTTCACCAGACTATGAAATGCATGTTAAGAAAACATTGCCACGAGTCTCAAAAAGATTGGGATGACGGTGTTCCTTTTGTGTTATTTGCTGCCCGTGAAGCTGTTCAGGAGTCTCTAGGTTTTAGTCCTGCTGAGCTAGTGTTTGGACATGAGGTCAGAGGTCCTTTAAGAGTTCTTAAAGAGCATTTGATCATGCCAACGAAAAAAGTTTGCAGTATTCCGGAGTATGTCGCCAAACTAAGGGATCGTCTACATCGTGCTTGCTCCTTGGCTAGGGAAGCTCTGACCTCTACTCAAGGGAAGATGAAGAAACGCTACGACCAGAAGGCGGTAGAGCGCTTGTTTCAGCCAGGTGACAAGGTGTTGGTTCTACTGCCTGTACCTGGTTCTGCTCTGTCTACTAAATGTTCTGGTCCTTATGTTGTAGATAAGAAGCTCGGTGAAACAAATTACGTCATTCAAACACCTGACCGCAGACGTCCTACGAGAGTGTGTCATATCAACATGCTGAAGAAGTACTGCACCAGGGATGACCAAAATGAATCTTCCAAAGCTCACCAGGTGGAGACAACCGTCTCTCCTATGGCTTCAGTTTCAAGGGTGAGCTCAAATGAGGATGAGTTGGTGATGCGCAGTGCAACACCACAGGGGGCAATACTGAGGTATTGGCTGATTTGCCCAATTATTTGTCTCATCTTCCTGATAACCAGGAAATGATTTGCTATGTTTATTGTCAGGTCCAAACATACTGTTTGGATTTATATGTGTGGGGGTGTTACGTGCCAGGCAGGCTGTACTTGTGTGATTCTCCTTCCCTCCTGTTTTTCTCTTCTCCCTGTCTTCTGCACAGCTAATCAGCAGTTGATGAGGACCTGCCTGTGCACCAGAGTCTGATGGCTGATTGGATCCTCTCACCCTCAGCTGGCCTATCAGCAGCCAGGGCCGACCATAAAGGAGGCACCCAGGAAGTCTTCTCGCTCTCTCACTCTGGGTAGATTGCTGCTGGAGGAGCCTGCAATTGACTGCCTTGTAGAGAAAACATTTCTCTTTATTTTGTATAATCTTTGTTGAAAGTGTGTGTGTTGAGAGGTGGAGTAGTTAGGTAAGTCTGGGGTACCCTGTACACTTCTCATCACGTAGATAACTAATGTTAAGACACACTAGGTTAGCGGATTGTTGCCACCCCTGTATTCTGTTTTTGTCCAATTCTGAGTAGTTTAGGTAGTGAGGGTTTTTGTTTGAGTTTTGGTTTCAAAGGATAGACGTAGAGATAGGCCTGGTTTTGTTATGCTTGTTTCTTTTGTTTGGCACAATCCGTTGACTCCTCCTCCTCCTCACACACAGAGTATTTCTGTAAGGTTCTGTTCAGTTTAAAAGGTTTACAAGAATAAACCTTTTGTCAAACCTTTACGCTGACTCTCATTTTATTGGTTGTTGTGTGTTGTCTCCAGGTCCCCTAGACCTTAGTGGGGACGTAACAAGGATGTTCAGGTTGCCGGAGTCAGAGGAGAGGAGGAGGTCGTTTGTGATTTTGAGAAGAGCTGTTTCGGTGCTGTGTTTTGATCGGAAACCGGATTGAAATGGCTCAAAGTGGTCATTGGAGCTGAGGGGGGATTTTAGTTGTGAGGCAATGACACGTTCAAGTATTTTTTGTGATTGCTTTTATCTTCAATGAAGAGCAAATGGACGTCGAAATTGGTTACTATATTGCCGTTATTTATATTTTTATGTTACAGTATATGATGCATGTTGCACGTTTGAAAGCTTTGTGCTCTTTCACATGCAGCACAAGACTGTTTGTAGTGTCAGGAGAAATGTAAAGTCCAACATGACCTTTAATAGCACTGCTGTTAAACTGTTGCTAAATCTTCTGTTAATGTTTAAACAGGGGAAGACGGAAGAAAGCAAAGGAAGATGAAAATGGAGAGAGCGCGACTGATTATCAGAATAAAGAATCCAGGTTATAGTTGTGATTTGTATTTGTATTTTTCTTTATACTCACATGATTGCTCAATAAGATGTTGTTTTAAATAAAGTTACTTTTATCATTTATTGTGTGTAATTCTGTTTGATATATTATTGTATGAAATGTCCACCTAACTTATTGTGAAGCACGATGTCAAGCCATTTTTATAAATTTAACATTTTGACACAGGAAATTGAAGACTGCATTAAGATTGAGGAGCTTTGTTGTGGTTGTGAAAGCATTCTCTTCAAATAGCCTTTATAAATGGTTAAGTATCAGATCACTGCATGGGAATCCATCATAACAAGATTCAATGAGACATAAAGATAATGCATGTTTTAGCACAGATGTTGCAGTCATGAAACATGTGTAGTCATCTCATTCATTCAGGTAGATTGATGCCAACTCAAATATAATGCATTAGTCTTTAATTATATGACATCTCCTCTTGTTTATCAGCAAAAATCCAGTGGACACACATGTTTAACACCGGAGAGCCTATTTTGTGACTGCTGGTATTTATTCTTACAGTTTCCCCAAAAAATGTGTTTTCACATTTCCATTTCCATTTAAAATGATGTACAATAACATACACAAATTGCTAGAAAGTACAATCATACTTTTATCAGTGCATCACCAGAGGCTGTTTTATAAAAGTAACGCTTAAAGGTGGGGTAGGTAAGTTTGAGAAACCGGCTCGAGATACACTTTTTGTTATATTCCATGGAATGCTCTTAACATCCCGATAGCAATGAATATCTTCAGTGCTTTGACAAAAAATCCATAAAATGTCATCTGTGGAAGCCGTAATACTGTAAAAAGTACGACTAATCATTTTAGCCGGCCCGGCTAAAATAACTGGATGGCCTACCTGCCTGTCAGCCTTCCATCGGGGCACAAACTTATCTCGTGCCCTCATTGGTCATGTGCGCGTTCGTGTGTGTTGGAGGAGGGGCTCTATAAGGAAGTGGCAGATTTTCTCCGGTTGTGAATTTTCAAATTCTAGCGATCTCGAGCCGGTTTCTCAAACTTACCTACCCTACCTTTAATGATGTTTTGTAGAATAACTCACAATTTATCATTTGAATTATAATACCCTGAAAATAGAATGTTACTGGATTATTATTATTAGAAATGATGCAATGAGGCATACAAATGTTTGTGATTTTGTTTGCATGTGTGCTAACATTTGTTTGTCCTCACTGTTTGAAGGTTTTCAACCTGATGCAAAGCTGATGAGATTCTGACGAAAAGTGTCATATAAAAATAACTGCTGAGCAGAAAATAAAGACAAAAAGAAAGAATCCGAGTTGTCCAAGCGTCCTCTGTTGCCCTCCAGCCTCTCAAGTTTGGGCATAACACTGAAAACAGGCCAAAACCCAGAAGAACTTGACACTAGGGGTCGAGCGAGGCCGAGCGAGGCCGTGTAGTGGAAACGAGCAATTATGGCGCGTTTCCACTACACGGCCTCGCTCGGCCCCGCTCGGTATGGCTGGGCCTCGTTAGGACTGGCTCACTTTATGGCGCATTTCCATTACAGTTTAGGAACTGGGGCAGTATCTATAGTAACGCAGTGTAGGCGGAGCCGTGACGTGATCTTCAGAGGACCCCAGAAAAACAACACAGCCGTTAGCTGTTAGCACTCAGAGCTCACAGCTCCTCATATATGTTCAGAAACTAGACAAAAGTTAAACAAGTACAAACCACAGACTGCCTGTGTCATGGTGAATACAGTCGCTGCTTTATTTATGTCTGTATAGGCCGTTGTTGTGAGTGTGGACGGTCGGAGCATATACTGCGTTAGCTTAGCCAATCTCCATTTAGAAAACAAGCATTTTAAAAGGTTTTTCCCCTGCCGTCTGTCTGCAGACTTGACAAAGCATTAATTCATGGTTTTTACTAACCGGTATCAGTATGTTGTTACTTCGGCATCATTTTGAAACGTGTATTACAATTAAATCACGGTCAAATATGTCCATCTTGTTGTAGTTGTAGCCCCGTTGCCAGCGACGCTCTCTCTAGTTTAGCATACTCAGCCCGACTCAGCCTCGTTGTCTCTGGCCCTGGACCCACGATTTTATGAGGCCAGAAAAACTGTGAATTAGGACCCGCCGGCCTGTACTAGGCCAAGTGGAAACGCAACCAAAGACGGGCCGCTGACGTCACAGCCCTCTTAAACCGGGCTGCGTGCTGTAGTGGAAACGCGCCATAAGCTTGAAGCTACTTTTGATACTTTAGCACACGAATATACCTGTTAACATTTAAGTCACGTTTTCTATTATAATGTATGTGTATGTCATTTTCTACTCGGGGTTAATCAACTAAATCTATCAGATTTCATAAGTGTTCAGATACCATTGTTGTTGTACAGCTTTAGATAAACACTGTACCATGAACAACCACTAGATGGTGCCAAGGCCTTTAATATGAACACCATAAACTTAACTTCTCTTACCCTCTGTTGATGGCATGTGGAAAGGGAAGTAGGCTATCAGGTTTCATTGTTGATAACTAATAGGTTGCCTGACTTGTTTATTTACTTACCTTGAAACTTTACCTTCCTGCTGACCTGATCACATATATCTTTGGAATTTGCATATGTCTGTAGAAGAGTTGACCTTCATAGTTTACTATTACAATATATATATATATATTTTTGTTATCACAATTACCCTGCAGAGCTGAATAAGAGTCATGGTTAACAGACAGGAAAGTCATCTTCTAAACTAGGGCAGTGACTTTTGAACTACTTTGAACCCTGCCGGCCTTTTATATAACAGGATTGCGAACCTTTGTTCTGAACAAGTATCACCACCATATATCATAAACGAAGATTGACTTAAAGGGGACCTATCATGCAAAATGCACTTTTGTACGTCTTTTATACATGAATATGTGTCCCCGGTGTTCCAGGGAACTCACCAAGTGTCAGAAAACACAACCCTCTCTATTTTCCTCCATACCCAAATCTCTAAAAAAGGGGCTGCAACGGATCTGATAAAAACTGATCCAGATTTGAACACTGTCCTGACGTCAGGACGGTGGCACTACGGCTATTGGGCCAACTCCACCAATCGCTGTAGTCTGCCACAAAAGCAGCGAAGAAGACTTGGTTACCATGGTTACCCTTCTGTTTATTCTCCGCTGTGGCTTTCTTTCTCCCTCCCCGAGGCAAGCGTTTGCTCCCGCTGCAATGCAATCCCTCCCCGTCGAGGCAAGCACTGTAATTCTCTCCGGTTAGTCCACCAGCAGATGACAAACACCCACCTCTCCGCCTCTTCCAAGGAACGAGGGGACCGTGCGGCAGAGTTTCAGTTTCAGTTTGTTTCGCCGGTCAAGATGTCCGTTAAAGTTTAAATCTTCCGGACAAAATTAGAAAAGTGCCGGTCAAAGGTCTTCTTTGTTATTTATTGAGCTTTAAAACAAATGAATAACGACTCTATATAATAAAACACGGAGGACGGAGATCTCTTTTTCTCCCCCTCTTCTGACAGCCCAGCAGCTGATCAGAGCACGTCTCCCCTCTCCTGCAGGGGGGCGTGGTCAGCAGAATCAGACCCGTAGACAGCAAACAGCACATAGAGCGAAATGAGGCATGGCTAAAATGCATGATCTGTTTGGTATTTTGAAAACAGAAACGTATAAATATACCTTATATAGGTATGGCCCTACAATATATCATTTAAATATAGCATGATAGGTTTCCTTTAACCTATAAAAAACGTTCCCACAGAAAAAGCCCGCCAAATATAAAATAGAAGGTGACTTGTGAAGCGATTTTAGTTACAGCATACGGATGCTTGAGCTTTAGGTATGCATTCGTCTTGTTCCTTGGAATAGGTTTTGATGTTTAATGCCTCTGTTATCATCAGTTACCAGACAAGATGTGTACTGTATCACAGTAAGGCAAGTAGATAACCCCCAATTCATTGTTGAGTTATAAGGCGCGTTCCAGAGGTGGGAGTAAGTCCTACATGTGCAAGTCTCAAGTCTTGACCTACAAGTATCAAGCAAGTCCCAAGTCACTGTCGTGAGAGTCAAGCAAGCCAAGTCAAGTCATTGCTCAGGTCAAGCAAGTCAAGTAAAGTCATACGAAATTCTGATGAATAAGCCCAGTTTCCGCATTTAAATCAGTTAAAAGACAGTGGTTATGAAAATGGATTTAACCCACACTATGATCTTCATTACATACACAGTTAATCATTTGAAATCTAATTTAGACCGATGACAATCATATTAGATTCATATTAACCCTAGAACTGCAGACAATATAGCTAGGACTCAATCAAAAAGTTTGTTCAAAAAGGCAGAATTCCAGGTAAGAAAATCATATATGGCATTTGCCATTGCACATATTTAATTTAAATGTCTGTTAACACTAGAACCGCCAACAGCATCAGCACCTACATAGATATCATTTTCAAATCATTTAATTTGTTCCTCTTCATAATTTCCTTATAAACTAAGTAGGACGATTTAAAACTCACTTAATTGGGTTAATTTAGAAATTGCTTTTTCAGTTTATTATCATAACAGATCAAAATGTTCAGATTCATTTTTACAATAAATCAAGGAATGATGCACTTCTACAAACAAAAACAACATAATTAAAAGATTTAAACAAACTACTAAAAGTAGATGAACTACATTATTCAACAGTTTACAGTAACTTCTGATAATAACACAGGGGAAATAAACGAGGCATCTCTTTTCCTCTCTCTCTCTCCCTCCCCTGACAGCCTGTCAGTATCGGGGTTAGTCAAAATGAATCCCTTGGAGGTTTTAGTGTTAATTTACCGTTTTGTCTTCTCTTTGCAATGCTTAATCGATTTGAAACCAAGTCTAACGTAGCTTAAACTTAACGTTAGCTTTCTAGCTAACACAACACATTCACATACCTTTCTCTGTGGGTTTTTTTGTAGTGACGAATGAAGTTGGATGTTGTGGTGGTCGTGTCACTGATCTTTATGCTGCAGACCCTGCATACCGCTGTTTTCTTCTTATTAGCGTCATCAACAACATAATCCTTGAATCCAAACTTCACTATTTTTGGAGTAACGCTAGCCGCTGCCATGTTAACTGACACTCCTGCCTTCTAGTGGGTTGCCAGGCTTGCGCGCATGGCGCTATAATCACCCAATCACGTTTTTCGAAAAAAACTAAACGTAATATCTCACTACAAAAACAAACGCAAATATTTAATTTTAAACAGTCAAGTCCTTTCAAGTCATCTGTCTCAAGCTTAAGTCAAGTCTCAAGTCATGAATACCAAGTCAAAGTCAAGTCAAGTCTTTTATCAATGTTAGTCAAGCAAGTCTCAAGTCAAAAAATATGCGACTCGAGTCTGACTCGAGTCAAGTCATGTGACTCGAGTCCCCACCTCTGGCGCGTTCACACCGCAGTACTTTTCCCACTTTAGTTCATGAGAACTTAGTTCATGAGAACTCTTTAGTTCTCATGAACTAAGTACAGATCGCGTTCACACCGGAATAAGTTCCTGGGGAAGGATTAGGCAAATGAAGCCGCTGACGTCACTTCAGCGGCATGTTTTCTTTTGTGTTGCCATAAGTTAGTCTCTCTGTGTTTCTGCACTGGGCTAATGCTAATGCTAATAATGCTAATGCGAGGATAATAAAATGGCGGCTTCACAAAACCTTTTGGGAGTTTTACGGGGCGTGGTTTGCATTCCGCCCAGCCAATCAGACATAGGAACCTTTTTCTCCCACGAAAGTACCTGCTCTCTAGCAGGGACGGAAAAGGGGGTAAAAAGGTTCTGATGAACTAATTTTTGTTCCGGCTCTTTTTGGTGTGAACGCGACATTTCGGAACTATATCGGAACTAAAGTGGGAAAAGTACTGCGGTGTGAACGCGGCTATTGCTATCAAAAGCAAGTTGGAAATTATTTTTCCTTTGCAATATGTTTTCTATGGGGTATAGTGGTTGATGCATTAAAGAGAACTGAATAAGTCATTGATTTTGTGTGCCATAGGCAGGGGCGGATCTAGACAAATATTCATGGGGTGGCAAGAGGGTGGCAGGAGATTTTGAGGGGTGGCATCCCCTGGCAGAAGTATATGCTGATTTAATCGCAGTCATATCAATCAATGTTAACTTGGAAAGCCACAATATTAATATTTTAACTCAATAACAGAGGTGACATTATTGTGGCACATCAGTAAAGTCTTACATATAAATATATAAAGGTGGCAGACGTAATTTAACTGAACAATAACTGTAAAGTCAAACAGAGCCTAACCCCTAGATTCCACCGGGTCCGTCTGCGGCGCGTTACGGGCGCGTTACGGCTGCGCCGCGGTGCTCACGGCGATCGCGGCCACTCTAGTCAATGGGTGCTATTCCACCACACGCGGCGCGTTACGGCTCAGAAGCGTCCCAGAAGCGGCTCGGTGCAGGGCTCCTCTAAAATTAGGATCGAATCCTATTTTTGGCGCGGCGCAGCCGTAACGTAAGGTCGGGCAGGCAGGAAGTGGAACGTTCAGAGCATATATAGCATATATATATATAGATATATACACACACACAAACTAATTTTGCAGACCCTATCCCTCCGTAGTCTTTCAAGTAGGAGGAGAAATGCCAGCGTTCTCCTCCGGTTTACAGGCACTGTGTAAATTATATATATAGAATAATTATGATGATGAATGCATTTTTTTACCACTAAAATACAGCAACACATCTTTGATTCATGTCGTTTATAACTGGAATATTACAGTTATTATTAACTTTGTCTGTACAAGCCTGTCCAGGAAATATGCCCAAATCAACAAAAACTGCGAGCCGGCAGGCAAGACGCTCCGCTTCTGAAATGCTTCTGAAACACGCCTGATATGACGCCGGAGGAGGCCGGACCAAAACCGCAACGCGGCGCAGACGGACCCGGTGGAATCTAGGGGTAAGGCTTTAATACATATAAAATAAAAAAACAGATTACAAGTAGTTGAAAAAGAATATATATGGATACATATCAATAACAAAATAGCTTAATTTTAATCCAAAATTAAATCATTAGAGCTACAAATATGTTTCATTTAAATACAAATCACCTATTAATAGGGATAGACAACAGGTGTGTAATGATCGCAGGTGGCCCTGCCTCCTCTGGCAAGCTGGGTGTAATCACCTAATCACAGAGCCCAGTGCTGCATCCTGAAGAAGGATTTAAATAGTTGCTGTGTGCGATCCTGGTAGACTGAAGTGTGTAGACGGGAGGCATTTCTACCAAGTCAGGACAGGCAGCTGGTAAGATCAGATCCATAATGTTGTGCAGGGCCGGCCCTAGACTTTTGGGGGCCCTAAGCAAGCTTTGGCTTGGGAGCCCCCCTCACTCTAGCGCGTTCTCACTACACACAACACGGAACCAACTTTTGTCTTATGATGTTAGCATAAGCACACATATTGTATAAATAAGCATATAAACACTGTGGACATAACATCCTCTAGGGGGGTCCTCACATCCTCTAGGGGGGTCCGGGGGCATGCTCCCCCGGGAAGATTATTTTTTATTGAAGTTAAAAGCATCAATCTGGTACACTTTGAGAGCAAAATGAACAGATCTATGGATACATCTCTCAACACCCATATGAAACAGAACTGTAAACAGATTTTTCTTTATGGATATTTTACAAATCACTCCCCTTTTAAACTGTATTCTTGTTTTGTCATAGTATTTCATACCTGTTTTACATGTATTCTCTCTGGCTGTCCGTCTCATAATGTTCACATAGAAACTAGCTGTCAATAGGAATATCATTCAGAAGAATTATAATTTCATGCAAAAATCTGTCACAAAAAGAGGTTGCACATTTAAATTCAGGTGTTGTTATGGCAACGTCAGTGGCCAAACAGCCACATTTACTGCTGCAAATACGTTCAAACATGCTGTCGACACGTAAAGCAATGGCAACTATGCCACCATTTCAGCTTACTTTTTCTCAGAAATACTGTCACATAACATCCATATGTTTCAGTGCTAGGTTGATGCTTAGCTAAGCTAACTATGAAACACTTTAACTGACAGGACTCAGGATCAACTGTGTACTGTAAGGTAGCTTCTAGCTTCATGTCGAACAGTAAGTCAACATTTTCCAGAGAGCTTTCTTTGAAATCACCAGAGGCCTGTACTACGAAGCCGGATTTTCGCTTAGCGGGCTAAGGGAAAACTCAGGGTTTCCGGTCCTACAACGCTGGTTCTCTTTTTAGCGGGCTAGATCTCCATGGTAACTTATGCTGAGCGGCTAACCTCCTCGGGAGGAGGTTAGGTTGCAGGCTAAGAGATCAACTCAGTGAAAGCACCGCCTGCTGACCAATCAGAGCTCCGTGTGCAGAGTTTAAAGCTATCAAGTCATATTACAGGAGAAAGGAAATACAGTTTAAACTGCCGTTGCAGGAAAGACGGCCGGCAAAAATCAACTGACTGTGTGGACGTGAAAATTAATAGAATATCCCCTCCCATCTTCAGAGCAATCTGACTATTATAACATTAGTGTTAAGAAAGCTTACTTAAATATCTGCCACAACATAAGTAACCGGATCAGAGTAACATTAAGTACAGTCCGCGGCACTGTGAGTGCAGACGTCGATGTGTCCCATTATCATTCATATCATATCACATCATAATGTATCATATATTTCCTTATCTGAGTCAGCTTCTTGAGCCGTATCTGGCCATGCAACACTCACAGTGTCACATACTGTATGCATTGCACATCAGTGGCGGCCGGTCCATAGGGGCGCTAGGGGCGCCGCCCCACCTCTTCCCATATTGAAAAAAAAAAAATAAAATAATAATCAAAATTAAAATAAAAAAAAAAAAATATGTTTAAAAAAATATATATGTTTTTATTTTTATTTTTAATGAACAAGGTAAATATTATATAATTGGTATCAGTAAAATGTATAATCTACAATAAAATCTCGTTTAAAATTGTGTTACGATGTCTAAAGTTACTGATAAGTCACATGTTTCCTGCCTGGACTTGCCCATGCACCTTCTCTCGTCTGGGCGCTAAGAGAGGAGCCTTCAACCAGTGCAGCAGCAGCCACCAGCAGCTGACTGTTGCTATCTGTAACGTGTAAACTATGCCGCGAAAATATAATTTCAGCCAATCAGCGTCGTCAAAGATGACGGTCACCGGGCGCCAATGTCAGCGCCCAGTGCAGTCTGTGAGTAGTTTGGACAGTGACTCGTATCCGGTTGACGCAGTAGTTGATGAGGATGGCTTCGTGTGCAGGTGGAGTCTCCGGACCTCGGTCCCCGGCTAATTCTGTTCAAGAGCTAATCTCCAATCCTTTCGAAAGGAGAAGTTTAGCAGATAAATTGTTGCTTAAAGACCTTGCACCGGACCAACCCGATTTGAATATATCGCAGCAATCTCGTGAAAAAGACAACATTTATACACAAGGCTTAGTAGCTGGTACACAAGAAAGGCTTGGCTAGCTGGATGCAAACAGGTAAATGCTGTCTTTTGTTTCCCATGCTTGGATATCACTTTATATGTAGAGAGGAGGTTTCCCATGGTTGTTAGAAGTTTATTAATAAGTGGGCATTTATCACAGAAGTGATTGTTCTGTCTCCACGTTTGTTGCATTGTCTGTGATGTATTTTCCAACGGTTATAGCTCCTGTTCTGTCCCAGCAACACTACACGGTTTGCAGCTCCACCACATTTTTGGTTTATCTTCGGTGTCGCTTAAAATCTGCTTCCCATCGGACTAAAACCTCCACGTAATCTGAAGACAGATACTTGAAGTTATTTAAACCTTTTGCAAACTTTATGTTCTTTCTTGCTCTAGCCTTGCCAGTTACATTGTACATAACACATATATTATCATTATGCTAACTGGTTGTTCGTGTTAGACGATGTAGCTTTTTCATTTCTGAGTTATTGCTATATGTAAATAAGCCTGTTTGTAAATAATCCTCAGAGAAACAAAGAAAAAACACAATTTATGACATTTTGTGCTGTGGTTATTTTTTTTAAATTGCATTTATTCACAGTTCAGTTTGAAATGCTGTAGTGACTTGTATTGAACCACTTAAATATTTATAATTAATGCTACTGAAAAGATGCTATTAATTTTATATCTCACATGCAGTTCACTGTAAAGCTACTTGGTGAAGGTGTTGGTTCATAAAACATGAACAGTTTTAAGAAAGAAAAAAACAGACCAGTTCTGAGAACACAAATTCCTGGTAAAGTAGTAGATGTTCAGGTTGATAAATAATATTTTCCACACTGAAGATTATGGAGGTATTGATCAGTCTTCTCATATTTTTAAGCCTCGATTTCTCCTTTCCCCCCCCCTCTAACATCACCAGAAGTCATCATTTAAGGGGTCATTTCTCGAAAAAAATTTCCGGGGGGAAACCCCCCGGACCCCCCGGGTAGGTCACTTACGGTACGTCAAGAGCCCCACCAAAAAAAAAGACCACCGGCCGCCACTGTTGCACATACTTAACTGCATTGCTGATTGCACCCAGGTGTGTGTTCCAAGATGGCAGCACGTTGATTTGTCTCTGTTAGTCTCATTCTCGTTGTTTTTTTCTTTTGGCATTAACTACCTCTTGTGCATACTGACATTTAAAAAGAATTATTTAGCTTTTTAGACCCGTTTTTAAATTGGTCTGCTGCGCTTTTAAAAACGTTTTAAAAGCTTTTAAAAGTTTTTGGGCTGTTTTGCGTCGTTTTGTGCTGGTGCCTCGCTGTGACTGGATTGTTTGCTCTCTGCCGGAGCTGTCGCTCTTTCGGACTGTGGATTGCTGTCTGTCCTGCCGTGCTGTCGGGGGCTGGTCGACCTGAGCTGCTGATCGACCTGAGCTGCTGGGACCTGAGCTGCGGATCCTGAATTGGGTGTGTTGCAGCTAAATGTTGCCTAAAGCTACCCTTATGTTCGCTTTTTTCCTGGGATTAATTGTCAGCCCGCATGTCGGCAAAACTGACGGATTGCCTCCCAGCGATGCCTCTGTTCACTTCGGACATTCGGATGGTGGAACCTCTGGAGCGCTGACTCCATCGGATAGTTTTTACCAAAAGCTGACGTTTCATGGCACGAAATGCGCTCTCCCGTATGCCCTTTTGACTCTGGACTCGCTAATATCGAAGGATCGGAGCAGCCCCGCCCCTCTGAGGAGTGACGCGTCCAGAGCACATGTGAAAAAATCATCTTCCAGACTGTTAATATTGTTACTGCTATTACTCTCTGGTAACGTTAACATTAACCCTGGTCCTGAGTGTTTCTCTGCTTCCTTGCATCATTTGCCAACTCCGAATGAGTTTAGCTGTAGGCAAGGATTGGGTTTTCTGCATGTTAATGCTAGAAGCCTAGTGCCCAAATTAGATGTTTTCAAGACCTGGTTTTTAGTTGCTAAGCCTGATATTGTTGTAGTTTCTGAAACCTGGTTAAAACCCTCTGTCACTGACACTGTTATTCAGATTGATGGATATAATGTATTCAGAGCTGATCGTAAGGGCAGAGCTGGTGGTGTTGCAATATACACTGCTGAGAAACTACAGTGCTCTGTCCTTCACTCAATTTCAATTCCAAGGCAATTTGAGTTGCTAGCAGTCCAAATAACTATAGCAAATGCTCCTCTCACTGTTATTGGCTGTTATAGGCCTCCATCGGCCATCATGGATGCAACTACTAGCCTTACTGAATTGTTGTCTAAGTTTTCTTCTGAAATCATTTTATTGGGTGATTTAAATTGGGACTGGTTAAGTGATAAATCCTCACAGTTTAAGCAGGTTTGTGATTCTTTGAACTTAACTCAGCTTATTGATAGTCCCACTAGAATAAACCCTGCCAAACCCAATAACGATACCCTTATAGATGTCATTCTAACAAATGCAGCTCATAAGTATGTGTCTGTTGGTGTTTTTCCTAATGATATCAGTGACCATTGCACTATTGCTTGCGTTAGGAGCACTAAGTTGCCCAAAGCCAAGGGCCTTATTGTGCTCAGGCGCTGCTTCAAACACTTCTCTGAGCAGGCTTTCCTACACGATCTGGCGGAGGTTAAATGGCACTTCACAGCGTTAATTCCATCTGTTGATGTTGCCGTCCAATTTTTTATTGATCACTTTTTATCGATTATTAATAGACATGCCCCCCTTAGAAAATTCAGAGTTAAGAATAGGAACACTCCATGGTTTACTAGAGAACTATCTGATCTCATTCATGATCGAAATAAGCAATGGTCCTTAGCTAGAAAGTCTAACACTAGTGATGACTGGCTTCTTTTTCGTGTCCTCAGAAATAAATGTTCTGCCCTTATTAAAAAAGCTAAAGCTGATTACTATCTGAGCTTAACCACTGATTGTTTTAATGACCATTCCAAATTCTGGAAAACAATTAAATCACTTCAGAACAAGAAGGTTTCTAGTTTCCCACAAAAACTGAAGGTCAATGATTCTTTTATTTCAGATTCAGATGGTATGTCTAATGCCTTTAATGCTCACTTCAAAAAGGCTGGTCACATTTTTGATGAGCAAAGTCATGACTCTCTAAATGGTCGTACTCACAGCCATAGTCAAGAGTTGAACTCCCCTGTTTTTGATTTAGCTTATTTCTCGGTCTCTGAAGTCTTACAGGGTTTGCACTCGATTGATCCTAAAAAGTCTGCCGGGCCTGACGGCCTTGACCCGTTCTTTTTAAAAATTGCAGCTCAGATGATAGCACAACCAGTAACTGATATTTTTAATCTCTCCCTGTCCACTCACACACTGCCAGCTGTGTGGAAGCAAGCTCTGGTATCGCCCCTCTTGAAAGCTGGTGATCCCACGGAGTTGAATAACTATCGTCCTATCTCAAATCTTTCTGTGTTATCAAAGATTCTTGAGTCCCTTGTTTCTACTCAGCTAAAACTTTTTTTAAATTCACACAACATCCTTAACCCTATGCAATCTGGATTCAGATCAAAGCACAGTACTGTGACTGCCAGTCTGAAAGTCTTAGACGATATTAAGGCTGCTTTGGATAAGAAATCAGTTTGTGTTGCATTGTTTATTGACCTAGCCAAAGCATTTGACACTGTAGATCACCACATTATGTCTAATGTTATGTTGGTGTCTCGTTTCGGTCACAATGCCATTTGCTGGTTTCAGAGTTATCTAACCGACCGCACTCAATGCGTCAGGTTGGGTAGTACTGTCTCTGACCCTGTCACCTTGGAGAAGGGAGTTCCACAGGGCTCTATCTTGGGGCCCTTGCTCTTTTCATTATATGTAAACACTATTTGTAATCAGATGCAATTTTCTACCTATCATATGTATGCTGATGACACTATTGTATACTCGTGTGCTCCTTCTCTGGATATGGCCGTTTCCAATTTAAAATCAGATTTTATCACGCTGCAGCATGCGCTTCTTGATTCTAAACTGCTATTGAACAGTAAGAAAACCAAAGCAATGCTTTTTGCTCCCAAGTCAGCGTCCTCCTCTTGCCTCTCCATTGACACCCTTGATGGCGTTTCTGTTGAATTTGTTGATACCTACAAATATCTGGGCTTTTGGTTGGACAGTAATCTGAACTTTAAACACCATATTGAAGTTTTAACAAAGAAATTGAAATTCACTCTTGGCTTCCTTTTCAGATTTAAATGTTGTTTTTCAATTTCATCCCGTAAAAGGTTGGTCTCTGGCTTATTCCTGTCCCAGCTGGACTACGGTGATACCATTTATAGATTTGCCTGTCCCACTGTTTTGGCCAAACTTGACCCACTTTACCATGCTGCACTGCGTTATATATCAAATGCACCCTATAGGACTCATCATTGCACATTGTATAGCCTAACTGGATGGTCCTCACTTACTATGCGTAGGATGCAGCACTGGTTTTTATTAATGTATAAAGCCATTTTAGGTAAGCTTCCACTCTACATATGTGTCAGATTTGCTCCAGTTTGTGACTCTTACAAACTCAGATCCAGTGCCTGGATACGGTTCCAGGTTCCTACTGTACGGACTGAGGCTGGAAAAAGGAGTCTTTCTTATTATGGTCCTTGGTCTTGGAATGACCTTCAATCACGCCTTAAACTGAGGGCACTTGTCTCTATTTCATGTTTTAAATTGAAGTTGTCTGAAGTCCTCACCACCAGCTGCTCTTGCAGTAACAAGTAGTGTACTTTTTTTTATTGTCCTAATGTGCACAATGTAGTGACTGCTTTTTCGTCTTTTGTTTTCTTTATGTTCTCTGTATTTTATATGTTTGTGTTATGTGTTATGTGTAACGTTGCTGCCTTCTTGGCCAGGTCAGCATTGAAAATGAGATTTTATCTCAATGTTTTTTATCTGGTTAAATAAAGGTTAAATAAAAAATAAAAAATGCAGAAGTATTATTTTAAGCAACACATTAAGTTGACGAAACACTCGAGTCAAATGTAATTAAAGTCAGATCCACTCGTGTCTTGGACGGGGCAGTGATATCATAAACCTGTTAATGTACGCATTCAAACACTTTTTCTTTTACCAGCTGTATTCACCTTGCAGGTGCAGCTATGTGGCTTTTATCCTGGATAAAGTGTTTAAGTCATGGATGTTTAAAGTTTAACTTCTTCATATTTGACTAATATTAAAGTTCACTTTTCATTCAGGAAGTATGACGCTGCGCTGTCAGTACGCTTGTCCATGTTTGAGATTGGTTGAATGCTCCAAATACCACCCCTTTCATGTGAACGCGCACCTAACTAGATAGGACATGGCTGGCTTGAGCGATCCACTTGATAACCAGCGCCGTAGTACAGCATAGCGAGAGCGCGTATGTTTTGGATTGGGCCAACCGGCTAACTCAAACATATCCAGGTTAGGTTGAACCAGCTTCGTAGTACAGGCCTCTGCTCCGGAGCAGGTTAGGTTGCAGGCTAAGAGATCAACTCAGTGAAAGCACTGCCTGCTGACCAATCAGAACTCAGTGTGCGGAGTTTAAAGCGATCAATTCATATTACAGGAGAAAGGAAATACAGAAAGACGGCCGGCAAAAATCAACTGACTGTGTGAACGTGAAAATGAATAGAATATCACCTCCCATCTTCAGAGCAATCTGACTATTATAACATTAGCGTTACGAAAGCTTACTTAAATATCTGCCACAACATAAGTAACTGGATCAAAGTAACATTAAGTACAGTCCGCGGCACTGAAGGCTCGAGGATTTCTTGTAAATCACGTTTTTCTGTCAATAGGGTCAGCAATTCAAAAGTTAATCAGTATCAAACCCTGATTGTCTAACAGCACCAGGCACCAGAAAGTAAGCAGTCACTACCTGGTTCAATCAATCAATCAGAATGCTTAATTTATTCCGGGGGGAAATTATGTTTTATTACAGGTGCACCATATTGGACTAAAGTCAATAACTATTTATACAAACATAGGAAGTAAGAGTAAAAAAGTGCAATGAGAGTAGCCACTGGGACTCGTCGATTTTACCAGCCAGTGATTTTTACATTACATGATGAGAGGGGGAGACATACATCTGGACCCGGCTGTCCTTCTTTTTCCTCATTGAGAGATTTTCTTCAGAGTGGGATCACACCAGCAATGATGCCAAATTAAGAAAGGGACTTAGGGGTCACTTCCCTCCCACTTACTTCTCGTGCCATCACTTAGAACTTAAAACCATAATTATTGATATTACCAGATATATATATATCAATCAGAATATATATATATAGAGAGAGAGAGAGATATAACGGTCGGCTTCGAGGGGACTCCTTTGGTCACGACACACACAGCTCTCTTCTTGGCAATAGCTCAGTAGATTATAGCATCACAGACCTCGACCCCTTCTGTCTGAGGGCATTCAGAGTCAGCCCCCTAACACCCTTATCTGATCATAGTAAAATTACACTCTACATTGAAAAGACAGTAACAGACCCTCACGCAGCAGAACCCAGTAAACTGAACTATACAAAACAACCTTATAGATGGACAAACAATAGCATGGACGACTACCAGAAAGCAATCAGACATCAAACAATTCAATCCCAATTAGACCATTTTCTATCCACCCCATATCCCCACAGTAATGATGGCCTGAATCAGGCTGTATGGGACATTAACAGCATCTTTGACAATGTGGCAGATTTATCCAATCTGAAAAAACCACAATATCATAAATCAAAAAAGTCAGCCAATGAAAAGTGGTTTGATACAGACTGCAGACATCTGAGAAAAACCCTCAGAAGTTTATCAAATCAAAAACACAGACAACCTGACAATCCTGAGCTTCACCTCCAATATTGGGAAACACTGAAACTATACAGAAGAACACTCAGAACTAAAAGGGAGCAACATGCGCAGCACCAACTTGAAATCATTGAAGAGTCCATTGACTCAAATCATTTCTGGAAGAAATGGCACCCTTTCAGCAAACCACACAAGGAAGAACTGGCTATTCAAAATGGGGACATTTGGAAAACACACTTTGAAAACCTGTATAGTAGCGTTACACTGAATTCGGCCCAAAATGATCTCCTCAACAAACTACAAATTCTAGAATCAGTCGTTAAAGACAACCAGAACCCTTTAGACTATAACATTACTGAGGAAGAGCTCCTGGCTAAAACCCAGGCCCCACAACCAAGGAAGGCCAGCGGTCCTGATGGCATTTTAAATGAAATGCTGAAATTTAGCAGCCATAAGTTCAACACTGCCATGTTGAAACTATTCAACCTGGTTCTGAGCATTGGACATTTCCCTGACATCTGAAGCAAAGGAATCATCACACCAATATTTAAAAATGGAAATAAATTTGACCCAAACAATTACCGAGGCATATGTGTTAGCAGCAACCTGGGGAAGTTATTCTGCAGCATCCTAAACAGCCGACTGCAAGACTTCCTCAGTGAACATAATGTCCTGAGCAAGAGTCAGATTGGATTGACACCCCACCATCGGACTACAGACCATATATATACCCTCCACACCCTCATTCATAAACATGTCCACCAAAATAAGAAGATTTTTTCTTGTTTTGTAGATTTCAAAAAAGCATTCGACTCAATTTGGCATAACGGTCTGTTCCTGAAGTTGATTGAAAACGGTGTAGGGGGGAAAACATATGATATCATTAAAACAATGTATACAAATAATAAATGTGCTGTGAAAATTGGCAATATGGAAACAGATTTCTTCCCCCAAAGTAGAGGGGTGAAACAGGGCTGCAGTCTCAGCCCCACCCTATTTAACATTTATATTGATCAATTGGCTAAATCATTAGAACAATCCGATATCCCTGGACTCACCCTCTCTGACACACAAATTAAATGCCTCCTGTTTGCAGATGATCTAATATTGCTAGCTCCATCTAAGGAGGCATTACAACAGCAAATGGATCATCTGCAAAGCTTCTGTCAGACCTGGGCCCTGACAGTTAATCTGGAAAAGACCAGGATTATGGTCTTCCAGAAAAGACCCAGGGGTCAGGGAAACCCACACCGCTTCTTACTGGGCTCCACTACACACACACAGCTACACATATTTGGGACTCAAAATTACTTCAACAGGAAATTTCAATCTGGCCATTAATGATCTCAGAGACAAAGGAAGAAAGGCTTTCTATGCTATCAAAAGGTCTTACCTGTTAGAATCTGTCTCAAAATATTCAATTCAATAATAGAACCAATCATACTGTATGGTAGCGAAGTGTGGGGTCCCCTTGGAAATCAAGACTTTGATAAATGGGACAAACACCCAATAGAAACCCTACATGCTGAGATATGCAAGAGCATCCTGAGAGTCCACAGGAACACCCCCAACAATGGATGCCGCGCTGAGCTAGGCCAATTCCCCCTTTTAATTAGGATACAAAAAAGAGCAGTCAAATTCTACAACCACCTAAAAACCAGTGATCCCAACTCCTACCATTACAAAGCCCTCCATTGCCAAGAGGAGAACATAGAGAGGAGTCCCCTCAACCAGCTGGTGCTGAGGCTCACCTCCTCTAACAGCACAAGGCCTCAGGACAGCCCTCACACAATCTGGCCCAACCAAATCATAGCTAAAGCAAAAGAAAATTAAATCAACTATTGGACATGTACCACGAAAATGATGCTCTGTACACACTTTTATTTTCCCCTTCTCCTTGTACAGGTGAATATTTTTGAGTACCTGCCTTATATCACACTGGGGACTCTGGCTGTTGTTTCTACCTTTTCTGTTATTTTCCTGGCAGAGAGTTTTGGACAACCTCAAACTATTCAACAGATGCAAAAAAGAGAAAGGTGGGTAGCTTATGGGGTAAAAGATACAGTCACCGTAGCTGAAAAAAAACAAACAAGGTATTGTACCAGAGGCCTGTACTACGAAGCTGGTTCAACCTAACCTGGATATGTTGGAGTTAGCCGGTTGGCCTAAGCCAAAACATACGCGCTGGCGCTAAGCTGTACTACGACGCTGGATATCAAGTGGATCGCTCAAGCCGCCGTGTCCTATCTAGTTAGGTGCGCGTTCACATGAAAGGGGTGGTATTTGGAGCATTCGACCAATCTCAAACACGGAGAAGCGTACTGACAGCGCAGCGTCATACTTCCTGAATGAAAAGTGAACTTTAATATTAGTCAAATATGAAGAAGTTAAACTTTAAACATCCATGACTTAAACACTTTACCCAGGATAAAAGCCACATAGCTGCACCTGCAAGGTGAATACAGCTGGTAAAAGAAAAAGTGTTTGAATGCGTACATTAACAGGTTTAATGACTTTAATTAGGAGAATTTGACTCGAGTGTTTCGTCAACTTAATGTGTTGCTTAAAAGAATACTTCTGCATACAGTATGTGACACTGTGAGTGTTGCACGGCCAGATACGGCTCAAGAAGCTGACTCAAATAAGGAAATATATGATACATTATGATGTGATATGCAGTGGCGTTTTTATATGTACAAAAGTGGTGGGGCACAAAAAACTTAGATGTCTATATATAAGCTTCTGCAGTGACGTGCAGTGAGGTTCATGGCTGGTGAGGCACTGGCACTGACTCTTCAGGTTTACAAATATTATATTTTGACCTAAACCAAAATATAATATTATTTTCAAAAGCTTTTTTTGTCTGATGCTTCGATTAATTTTAAACAGACAGTTCAACAAAAGGATACCCAAAAAATGTAATTTTATCATTTAAATATTGAATTGTTCTCTCTTAGTAAGATCCCATTTTCAATCAAATGGCAGTCTTACCTTGACTTGAAGATGAAGTCCATTTGCCTATCCTTCTGGACAAACATTTCTATTACTTTTTTGTAAAAGTCCTCCTTATCTTCTTGTAGTTTCAAAAGTCTATCATAAATCTAATCCATAGATTTATGATAAAAAAATTATAAAAGTAGGGTAGACATGTGGATGTTATCCGGCTAATCAAAACGTGCATTTATCTAACAGGTACGTTTCCCACAGATCTTATTTCGAGCTATTTTCTAAAATCCTCTGGAGAAATCTCATTGCTTTTTTGTGCTTACTTCCTGGTTTTAGGACGCGTCACTGCAGCTCTCTCGTCTCCTCTTCAAGCACCACACTTTTCGCGGCACACGTACTTACAGCCAATCAGCTCTGAATGATTTGAGATGACGTATGGTGGGGATGGTAACTCCGTGCCCCTCTGGTCATTATTTTTTTGCCACACACATTACATTACAAAATACTCTGAGCATGCGCAGTGTAGTTTTTACAGTCACCGTTGACTTCACAGCGAGAGGAAGGGGCATAATCAGGTTTTGTCCCACATGGCTCTAAACAGCTCAATAGGCACACACTGTGACTGTAGACACACTAATTAGAAGAACACAGACTAAAACAGCAATGTACAGACGAATCAGATGATTAAACATGATCTTAAAATATATTTTATATATTTTTTTATTTATTTTTTTGCATTTTTGTAATCATTATTTGTAATACTTTCTGCTGACACTAGGTGGGGCTGTGCCCCACCTGCCCCTAATGACCAGTCGCCACTGGTGATATGATATGAATGATAATGGGACACATCTACGTCTGCACTCACAGTGCCGCGGACTGTACTTAATGTTACTCTGATCCGGTTACTTATGTCGTGACAGATATTTAAGTAAGCTTTCTTAACGCTAATGTTATAATAGTCAGATTGCTCTGAAGATGGGAGGGGATATTCTATTAATTTTCACGTTCACACAGTCAGTTGATTTTGGCCGGCAGTCTTTCCTGCAACGGCAGTTTTTCTGTATTTCCTCTATCCTGTAATATGAATTGATCGCTTTAAACTCCGCACACGGAGCTCTGATTGGTCAGCAGGCGGTGCTTTCACTGAGTTGATCTCTTAGCCTGCCACCTAACCTGCTCCGGAGCAGGTTTGCCGCTCAGCATAAATTACCATGGAAATCTAGCCTGCTAAAAAGAGAACCAGCGTCGTAGGACCGGAAAGCCCGAGATTTCCCTGAATTTAGCCGGCTAAGCGAAAATCCAGCTTCGTAGTACAGGCCTCAGAACAACCACAGAACTTCCTGATACTGGATGTTCAGACAAGATAATGGCAACAAAAACTGCAACAAAACATCTCATATCATTCTTTAATATAGCCACCAAAACCAACCCCTCCTTATCCTCATCATCCACATGACGACTTTTTATAGTTTACGTACATGTTTATGAGGTTAAAAATACAATTTGTAGAAATTAAACAATATTCAAATATTTCCTTTTTGCTGACAACCAAATAATGGTTTCTTTATTTGCATTTTATCCCAACAGCTTGAAGTGCCCGTGCATAACAAGAAAACAACATTCATAACTTGCCGTCTTGACGAAAGTCGCTTGATTGTCTTAAAAATTGCTTATATAAACATTGTACTATTAATTGTATACAATGCATACCGGTTACTGTTGTTCCTAATCAACATTACCTTCTGGTAATTGCAATCTGTATAAATCGATTTAATTACATTTTTTGTGAGGAGTAACTTTGAAGCAATTAAAGCTCGACCAATACATTTGAGTATTTGTACATGCACTTTATGAATGTTATCACAAATCACATAGATATACAGTATACAACATATTAACATGGATGTGCTTTGCAACATGAGTGTTTGGTGCTAATTCTAAAAAAACAACACAATTGTGTTGTTTGAATAACTGTCAAACTCCATGGTGCAGTTGAAGTCAAATGCTTTCACTAATCTAGTGACATAAATGATTATTATTCTCAGGTATTATAAGTGGAAGGAGATAAGATGGTTATCCAGTTTTTGCTTCAGGCAGATAACAGTGAGGCTCCTTGTTCAAGGGAAAACTGGAGACTTCCCTTCTGCAACCTTTTCCTTTTCTTCAGTGTTTGTGAGTTTATAGGGTTTCTTCTTACAACATCTAGGGTTAATAAAGAAAACATTGATTCAGATGCGGTAATGGTTCACAGATACTGAACAGTGCTTTTGAGGCCTGAATGCACTGTGTGTGAATTACCACACACGTTTAATGTAATGTGTTGAGTTTGTGTGACTGGCTTACTTATGACCTACCAGAGGTGCAGTTTAGTTTCTAATTAAAGTGCAGTTAAGTCAAGCACTGTTAAGCAATGACTGACACTACTATGTGACACAAAGTTAAAATATCATAAAAAAAAACACAATCACTGCCAAGATTTTTGTTTATTTAAAGACTAATTTGCTAAGTCTGAGCAATATAATTATAATATCTATATCATTTGGAAATACATATATTTGCCTTCTGGTATTGATCTTCTCATCAGACTGTCAGAAAATAAAGAAGCGTATTTCATAAAATGTTTAAGTGATTCTTCATGTTAAGCTGGCTTTGCTATAGTGTGTCGTTTGCCTTCATCTGGTCACATATAATTATGGCTGTGGTGAGTATATCATTTTTAGTTTCTGTAATAAATGTCCCTGGTGGGTTGAAGCCGAGTGCAGGAATAAAGCAGGGACAATTATAATTTTGCTAGAATACAGACCTAGACTATTCTGCCTTTTTTCTTTTTTATAAAAGCAATTGATAACGTGAAAAGATCATTCTTGAAGGCACAAGAAAAGGAAATTACCAAGTGGAAGTTATATGGTGGCAATATGAGGACATATCCTAGCCTGCTTTTTTATAATGTTTGCCATCAAGTTTTAATCCAGCTTAAAGGTGGGGTAGGTAAATTTGAGAAACCGGCTCGAGATACATACACTTTTTGTTATATTCCATGGAATGCTCTTAACATCCCGATAGCAATGAATATCTTAAGTGCTTTGACGGCCCGGCTAAAATAACTGGATGGCCTACCTGCCTGTCAACCTTCCATCTGTGCACAAACTTATCTCGTGCCCTCATTGGTCATGTGCGCGTTCATGTGTGTTGGAGGAGGGGCTCTATAAGGAAGTAGCAGATTTTCTCCGGTTGTGTATTTTCAAATTCTAGCGATCTCGAGCCGGTTTCTCAAACGTACCTACCCCACCTTTAAGAGCATTCCATGGAATATAACAAAAAGTATTTCTGAAATAAATTACATACCCCACCTTTAATATGTTAATATATAATCCTCTTTATTATGAATCTGATGAATTGTAATTTATTATTATTTGTAGTAAATAAATTATTTGAACTGTTTTTATTATTTATTTATGGAGGCCATATGTTTTTGTTTTCTTATCTATTTAATTGTATTTTCTGTCTTTCATTCACATACAAATATATATTTCAGATTTAAAGCATACAGTTAGCCATGTTTCTTTCTTTTGATTTACTTGTAATGCCTGTAGACAAATGAGTTTTGAGCCAAGAACATATTTGCTTTTAAAAAAAGAAAATTAGAAAACCAAATCCAGTCAATTTTTATGTTAATTGTAATTAAAATACAAATGATTATTTTTAATAAATAATATCAATGATTTCTGGGAGATTTGGTGACAGGAAGGTGCAGTTTTACCCGGGGAAGTGTTGCATGTGACTGATGGTGTCAGGCAGAGGCATTCCATAGCTCTCGGGCAGCAGGAGGCTCAGCAACCCGGAAGCAACTGTAATGCTTCCCATAAGGATGTAAGGCAGTGAAACGGAATAGCTTCCTGTGGCAGCACATCAAAGAAGGAGACAGTGAAAAACGACCATGGCCACAGCAAATAAAAACAACAAAAAGACAAAAGGTATAGCGACTGTAAGGATTGTATCTGCATCAGTACTTTAAATCAAATCTTTAAATAGAAGCCTCTAAATTTGAAGAGAAAGAGTTAGGTTTTCAGCATAATGGTCTATCCGATGTGGTTGCTAATCAAGCCTGCTTTTAGATTCTTTGTTCTTGTGACTTTTGTTCTGTTTTGTTTCAGTGGAGGCACCAGCTTGTTCTAACAAGAGGTCAGTTGGGTAAGAAACAGCTTTGTGCATCCAAATAATTATATGCTTAGGAAAATGTGAGAAGTGTAAAATAAGGCAGAGGTGAGAGCCTCCTTACTTAAGTAAATGAAGTATGGGGCAATGATGCTGCCTATTCTGGAGGCCATGGAGCAGGCCCCCAAGGCCGTATTCCTCAACACTGTTGGGTAGAGTTCAGCTGTGTATGCGTACACAATAGCAAATGCTGTCGTCACCGCACACTTCCCCATCATCTCCAGTGTTATGGAGAGATAAACCAGGTCTAGAGCGGGTAAAGCATTCAATCAGAGGTTACATGTAAGTTGAGTTATATAAGATGCAAATTCAATTATCTGCAATTATGTTTGCTTGCAATTGAGAAATCAGACACATTTTGCATCTGAAAATACTATATAATGAGTGATCCTACATAGACAAACAAATAACAAAAGGCACAAAGCTTTATTAATAAAAAGTGCTTCCTCTAAGGGTCATACTTGCTGGCATGAGCTGTACGGAGAGTAGAAACAATCCTCCCATGAAGAGGGTTGATGAGAGACTCAGTCGTCTGGACCACCAGCGAAACATTACCCAAGACAAAGTGTAGGCTGGTATCTCAACCAAAGCCGACACGAAACAGTTGAAGTAAGCGTTACCGTGAAGGTTTGCCGTGTTTAGGGAAAGAGCAAAGTAAGCAATGGTCAAGGTGTTCCTGTGGGGATACATTTTAAACATTAATATCAATTTAGAATATGTTTTTAGTTAGTAGCTCTCAGGCATGACACAACAGCGTAGTCAGAAAACAAATTAAACTCATATTATTGGTGTTCCTTTTCTAGAAATTCTCATCTAGTGTTTCACAAATGTACCACAGCAAATTGGGGCCACTAAATATTACCAACCCATTCCCAGCGTTGATTTATTTTTCAAACGTAATTACAATGGCCCTTATAAGCCACTTGAGGTGTGATACAGTCTATGGTGATGACTGATACAAAAACTGAAATGTTAGTTCATGATTCTTATTTGGATTAGAAAGTGTTTCTTTTAGAAAGAATGTCCATGCTGCTTGTAACTTATCAACCTGCTATGATGAAGGATATGGAGGTTACGACTTATTTCCCGTCAGACTAAGTTAAACTGTTTCTAAATCAAACTGCATCGGTTTTCAGTAAGGAAGTGAGCACAGGATTAATACAGGCATACTGTGCAGTTATGAAACCTGATTTTGATCTGAGTTGCAGGCTTCACAGCACCTGACAGGTCATTATTTGTTGTTAGTTCAATGGACTGTCATTGGGCCTGAACAGTGTATGTGCGTTTGGAACAGCATGTGTTCAGTATATGTCTGTGTGTGTGTGTATTTGTGCATGCAGGGTCACTGTACTGAATGTGGGGGTCAGCAGGGACTCACCAGACCAGCCACAGCGTGAGGGAGATCCAGCGGATGTTTGGGGAACGGAGCAGGTCACAGATGTTGAGGGCCTTACTCTCGCATTGAAGTTCTTTCTGTAGGGCAGCAGAGCCCTCAGAATAACAAACACTTAGCAAGCAGAGGCATCGCTCTAGAAATAATTTCATTAGAGAGATGCTTGTGTATGAATGGCCACTTGCTGAGTGAACACATGCATGTGCACGTGTTCACACATGCATGTGCACGTGTTCACACATGTAGTACCCAAACGTCTGGATCAGGATTAAAGGCAAAAGTTAAATGTGCAATGAAGACTGGGGGGGGGGGGGATTCTTGTAGTAATTAGGAGTAGAGGTAAAGCAAACAGATTTCTCCAGTTTATGTTTAAATTGTAACATGTCCTATTTGTTATCTCCCCTTAGTCATAATTCTCTAAAAATACAAATCATATAGTGATTGGCAGTGTGATCATATTTCTTAATGTGAGTGTTGTAGTGTTGACAGTTTTTTCTGAGGTTGTCCAGTTCCTAAATTGTTGATAATTAACAACCCAACACAACATCTTTTGAGTACATTTTTACAAAAGTTTTAAGTATTCCAAAAAAGAAAAGAAAAGTGAAACAATCTTTGGGTTCATACCGGCAGAAAATGTTGCTCCATAATGTTTACCGGAAAACTGTAAATTATTACATCACAGGCAGTGAACCATTAAGGATGTTCTAACACTTTTAAGTAAACTCTGCAAGAGTATAGTAAGAGTAAACAAATATGATACTGGCTTATCATATTAGGAAAATGCCCTGTGCCCAGTTTTTATGCATTTACATGAACAGTTTTTTTTCAGTGAGATCTCACCTGCAAAGGACTAAAGATGACCGGCGGAGGCTTGATTTTGTTCTTTTTAGCAGCATCTCTCACTATGGCCTCTGCCTCCTCCACTCTGCCCCGAGACAGCAGCCAGCGAGGAGACTCTGGGATGAACCTGCCTCAGTACACAACAGAGAGAGAGACAGATGTTGAATCCCCCCAGAAGAGAGAAAATTATTTTACCTTATTCCGAGTCCTTTGACTGCTCAAATGATCCTCCATAAAAGTAAAACATACCTAACCTCAACCTTGATAAAGTTGAAAAAGGCTGATGCTGTTGCAATGCTGTTACTGTTATTACATTGTGAATATAGTGACCATATCTATGTATGACACTTTTTCTTAAATGTATACCTAATCCGAAAATTATGCATGCATTTTAATATGATAACAAATACATTAAAAATTATTTGTCATAATGTCATCGTCACAAGTTTAATGTCACAACACCACAGCCCTATACAATTTATATGTTATTATCAAAGAAGGACTGTATTTATTATGTTTATCAACTACGTGATTAATAGGCAAATTCTTTCAGCTTTAAAAAAAAAATCTGTTTAGCTTTTGACAGGAACTATGTTGATTAATTGATTGACCTTCATGAACGTAATACTTAAAGCAACGCTGTACTTTATACACCACTCAACACTGTAGAAAATAAAACACTTGAAATGAAACACAGCCAGAGATAAAATCAACTAGAAAAATAAGAACCCCACACATTCAAGCAAACACACACCTACCTACCACCAGAGAGGCACATAGAGGAAGCCAGGCAGGGTGAGGCCTAGGAGAAGCATCCTCCAGTCTCTCAAAAAGTAGGCTAACAGTGGCAGGAACATGTAGCCTGCAGCAAAGAAAAGACTCACACCTGCGGTGGAATAAATTGTCCGAACTTTTGGGCTCAATATCTCTGTCCCTGAAGCACAGGAGAAAAGGGGGGAGATTCAAAGCACAGGCAATGAATGACACATTATTTTTCATGGACAAGTTAGCAACTAAATACACCTGAAATCATCGAATAGAGGCAAACAAAAGTACCTAGCACAAACGCAGCCACATAATTAGAGATTGTTGCCATCCCGACAATAAAGAACAGGGCACAGAACACGGGCCAGGATGGAGCGAAGACCATGATGAATGTGAACACTGTCTGGACTGCCATGGTAACAAACAACACTATTTTTCTCCCATACCTAAAAATGATGCAAAGCACAGGTAAATGACCATGTAAGTAGATGCAAAGGTCAACCAATGGAACCCTCAAATCTACTGTATAGTATGATTCACTGAAGTCGACAAAACACTGAAAAATCCAGTAAGTACAACACAGTAGTAGAACTTGTTTACCAGAGTTTGCATAGCTGTTGAAGTTAAACATTTAGCCGAGAGTCAGCATTTGTGAGAAGGTCAACACATGACAGTTGGGAAAATGCTTTACTGATGCGGCTTCATTTTTTACTACTTTTTTTTCCATTTAGTGAACTGTCAGACTTTGATCAGCACTGACGGCTAAAAAAAGAGAAGTAGGTTCTTGTTGAGTTGTTTGAGTACGAGAATATCATTGTAACATTAATATCATTAAAACATCTATTCATTGACAGTGGGGCACACTTGTTGCTGTTGGAAATTTGACTTGGCAGATCATTTGTTACAATAAGTGCTTACTTAGTGATTAACGTTTTGAAAAACTAAAGTTAATCCTTCATCACCTGTCAGAGAGCTGCCCCGAAACGAAGGAGCCAGTGAGAACACCACAGAAGAAGATGGAAGAAGTTAGCGGGTTCTTCCACCTGTCGTCACACACCAGGTCCCACTGCAAACACACACACGCACACAAAAAGTAGCAATTTCTTAACGAAAAACTGTCTAAAAAGTACCACAGGAGTGCATTTGTATGTGTATGTATAATCATAACAATTATCATAGTTATATCAAAATAAACTTACTTTGCAGAAATTTGAAATGTTGGCTTTTTTTAACAATTATAACCTAATGGCTTATTTATTTGTTATTACTGGAAATAAAAAGTGTTTTCTTTATTATGTCTAAATATGCACCTAACGAGAGTGGAACAAATATTAGACACATCTTTGAAAATGTAATACATTATTGTTTTAGTTTCCCAATGATTGATAACTTGGTGGCTGAACAATTAATGTTATATGTGAGGCAATTTCTTGTGTAGATGTTGAAAATATCTCTGAATCTATTGCAACATCAAGATGAAATGTAGTTTTCGCACTTAATTTAAAAACTCTAAATTACTAAGTAGGCTACTGTACTTGAGTAAAATGTTGAGAATTTGACAATTGTATGCTACGTCGTACTCGTACTTCACTACAATTCGACAGTAAATATTGTAGGCTACTTTCACTCGACTACATTTATTTAATACCTTTAGTTACTACGCAGATTTTCATTAATAATGTGAAATAATTTATAATTGAGTTACAATTGGAGTAAATACAAAAGCTACCTTGCAGTATACAGAGTAATTACAACTAGCTGTAACTGTACCAGCTTTGATAACACTTTAATGTATCAATAATTATAATGAAAACATATGATACATATTATTCTGGGATGGGCCAATCTGCATAATGAGTAGGTACCACCTTAAGTATATTTTGAAGCTTATTATTTTTGTACTTTTACTTCAGTTACATTTCAAATGAAGGAATGTTCTTGTAGTTATCCTACACACTCCGGTTCTTTCACTCAAGTACAAGATCTGAGAACCTTTTCCACCTCTGCTTATACTTCCTGTATGAATATCATATACATTTCTCATGCGTCATCTCAGTGTCAGCTGCATCCCAGAAGCTATACGCAGACCTGTGCACAAACCTCCGTTATGATGGTAGAAATGTACACGCTTTGGTCATACTCCCACCCATCCAAGCAGCTCTCAGTCGGCACATTAGACATGTTAACATCGACCCCGGGCAGAAAGCCTCTGTCCGAGAAACTCAGCACATCTCCCAGCCTGTATCTGGAGCACTTGCTGGGCACCAACGCGCCGCTGTTGCTGTCCAGCTCCAGCGGGATGCTGCGGTTCCTCCACGCCGCCGTCAGGTTCACGTTTGCGGGAATGACGCAGCGGTGGGGCGGAGTGTCGGCGACGAAGACGATGAACATGCCGGTGAAACCGTTAGGGATGACGGTGAGACAGAGTAGGAAAAACACCTGCTGCTGGAAATGTCCCCATTCCCCGAGAAAGGCAGTTGCAACCTCATAGTCAGTCATGTTGTTTGTGTTGGCTTTTTGCTCCTTGCACACTAAGTGGAAGGATTTTGAAGTGGCAGTGGTTTTGTTACAGCTTCTAAACCATCCCACCCATCACCTGCTGTATTCAGTGTTGGCTGCGGTTTTCCTAATTAACCGATATTGAGAAGATTAACAGGTGTGATGCCCCTGTGGGATCATCAGTGGAGAAGGTGTGGCTGCACTGATTGCAGTGATTCAGGACACCTGGGTCTGGTGCCCTGGAGCTATTTAAAGCCTCTTTGCTCCTCTCTGGTTGCGGTCGAATAGTCCATTTAGCTTATAGATATTAGGAACCTTTACCCCTAGATTCCACCGGGTCCGTCTGCGGCGCGTTACGGACGCGTTACGGCTGCGCCGCGGTGCTCAAGGTGATCGCGGCCACTCTAGTCAATGGGTGCTATTCCACCACACGCGGCGCGTTACGGCTCAGACGCGTCCCAGAAGCGTCCCAGAAGCGGCTCGGCGCAGGGCTTTTCTAAAATTAGGATCGAATCCTATTTTTGTCGCGGCGCAGCCGTAACGTAAGGTCGGGCAGGCAGGAAGTGGAACGTTCAGAGCTATATAGACCTATATATATACACACACACAAACTAATTTTGCAGACCCTATCCCTCCGTAGTCTTTCAAGTAGGAGGAGAAATGCCAGCGTTCTCCTCCGGTTTACTGGCACTGTGTAAATTATATATATATAGAATAATTATGATGACGAATGCATTTTTTTGCCACTAAAATACAGCAACACATCTTTGATTCATGTCGTTTATAACTGGAATATTACAGTTATTATTAACTTTGTCTGTACAAAGTAGCCTGTCCAGGAAATATGCCCAAATCAACAAAAACTGCGCGGCGCAGACGGACCAGGTGGAATCTAGGGGTAACGGAGTGAAATGACCCGGAAGTCCCTCAGTGGCAGCCATGATAAGTGCCGTTCGAATTCTCTAAATGAAAGGAAAGGAGGTTTCAAACTTCCTTTATAACCTCCTTTAGCTTAGGAACCACTGGACCTCCCTAACCGAAAGGAGAGGAGAAAATGCTGCCCCACAATGCCTTGCGGCCGCGGCATTTGCCGTCACACAACAGTCGGCCGTTCACGGAAACAACCGATTATGAACGAGAAATGATATCATGAAAGTTACGGTGCTTATTAAACATTTTAAAAGGTATGTGGTAAGTTGCCAAAGTGCTTTGTTTTGAACGTTCATCAGTATTATAATCAAAAAGAGAAATATGAACGTTAGTTTTTACTGAAATGATCAAATAAAGTCAACATTTCACAGTCTTAACTGAGCTGTGTGGGGTCTTTTAAAAGATGTTTGAATGGTGATATACACAGTGATAGATGTTAAGGACTAACGTTTATAATAAATACATTTGTATTGATTTTAAGATCTTTTCATACAATCATACTTATTGGGATCATTTGTATTAATGTGGACCGGAGGGAGAGGGTGACGAGCATAAGTTTCACTTTCCTTTTTTATTTCAATTCCAACTTTGGTCATGAAGAATATGTTTCTCTGTTGTCCCCGTTCAGAAAGCATAAAACAACAGCATCAGAGCACGGTGCAGAGTCTCTAGATGAGATTACAGTAGTCCCTCGTTCTTATTAAACATCCATGTTGTAGTCCGCTGTATAGAAAACTGTAGTTTCCATAGTTTCCCCACAGCAGCAGACGCACATTTGTGACGTCCGCTGGCGCATCTTAAACACGTCGGATAGTGAAAGTGCAGTCGGATTCTCTAAAGTACCGCAGTCTCTTCTCCTAAATCCTTTTGAATTCTCCTATCCACTATCCCTTAACCCCATGACGTTTCACTCAGAGGTCAAGGAATAGACGATAGGGTTAGAATTTAGGAGCTGATTTTTGGATTATTCGACCGCAACCTCGGTCTCTCTCTGCTCCTCCCTGCAGGCACCTCACTTACTCAAATGTAATTAAAGTCAGATCCACTCGTGTCTTGGACGGGGCAGTGATATCATAAACCTGTTAATGTACGCATTCAAACGCTTTTTCTTTTACCAGCTGTATTCACCTTGCAGGTGCAGCTATGTGTCTTTTATCCTGGATAAAGTGTTTAAGTCATGGATGTTTAAAGTTTAACTTCTTCATATTTGACTAATATTAAAGTTCACTTCTCATTCAGGAAGTATGACGCTTCGCTGTCAGTACGCTTGTCCATGTTTGAGATTGGTCGAATGCTCCAAATACCACCCCTTTCATGTGAACGCGCACCTAACTAGATAGGACACGGCTGGCTTGAGCGATCCACTTGATAACCAGCGTCGTAGTGCAGCTTAGCGAGAGCGCGTATGTTTTGGATTGGGCCAACCGGCTAACTCAAACATATGCTAAACTCCGTCCCACACTCTCCCTGTCAGATGCAGAACAACTGGTCCATGCCTTCGTCTCCTCAAGGCTCGATTACTGCAACGCTCTCCTCATCGGGACTCCTAGCGGGAGCCTTCAGAAGCTCCAATATGTACAGAACAGTGCCGCTAGGATCCTGATGAGGGTGAGAAAATACAACCACATCACACCCGTTCTTCATTCCCTCCACTGGCGTCCTGTCTCATTCAGGATCGACTACAAGATCGCACTACTGACCCATCAATGCATCCACGGGAACGCTCCTCCATACCTGAAGGAACTTCTCACATCTCAAACCTCCACACGCAACCTCCGCTCCACAACCAACCATCTGCTTCGCCCCCCCAGGACCAAACTACGCACAATGGGGGATCGGGCATTCTGTGCAGCTGCTCCTCGCCTGTGGAATTCCCTCCCAGACCACCTGAGGACTCCACAGACCACTGACGCCTTCAAGAAAGCCCTAAAAACCTTTCTTTAAAAAAAAGCTTTTGATTAAAACTTTTGTTTGTTTTTATTATGCCTCCTGTAGCACCTTGGGATTGCTGCTAGCAATGAAAGGTGCTTTATAAATTGAATTTATTATTATTATTATTATTATTATATCCAGGTTAGGTTGAACCAACTTCGTAGTACAGGCCTCCGGTTTTGTTGAGTATGTTATGAGTTTTCTTAGTTGTTTCACTTTGTGCACTTCAACACTCTCACACATACATGTCCATACAATCCTCACCCTGCATTTACACGACTGATACCACTGATATTCACACCTCATGCCTTATGTTAGTTTTGCACTTGATTAATTTGGTTAATTTGAACTACTTGTTTAAATAAACATCTTTTTCTACCCGTGAACATGTTGTGTCTCCTCTTTGTTGTGGCCTTTTGAGCCAGGTCGCAACAACAGGCCACATACAGTTCCTGGATAAAAAAAAAAGAGTTACACAATGAAACAGGCCTACTGTATAGCCTACTGTCCACTTTGCGCCAAATAAACATAAAGTACGATCTACATCTACAGTATGTCAACATGTTAGCTTAGATACGTGTCAAAATATAGCTTTTTTCAGTTCCAACATAACGTTTAGCTCTGTCTCAGAATTTATAACGATGACCTATTGACCTGAGTGTGTGTCTGCACCTACTCCATAAAATATTAGGGTGAGCGGTCATCTTATATTTTTCCTGAGGGGTACTTTTATTGCTTATATCAAATCCGCTAAATGTGTCCCTGGAATTATAAATAATAAGATTGTATGTTGCATTGGTCTAATTAGAATTTGTATGAGATCATTTGGTCAATCACACAAAATCAGAAGCTCCAGTTGACCCATACAGGTGTATCAAAGAGCAAATATCAAATCGGATATTTGTGCTATGAGTAATTAATGATGATTTCCACTTTGTACTTGCCGCACAAGACTCTGCAGGAACCAGACAAAAGATCTGCACATATTTAATCTCCCAGCAACTGTAACTGTTCACATTTGATCTATCAGATACCTTTGTCTGGCATTTAAATCTCTGTTAGATTGAAATGTTGCACAGTAAAAATAGCTGGAAGCTTTTAATGAAGTGTGCTGATCTTTAGTTTGATTCCTGATCTTTTAATTCTTTCCTGAAAGGTTTTAATGATGCCAAACAACTCTTTACCCTTTTTTCTCTATAATGGCATATCTATTTGGTTTAAAGTCCAAATATAAATCACGGTCCAATCCTTTGTTACAACTACTTTAAGGTCTGCCCTCTGCTTTCCAAGAATAGCAGACCCGTTTGTCAAGGGTGTGACAATAACCTGAAACAATCTTGATCATGGTTAAACATTATCTCAAAAGCTGATTATATGTTACAATAAATATTCTGAGGAAAATTGTTTTGCCAACAGTAACACAATCCACCCACAATTAATTTCACTCCACTGACGCTTTTAAATTTGTATATCGTTCTCTCTCTGTGTAAGACTGTTACAACCTTATGTTGTAGTGGTGTTGTAGACCACCCAAATACTGTGCAAGCTTTTTTGATGATTTTACTGAACTGCTGTCTATAGTGTGTATTGACTTTGACCGTCTAGTCATTGTTGGTGATTTTAACATCCATGTTGACAACCCCCAGGACAGAGGGGCTAAAGAACTGTTTTGTGTTCTTGATAACTATGGACTGACTCAGCATGTGGCGGAGCCCACGCACAATAAGGGGCACACTCTGGACTTAATTATCTCAAAGGGTCTGAATATCTCAAAGGTTGTGGTGACTGATGTTGCACTCTCTGATCATTCCTGTGTTTTCTTTGAGAGCTCTATTTCGGTTCACAAAAATGTTCAGAAAGAGGTAACCACAAAGCGATATTTAACTGAAAATACTAGGGAAATGTTTACTCATAATTTTTCATCCACACTTGCCCCTGCTAACATCTCAGTAAATGAGCTAGTAGATCATTTTAATTCAAAAATTAAAAATGTTATAGATACCATTGCTCCAACTAAGGTAAAGGAAGTGATTGGCAAGAAAATATCTCCATGGAGAAAGGCCATGACCGTGAGAACAGAAAAAAGAGAGTGTCGAAAAGCTGAACGCAGGTGGCGAAAAACAAATCTCCAGGTTCACTTTGAAATCTATAAAGAGAGACTTGGCCTTTATAATTTGGAATTGAAAAACGCACAACAGTCTTTCTTCTCTGACATCATTACCAAAAACAAAAACAACGCACGTGCCTTGTTTGCTACCGTTGACAGACTAACTAACCCCCCAGTGTCAGTCACCTCTGAATTTCTATCCACCAGGGCATGCAATGATTTTGCCTCCTTCTTCACTGACAAAATTCAGAAAATTAGACAAGCAGTCAGTGCCTCTGCATCAGGTACAGCAAATGTGTTGTCCCTATGTCCACCTAATATCAATTCAAACACCATGACACAATTCCATCAGATTAATGGTAAAAACTTAGAGGACATTATTCAACTTCTGAAATCCTCCTCCTGCTGCCTTGATATTATTCCAACAGGATTTTTCAAAGATGTTTTTCATTGCATGGCCTCAGATCTACTTCATATAGTAAACACATCTCTTCACTCAGGTATTTTTCCAGAGGCCCTGAAAACTGCAGTCATTAAACCGCTCTTAAAAAAGAATAATCTAGATGCTTCAGTAATGAACAATTACAGGCCCATATCAAACCTGCCATTTCTAGGTAAAATCATTGAAAAAGTAGTTTTTCAACAGTTGAGTAACTTCTTGCATTTAAATAACTCTTTGGATGTGTTCCAGTCAGGATTTCGTCCAAACCACAGCACTGAGACTGCTCTTGTAAAGGTCTTCAATGACATCCACTTAAACACAGACAGTGGCAGAACTTCAGTGTTAGTATTATTAGATCTCAGTGCTGCGTTTGACACTGTTGACCACAACATATTACTAGACCGACTAGAAAACTGGGTGGGACTTTCGGCAACAGTTCTAAATTGGTTTGAGTCCTACTTAAAGGACAGAAAAAACTTTGTTTCTATAGGTAAATACACATCTGAGTTGACAAATATGACATGTGGGGTACCTCAAGGCTCCATCTTGGGGCCTCTTCTCTTTAACATCTACATGCTACCACTGGCTCAGATAATGAAAAACAACAAAATAAGTTACCATAGCTATGGGGACGACACACAAATTTACGTAACAATTTCACCAGGAGATTATGCTCCAATTCAAACACTGAGTAAGTGCATTGAACAAATCAATGACTGGATGTGTCAGAACTTTCTCCAATTAAACATAGATAAAACTGAGGTAATGGTTTTTGGAGCCAAGGCAGAACGTATAAAAGTTAGCGCTGAGCTTCAGTCTGCAATGTTCAAAACAACAGATAAAGCCAGAAATCTAGGTGTAGTCATGGACTCTGACCTGAGTTTCAACAGTCACATTAAAACAGTTATTAAATCAGCCTACTATCACCTAAAGAACATACCTAGGATTAAAAGACTAATGTCACAGCAGGATTTGGAAAAACTTGTCCATGCTTTTATCTTCAGTAGACTCGACTACTGCAATGGTGTCTTTACAGGTCTCACTAAAAAATCTATTAGAAAGCTGCAGCTAATTCAGAACGCCGTTGCTCGAGTCCTCACTGACACTAAGAAAGTGAATCACATCACTCCTGTTCTGAAGTCCTTACACTGGCTTCCTGTGTGTCAAAGAATAGATTTCAAAAATATTGTTGCTGGTTTATAAAGCTTTGAATGGTTTAGGCCCAAAATACATGTCTGACCTACTGCTAAATTATGAACCATCCAGAACTCTCAGGTCTTCAGGGACTGGTCAGCTTTCTGTCCCCAGAGTCAGAACTAAACATGGTAAAGCAGCATTCAGTTATTATGCTCCAAATATCTGGAACAAACTCCCAGAAACCTGCAGGTCCGCTGCAACTCTTACTACTTTTAAATCCAGGCTGAAGACTTTTCTTTTTGCCGCTGCTTTTAATTGAACTATTCACATCTTAAACTGCACTGTAACTTTTATCTATGTATTTTTTCTTTTAATGTTTATTTTATTATCTTTTCTTTTTAATGACTGATTTTAAATGCCATTTTCTTAATGTCTTCCATTTTTGTAAAGCACTTTGAATTGCCTTGTGTTGAAAGGTGCTATATAAATAAACTTGCCTTGCCTTGCCTTGCCTTATGTTGAGAGCAAGCTGTGAAAACCCCAGGTTAACGATTACACACGTTTGTTTCCCAACTTTGTTACATAATGGATGTTCTGTCATTGATTGCTTTACTCCTACCATGACAGATTTTTGTAAGGTTAGATAACAACAGAGAAACTTATCTGTGTTTTAACTATAAAATAGATATATGATTTACAGGTAGAGTGGTTTCTTAGTGTTACAGGGTCGTGCACAGACATTGATCGCGGACACTTTGGACTGACAGTGCTATATCGCCTGCCAGACAGAATAATTTGAACAGGTTGTGTTCAGGGTGGGATTGACGTGCGTGTTTCCTGCTTGTTTCCTGACTCAGGAGGAAGCCCTGAATAGATAGATAGATAGATAGATCGTACTTTATTGATCCCAAATTGGGAAATGGTTTTGTTACAGCAGCATAAAAGGCATTTTACAATAAAACAAAATATACAAGAATAGAAATAAAATAAAATAAAATATAAAATATAAAATATACATGTCGAAATAGAAAATATACATGCAGATATTATATATATATACAAATATATATATATATATATATTCAAAATATATGGAATATGGAGTATTAAATATGAAACAGTATGAGTGAAATGTACAACGTGGTTTTATTTCTAGAGAAACTATGGAGCAGAGAGTTCTCTTCCAGCCAGAGGTGATTTATTGTACAGTGTTATTGCAGTGGGCAGGAATGTTTTCCAGTATCTGTCCTTGTGACAGGGGAGCTGCAGCAGTCTGTTGGAGAAGGAGCTCCGTTGACTGTCCAGCTGCAGGTGGAGAGGATGGAATGGAGGGCAGGTTGGCGCCATTTCTTTCTGCAGTCCTCACTGTAAATTATAGTCTGTTCCCTATGCTGTTAAATGGCTGAACCAAACCAAACACTGATGCACAAGCATGGGAACAGACCGCATGATTTTAGATTGAATTTGCATCAGTATAAAAAAAGCATAATGCTGAAGGCCGGGCACTGAATTAAATATTTTCCATCTCCTGAATAATTGACATAAGCACAACCAATTTCCCTCCTTTCAATTATACAGTGTAGTGGTCAGTTCGGAGGTCAGTCCCCTGTATTGGTAAGCTTTTTATCCCTAGAGAAACTGTTGTTGGGTTGTCACATGACTATCATAACTTAATTCATTTAATCTTAACCACTTTAAAAACATGGTTTGGATGCAGTGACTACAATTGTGAGCTATTCACTTTTGGTTTACCTTTGGCAACCAATTATTTTCTTGCTTTTTGCGAGTAGATTATGTCTTCTGTTGACTTTTGAAGAGTCGTTAGTGAAAGCCATTAGGTGTCTTCACTGATTAAGGATGATTACCTAATGTTGTCATGCATAATGGCGCATTTCCACTACACAGCCTCGCTCTGCCTCGCTCGGTATGGCTAGGCCTCGTTAGGCCTTGTTAGGACCAGCTCACTTTATGCTGCGTTTCCATTACAGTTTAGGAACTGGGGTAGTAACTATAGTAACGCAGTGTAGGCGGAGCCGTGACGTCATCTTCAATGAGAACCCCAGAAAAACAACACAGCCGTTAGCTGTTAGAACTCAAGCTCACAGCTCCTCATATCTGTTCAGAAACTAGACAAAAGTTAAACAAGTACAAACCACAGACTGTCTGTGTCATGGCGAATACAGTCGCTGGTTTATTTATGTCTGTATAGGCCGTTGTTGTGAGTGTGGACGGTCGGAGCATACACTGCGTTAGCTTAGCCGATCTCCATTAGACAACACGCATTTTAAAAGGTTTTTCGCCTGCCGTCTGTCTGCAGACTTGTCAAAGCATTAATTCATGGTTTTTACTAACCGGTATCAGTATGTTGTTACTTCGGCATCATTTTGAAACGTGTATTACAATTAAATCACGGTCAAATATGTTCATTTTGTTGTAGTTGTAGCCCCCTTGCCAGCGATTCTCTCTCTAGTTTAGCATACTCAGCCCGACTCAGCCTGGTTGTTCCTGGCCCTAGAACCACGATTTTATGGGGCCAGAAAAACTGTGAATAAGGACCCGCTAGCCGGTACTAGGCCAAGTGGAAACGCAACCAAAAACGGGCCGCTGACGTCACAGCTCTCTTAAACGGGGCTCCGCGCTGCAGTGGAAATGCACCATAAATGGTCTAATGGTCATTGGAGCGAGGGGCGGGGCGAAACTCACGGAAGTGATTTCAAAACAAAAGCACTCGTTTGCTAAAATCACGCTTTGAATCACTACAGTATCCTGCTGAAGGAACGGTGATTATTATAAACAAGGGGAATTTAGCGATCACAATGAAAACGGCCAAGACACATATTGAACCCAGAAAATTGATGTTATTAAGGGCTGTAAATATAATAAGCCTATGTCTAAAATGTACAACATTGTTAGGAGATTTAAACTATACAGCGATTCTGCACTGCGGTCAACTCAGCCGCCTCTCGAGTTAGCTGCTCTTCATTATTCCTGCTATATTTGACGAGTGATACAAATATTTTTTACCACAAGTTCTTAAGGAAACTGACACTCTTGGACTCGGTACTAGTTTGACTTCTACCAGAAATAAAATGAAGTACTTTTACTGTGTACTATTGTGAGTAATCCTCTGTCAAAGTACCCTCCATAATGCATGTTTTTCTGCTATCTTTGATGAATGATAAAAATATAATTTTACCATTAGTTCTTAATGAAATTGATACTGTTTGACTTTGTATTAGTTAGCCTACTACTAACAATACATTGAAGTACTTTTACTGTGTATTTTTTGAGAAATACTCTGTCAAAGTCCCCTGCTGAGAACAAAATCAAGCCACTTCTGCTAAGTTTGATGAGGGAATTCTTTTTTGTTGCCATTAGTTCTTCGTGAGATTGATCCTGTACTATGAAGTACTTACTGTGTACTTTTCCAGTACTCCTCTGTCAATGTCCCCTCCTGAGAACAAGAATGCATGTTTCTCTGCTATTTTGAATAAGCGTTAAAAAACCTTTCTTCATGAGACTTATATTGTTGGACAGAGTATTTTAAGAGGATATGGTGAACATGATATCAGCAATACTTCCAGTCAGTACTCCGGCAGCAGCATTTTACACCTTGGAAAGTCTTTAGAGTCTGGCCTGGATAGCTGGTCTATCCTTCAGCACACTGACACACTCTGTCACTCTGGTTGGCCTCTTATGATGCTGCTGTCTTTTAATTTATGATTATTTCTCAGCCGCTAGTTCGTTCCTCGCAGATTCTTCAGTCTCATCAGCCTCATCCTTCCATCAGTCCCAGTCAACGCCTCCAGCACACTTCCAGTGTCTGACTCCATATGATATTGTCCTGATGCTGTAAGGGTGTGATGCCCCATGATCACAAAATGACCCCTCTAGAGTCTGAGTGCCAAGGACCTCATATTATGTATGTCATTAATGTTACATCACCCATTATAACAATTTGCTTTCCTTTTCTCTCTTCTCTTAACTGAATAGCCCTGTCTTTAAGTATAATACAATGTAAAGTCCTTTTCCTGCACCATTTTAAGGCTTCAAAACAGGCATTTTTACTGTGTGTTTTTGGAGAAATTACACAATAAATGGCCAAGAATTGTACTTTATAAACTCTGAATCTTGTGGTGCTTGAAGAAATACACTGGCTAAGCCGGCCAGGTTATATGCCTTTTTTGGAGCCCTTTTTTGCAATATTTATTCAAATGTCACTAGTTATTTAAACAAACCACTATCTGAGGATTATACAAGCAACCATAAAACACCCGTTAGAGAGCCATTGAAGCCCATGAATAATGTATCCTTCCACAAATCTTTTCAACTGCTTTATTAATAAAGTTGCCACATGTTTTCAAATTTAAAGGGGACCTATCATGCAAAATGCACCTTTGTACGTCTTTTATACATGAATATGTGTCCCCGGTGTGTCAGGGAACTCACCAAGAGTCAGAAAACACAACCCTCTCTTTTTTCCTCCATATCCAAATCTCTAAAAACGGGGCTGCAACGGATCTGATACAGACTGATACAGATTTGAACACTTTACTGACATCAGGACGGTGGCGCTACGGCTATTGGGCCAACTCCACCAATCAGGAGGAGACAGCCACGGCCATTGCCGTTCGAAAGCGCTGGAGACGCTGTAGTACATATGCTAGGCCTGTAGGTGGTGCTGTTCTCACAGAATCAGCCCTTGCAAAAACAGGGCTAAAAAAGTGCAAATTGAGCGAAGTGAGGCATGGCTAAAATGCATGATCTGTTTGGTATTTTGAAAAAAAAAAAGTATAAATATGCCTTATATAGGTATGGTCCTACACTATATTATTCAAATATAGCATGATAGGTCCACTTTAAGTTAAGGCACTATCTAGGTATTTTTTTTTAAAAGTGTTCAGAAAGACTGCATCAATGATATGCTATATATATATATATATATATATATATATATATATATATATATATATATAATATCAATATTTTTATTAACTAAACAAAGTCAATTTAAATAGCGGGCAAAAATGGGTTAATTGCCATGGATGTGGTGTTTGATATAGTTTACGTTCAATTTCAACTACTGTATTTTAGGCAGAAAAACGTATATTGACTAAACCTTTTTTAATAATTTACTATAATTTAGAAAGGTTTTTGTGAGAAATCATTTCAAAAGTAAACTTTTTTTTCATTTCATATTTAAATTTGAAATGTTTGCACACAACATTATTAAAGGTAGGGTAGGTAAGTTTGAGAAACCGGCTCGAGATCGCTAGAATTTGAAAATACACAACCGGAGAAAATCTGCCACTTCCTTATAGAGCCCCTCCTCCAACACACACGAATGTGCACATGACCAATGAGGGCACGAGATAAGTTTGTGCCCCGATGGAAGGCTGACAGGCAGGTAGGCCATCCAGTTATTTTAGCCGGGCCGGCTAAAATGATTGGTCGTACTTTTTACAGTATTACGGCTTCCACAGATGACATTTTTTTATGGATTTTTTGTCAAAGCACTTAAGATATTCATTGCTATCGGGATGTTAAGAGCATTCCATGGAATATAACAAAAAGTGTATCTCGAGCCGGTTTCTCAAACTTACCTACCCTACCTTTAAAGGTGGGGTAGGTAAGTTTGAGAAACCAGCTCGAGATCGCTAGAATTTGAAAATACACAACCGGAGAAAATCTGCCACTTCCTTACAGAGCCCCTCCTCCAACACACACAAACGCGCACATGACCAATGAGGGCACGAGATAAGTTTGTGCACAGATGGAAGGCTGACAGGCAGGTAGGCCACCCAGTTATTTTAGCCGGGCCGGCTGAACTTTTTTTATGGATTTTTTGTCAAAGCACTTAAGATATTCATTGCTATCGGGATGTTAAGAGCATTCCATGGAATATAACAAAAAGTGTATCTCGAGCCGGTTTCTCAAACTTACCTACCCCACCTTTAAGTGCAGATTTGTAACTTGATATGTTTAAATTCACATTGCATTTTTCAACTGTGCAGGACACTGTTGCATGTGTCCACCAGGTTTAAGAGAAGGAAAGAAAATAACCAAGATAATGTGAACTTGAATAATGAATCATAATTTTCTAGCAAAATGTATTGACTGGCTACTACTGCCAACATACATCAGTTTTAAGTTTGTATCTACTTTTTGCTAGCACAGCTATTGCTAGGCTTTTGTTTAAAAAGCGGCAAAGCAATCACAAAGATATCACTATCATCATATTGTATAAATGCTTCTCTCTGTGAATCACTGTTAATGATATAACATTATTTTTCTTCCAGGTTTGGGAGGAAGAAGGTGGTTTTCATCTCTCTCGTGGCCCAGAGTGTGGCAGTCATGCTTCAGTCCTTCTCTCATTCATGGCAGATGTTCTGCGTCATGTTCCTCTTTGTCGGAGCCTCACAGATTTCCCTCTATATTTCTGCGTTTGTGCTAGGTAAGAATCGTAAAATGATCCTCCTCCTATGTTTGATCTTTGATGTAGAAATGATTGTGCCTTGTGCATGAAAGGTGGGGTAGGTAATTTTGGAGAAACCAGCTCGAGTGCGCTAGAATTTGAAAATACACAGCCGGAAGAAATCTGCTACTTCCTTACAGAGCCCCTCCTCCAACACACACGAGCGTGCACATGACCAATGAGGGCACGAGATAAGTTTGTGCACAGATGGAAGGCTGACAGGCAGGTAGGCTATCCAGTTATTTTAGCCGGGCCGGCTAAAATGATTGGTCGTGCTTTTTACAGTACTACGGCTTCCACAGATGACATTTTTTTATGGATTTTTTGTCAAAGCACTTAAGATATTCATTGCTATCGGGATGTTAAGAGCATTCCATGGAATATAACAAAAAGTGTATCTCGAGCCGGTTTCTCAAACTTACCTACCCCACCTTTAAGTGCAGATTTGTAACTTGATATGTTTAAATTCACATTGCATTTTTCAACTGTGCAGGACACTGTTGCATGTGTCCACCAGGTTTAAGAGAAGGAAAGAAAATAACCAAGATAATGTGAACTTGAATAATGAATCATACTTTTCTAGCAAAATGTATTGACTGGCTACTACCGCCAACATACATCAGTTTTAAGTTTGTATCTACTTTTTGCTAGCACAGCTATTGCTAGGCTTTTGTTTAAAAAGCGACAAAGCAATCACAAAGATATCACTATCATCATATTGTATAAATGCTTCTCTCTGTGAATCACTGTTAATGATATAACATTATTTTTCTTCCAGGTTTGGGAGGAAGAAGGTGGTTTTCATCTCTCTCGTGGCCCAGAGTGTGGCAGTCATGCTTCAGTCCTTCTCTCATTCATGGCAGATGTTCTGCGTCATGTTCAACTTTGTCGGAGCCTCCCAGATTTCCCTCTATATTTCTGCGTTTGTGCTAGGTAAGAATCGTAAAATGATCCTCCTCCTATGTTTGATCTTTTATGTAGAAATGATTGTGCCTTGTGCATGAATAGATCATTAAGTGTCTCTTTTTATTCGCTCAACAACTTTGATTTTATCTCGGGCAGGAACGGAGGTTTTGAGTAAAACAATGCGAATACTCTTCACAACTCTCGGAGCCTTCCTCTTCTATTGCATTGGGTACATGACACTACCCTGGATTGCATACGGCATCAGAGAATGGAGGACTCTTCTGGCAGTTCTGTCCTCAACTGCTGTTGTCTACATCCCTCTGTGGTGGTACGTCACTCATAGTTCTCATTTATAAAGTCATATACTGACAATCTGCCAATAGTCAAACTCCTGGTTTAACAACATGATGTGATAATTCAAATATATATTTAGAAATGTAATGTTGAATCTGTATCGATTGTGCAGGTTCATCCCAGAGTCTCCTCGATGGCTGATCACCCAGGGAAGAGTGGAGGAGGCGGAGGCCATAGTGAGAGAGGCTGCACGGAAAAATAAGATTGAAGCCCCAGCTGTAATCTTTAAAGAATCTGAGGTACAGTTCACATATTGTCTGTAAAAAATATGACTGAATGTTTGTGACATGTTTAATTATAATGTCCGTTTGCCCCCAACATTTGTCTTTTTACACATGGAGACAGTAAATAAAGTGTCACTTATAAATGCTAGCTGTTGTTATGTCTGCTTCTGCCTAGCCTAAGCTGTTTCAAAATTACAAAAAATGAGTGACATCCCTCTGTCAAGTTACTAATATTGCAAATTATTGCTTTAGACAAAGACGTTATTCATTGATTTCTTGACCCTGGCACCTTAGTTAGTAATGATTAAAATAAAAACAACAGTTATCACTAAAACAATGTTGGATAGGTAATCCCTATACCCTGAAAGAATACAAATAATTTAAATGGACTATTAACATGTTTAATATAGTCTTTGTTCAAGTCAGTATAATGTAATGTAACCACATTAACTCTCTCGTTGCAATTCTTTCCGTCACAGGCATCGGCACAATTTAAGAAATACACCATGCTTGACATCCTAAAATCCAAGAAAATCAGATGCATAACTTTGATGTGTCTCATTCTGTGGTAAGTGTTAGTTGTTTTTAATAATTTTTCAATTACATAACGGTAACAAAATTACTACTGCTATCTAATTATGGGAATATGCATGTAGTGAGTTAAAAACTCAAAGTGACATAAAATGTACAATCTAACCCTGCATGTTATGTGTTTTCTGATCATTTGTTTTTTTCAGGATGGCAATAAACATCGGGTATTTCGGATTGTCCCTGAACACCTCCAACCTGAGCGGCAACCCCTTCATGAACTGTTTTTTATCAGCTACGACTGAAGTCCCTGCATATGTCGTTTCAACTGTGCTTCTAAAGAAGTGTCCGAGAAGAGCACTTCTGTCGTCGTTCCTCATCATCGGAGGAGGAGTTCTTCTTCTCATCCAGTTCATCCCTGAAGGTAAGATTTCAGACTAACAACCAAGCTACACACACACACACACACACACACACACACACACACACACACACACACACACACACACACACACACACACACACACACACACACACACACACACACACACACACACACACACACACACACACACACACACACACACACACACACGACTTATCACACATTAGAATTGCCTGTCTGTCATCATAAAATCTAAGATAAGATAGAACTGAATTTATCTCTGTAAGGAAATTGTGCTGCAACAGCTAGTGCAAAGTAGGAAGGGGTACACATATTTCACCTAAATTACATACATATGTGATAATTTGCTCAGTATTCCCTGGAAAGCTCTGCTGCATACCATATTACTGTAATTGAGTAGAATTTGCTTGTGGACCTTAGAGCATTTAAAAGTAAAACTTCAACAACTTCTCTTTTCAGACATAGTGTCTTCGTTACTCTGGGTAAACAGCAACACACTATGTATAGGTTTTTCTTTTTTTAAAGTGTGGTATGTTGACTATCCAGAGTACGAGAAACACATGTCCCTGTTGATCTATTAAAAATGTACAAAAACAAAAGGAGAACAAATTATAAATATAGAGTAATACATACATAGATTGCTGTATGAAATAATTTGTACTTTGGGTGAGTTGACTCTAATAGAAGCTGCTTGTTAGGTGGCGCATTATGTGTTTAGAGCATTCTCCCACCTCTTAAGCTAAATCAACAATTTAAACCCCTGTTGGATTAGCTTGAAACTGCATCATCACAAAGTTAAACCAGGATTGTTCTTCTTCTGAGCCCATACAACTTATATTTTTAAATACTTCAAAAGATTCGAACAGGACTGCAATGCTACAAAAATGTTATAATTGTATTGAAATCTACATCACTGCGACCTTTGTTCAGTCATAAATGTCATCGTTTCCTAAGAGGAGATCATGTTCAACGTGCAACACAGGGTATAGGTTTATATAAGAGGGGGCTGGTTGTGCAAGATTATGTCATGAACCAGGGGCATTTCCTGGACCTGGAAACATTCGGGGCTTAGCCCACAGTGGCGGCGCCAGAGACTTTCTTTTGGGGGTGCTGTGGGGTATCTTGACATTTCATAGAGTGTGCTCAAACATGTAGGGTTTCCCATTAAGGTACCGGGCGCTACAGTGGAATTTTCTACTGCAACACTCCCCACACGCACATACACAGTACACCCTCGATAATCAGCTCACGGCATATAGGTGTAAGCAGGGGTAAAGTGCTATTTTTTACAAGTGGGGGGTGGACCTAACATCCTCTAGGGGGGTCCGGGGGCATGCTCCCCCGGGAAGATTTTTTTTTTTAATATTGAAGTTAAATGCATCAATCTGGTGCACTTTGAGAGCAAAATGAAGAGATCTATGGATACATCTCTCAACACAAGTGACGCTATGCAATTCAGATTTTTGCCGTACCTGCGTACCAGTTATGTGCACCCCTGATTATATTATTGAGGGAGAATTGTCCGGGGCTACAGAAAAAACATTCGGGGCTTTAGGCGACACCACTGTCATGAACTCAGAAATGTGCAGTTTGCAGTTTTATCACATGTTAATTATTCTCTAAGCACCTAGAATAGTGGACTCTGGATTAATACATAAGTCACATCTGGAGAAAGTTGCTGTGTTACTGATGTTCCCTTGAGACAAGCAAAGAAACATCTGAAATGTACTTTCTGTCATGTTTTTAATATTCATTAGTTAAGTATTTTAGTGCTTAGAGTGTGCTACAGTGCAGTAAAGAATGATTTTATCATGTTTGTGTTTCACCAGATAAAGTGAAGCTACATATTAAACAGACCCAGTTTCCTATAGGCTTAGCAAATTGACCCTTGCACAATCACCAAACTGACCTATGGGTTCAAGAAGGTTCAAATAAAGAATCGGTGCTGATAAGATACCAGAAAAGACAGTATTCAGGCCCTTTATTGTCCCTCTTTCCCAGAAGGGACAATAAACATCTGAACTGAGGTCAAATTGCACAGTGTTTAGCTAGTTATTCCCAAATGAGATCATTTATATTTCTTTAATGCATAAGACTTCTGTTCGCTCTGCTTGGGAGAAACTTGATGATTTCATGTGACCCCTTTTTTAATATGTCATGTATTTAAAAAATATAGAAATTAGAAAATTCATTCATAACTCACTTCCAACATCCTCTCTTTCTCCTCCTCAGATCTTCAATATGTTGCTCTGGCACTGGAAATGACTGGAAAGTTTGGCTTCACCATGGCCTTCAGCATCATCTACATTTACACCGCTGAGGTTTACCCTACTGTACTCAGGAACGTGGGCATGGGGATGTGCTCCTCTGCGGCACGCATCGGCTGTCAGGGTTGAGCGAAGCAGGCAGGACCCAAATGCAGATTTAACAGAAAATACCTTTATTTCAAGCTCTCCCCCGTGAACACAGTCAACAACAAACAAGGATCTCACAAAGACTAACAGAAACGATAGTTACGGCTGTAACTACGGTTCTATGAGTCCCGGATGACCGCCAGAGGCGGTGCTTTTAGCACTGGATATGTCCATCGTGCGCATGCGCAGCTCGAGTACCAATAACAACAAAGTCACCTGTGACCCACGTGACACCGGCTATATCAGCCGGTGTCGTCAGAGGATCTGTTCCCAGAATCTTCTCGCGAGCACACAAGAGTTCTGAGTGGACAGGAAACTCTGGCGGTCATCCGGGACTCATAGAACCGTAGTTACAGCCATAACTATCGTTCTATTTCGTCCCTACTGACCGCCAGAGGCGGTGCTTTTAGCACTGGATGACTTATACCAACCATGTCATGAAGAATCCAAGCCCTGGCTCACTACTGGAAGCAGCGGAGCTCGGCAAAAGGACCACGCCCAAAGAATGGGGAGTGGCGACATTAACCCGATAACTGGAGAATGTGCCAGAAGACGCCCGCGACGCCGCGGCGCAGATGGTCTCCAGGGGCGCCCCTCTCAGGGCAGCCCAAGATGTTGAGATGCTCCTTGCAGAGTGGTATCTCAGCCCAGATGGCAAGGGGCGGCCACTGGCCCCGTAGGCATGTGAGATGGTATCGACAACCCAGTGGGATAGCCACTGGTAGAGGGCACACCTCCTTTAGTGCCGCTATGGCAAAAACAAGAGTTGCTCCGACTGCCGTATACAGGCAGTAGCCTCGATATTCGCCCTTCTGGCACCCACAGGGCACAGCCACTTCGACGTGCCGTTCTCCCGAATGTCAAAGCGTGCCAGCTGGGCAGGCTGATTGAAGTGGGTTTGTGGAAGCACCCTGGGCAGGAATGCCAAGGGCAACACCTGAGAGTCCCACCTCGGGCATGTATCGTTTATGGAGAGGACATGTAACTCCCCAACTTGCCTCCCTGAGGCCATGGCAAGCAGAAATGCTGCCTTCGTGGGCAGCCACCAAAGCCAGGGGCTCGAAGGGAGGAGATGATAGGGCATCCGGCAGCAGGAGCAGGTCCCAAGCCGGAGCCCTCGGGGTGCTAGGGGGACGCTGCCGTAAAGCCCCTCTTCAGGAAGAGGGACACCGACCTGAGGCACCCCGCCGTGGTGCCGTCGACCCGAACATGTCGGGCAGAAATAGCAGCCACATAAATTCAGAGTGGAGTGAGAACGTCCACTATCTAGAAGGGACTGCCGTCTGGGCAACAGTGTACCTGCTGTCCCAAGGAACATGCATATTCTTGCCCCTCAGTTGGGGTAGAAAGTACGTGAGTGCAAGCTGCACAGCCCGAAGCTCTAGCACGCTGACATGGCGTGCACCCTCCTGGGCAGACCACTGACCCTGAGCGGTCCTGCCCTGCCGCACTGCACCCCACCCTAAGAGACATGCACCTATGGTGACGGTCTCCTGGCAGGATGGGATGGCGCCCATGGGCACGCCCATCAGGAGATAGACCCTGCCCCTCCGGCGTGACAGGGAGTGGAGACAACGCTGCAACGCTCTGACTTTCCTGTGCCTGTGCCACTTGGCCTCCAAGAGAAGGCTGATCAGCCACATCTGCATGGGGCACAACGACAGCGGGCCTAAGGGCCCAACGGCTGAGGCAGCCGTCAGTCTGCCCAAGGGCCGGAGGAACTGAATATCAGGCACCCTCTTGCCCGGCCCACGAGGAAGTAGGCATCCCTAAAGTCCACGGTTGCAAACCACTCCCACTGTGCATGTGCTGCGGTCAGCATATGGAATGGCAGCACCTCCAGGAATCTGTCGATTCCTCTGAGGTCCAAGAGCAGGTGAATTCCGCCGACTTTCTTGGCCACGAGAAAGTACGCAGAGTAGAACCCCCTGGGCTAAGCAGAGGGTCTACTGGCTCGATTGCCTCCTTGGGCAGAAGGACGGACAACTCTTGGCTAGAGCTAGGGCATCTGCCGGATCGCTGACGACTGTCATTTTGGCCCGGCCGAAGGCTAGGGGCCGGAACTGCAGTTCATACCCCTGGGTTAAGGTGAAAACCACCCAAGGGCCGGAAGTACAGACAGCCCAGTAGCTGAGCTGCTGCTGGGGGGAGGCCGGTAAGGCTCTGAGGCACGAGGCCGCCTAGAAGGCCGGCAGCCGGGGGCACAACAGATGAGTGGGCCGCTGGGACCTGCGCAGACCACCACTGTAAGCTGGTGGCTGAGTGCGGCTGCTAGAGGGGCCCCTGGGCCTGCTGGGAGTGGGCACAGGCCTATAAAAGACCCGAGAGCTGCTGCCTGGTCTGCCTAGCTTGGGCAGCACGCTCCAGTGCCTACAGGGCAGCTGCCCCAAACAGCTCCCCTGACTCGACTGGCACACCCCGGAGGACATGTCTCCGACAGTGGTGACTAAGCAGGCCAAACCTGGCGACGAGTCTGCACCATAAGGACATGACTCGTCCCAATTCCCTAGCATTAGAGCAAAGGCTTGCAGTGATGCATCACTGAGGCCCAGCAAATAAGGCTCAGCCGGAGCCTGCTGCAGAGAGGTAGAGACAGCCAGTATCAGATGGGAGAGGGAGTTCCCGTGCCGCTGTGTCGTAGGCCTTACAGAGCAGCTCGTTTGTGACCCTGCACTGAGGCCGAGGGCGCCTGGCATTCGGGGCCAGAATCGGGGAGGTGATGGCAGGCTCAATGGATGGCAAGCGACCCAGCCCCACCCTCGCCGGATCCTGCATGGCAGCAGAGTGGGAGAGGGCCCTGGTGTGTCTCTAGCATGCATGGAGCTCCCTCAGGTACTCCTCTAAAGGAGGAACAGTGGGAATGAAAGGGGGCAGGGTTATGCCTGAAGAAGGCGCTAGCCTGGGTCGGCCTGCGGAGCCTGAAGCTGCAAGCGTACCAGGGCCGCACGAATAATGGCCGCCATGGAGCCGTCCTCCGTGCCCTGCAAAGAGCTCTGAGCAGAGGAGTGGGGAGCCTCTTCGGGGGTGAGCGGGCCCCTGCCCCCCCCCCCTTTCAAGAAGAGGTTCAGCCGGAGCCGCTAGCGACATGGCATCCTCAAGCAGAGGTGTGGCAACCGAAGGCGGGCCAGGCGGCAAGCTAGTAACCCCCACACCGGCCCCTGGCTGAAGGGCCAACAGGAGCGGCTTTGTCTGCTCCATGATGGCAGCTAACCGATCCACCTTAGGGGACAGCCCACATGAATGAGCCATTCTGTGGGTAGCCAGATGCAGCGTAGCCGGGAGCGGGTGCGGGAACACAGCCTAAAGATGTGTCAAACAGTGGGGTAACATGTTTCAAATGACAGCACACTGCTGCTTGTTGGCAGGCTGACTCACTTCACTTGTCTCACACACACCCAGGGGGAAGAAATATAACACTTGTACCCAGGAATAAGTGTTTGAAAGGCGGGGAAAAGTTGTTTGAAATAGTATAATATCTCCAGGGCGCATAACTGCACTTTACAAGCCAGAAATAATGTTTAAATGGTCGGGGAAAGTATTTTTAAATGTCTGGAAGAGAGTTTTAGACAGTCATTTTGCACGAAATCATTTAACATTGACGCTTTCCTGAAAATGCACAGAATATGTGCTTTTTCAGGAGACCGTCAATGTTAAATGATTTCGTGCAAAATGACTGGCTAAAACCCCGGAATAAGTGTTTGAAAGGCGGGGAAAAGTTGTTTAAAATAGTCTGATACCTCCAGGGCGCATCACCAAAAATGTACAAGCCAGGGAAGATGCCTGAATCCCGGATACTTTAGGTCTGTCACTTAGGGTGACCGCACCACTCCGACGCTCCCGAGAGCGGACGTCCATTGTTTGTAAGGCACCTAAGAGGGACTAGAGAAGGGAAATGAGAAGGGATTTGAGAAGGGACTTGAGAGGGGACTTGAGAAGGGACTAAAGAGGGGATTAGAGAAGGGACTTGAGAAGGAACTAGAGAGGGGATTAGAGAAGGGACTTGGAAAGGGACTTGAGTAAGGACTTGAGAAGGGACTTGAGAAGGGACTTGAGAAGGGACTTGAGAAGAGACTAGAGAAGGGACTAGAGAAGGGACTTGAGTTGGGACTTGAGTAGGGACTAGAGAAGGGACGACTTGAGTAGGGACTGGAGATGGGACTTGAGAGGGGACTTGAGAGGGGACTTGAGAGGGGTCTTGAGAGGGGACTTGAGAGGGGACTTGAGAAGGGAATTGAGTAGGGACTAGAGGAGGGACCATGGCTGCTGGGGCCGGAACCAGGGCCTGAACCATGGCTTCTGGGGCTGGGACCATGGCTGCTGGGGCCGGGACCATGGCTGCTGGGGCACGGGCTGGAATCATGGCCTTGCATTTCCTTCCATGCTGCCTTGAAGCCTTGTGGAGGCTCAGAGGTCCTCCAAAGGCCAGACGAGACCCAGCGAAAGGGTCCTTGAAAGGAGCCTTGTTGGGAACTGTGGCAGGCAGGGGGCTAGCATGCCAGGGGCTAGCATGCCAGGGGCTAGCAGGCCGGGAAACCGGTTTGACCTCAAAGCTACCGAAAAAGTCCTCCACCCACTCGGGTAGTAACTCCCTTAACAAGGGCCTCAAGGTTACTTCTTGGCGTGCCGTAGAGATGATAGACTGCCTCTCTTCTCTACTGGAGGCGTATCGACAGTCAGCAGGCAGGACCCAAATGCAGATTTAACAGAAAATACCTTTATTTCAAGGCTACAAGTAACATACAGAGCTCTCCCCCGTGAACACAGTCAACAACAAACAAGGATCTCACAAAGACTAACAGAAAAAACAGAACCTAAATGCACACAGGACTAATGAAACAAACAAGACACAGGTGAGGAGGGAGGAGAAAACACAGGGGCACCAGGTGAACACAATCAGGTAATCAGGTAAGAGGGAACACACAGACAGGAAGCAACAGGCAAGACGGGGGGGTGAACACTTTTCAAAATAAAACAGGAAACCAAAGACAGATCTAGACAAGACAAAACACAACACAGACAGATCGTGACATCGGCAGCATCACAGCTCCTTATGTCATATATTTAGGTGAGAAGATGAGTATATTATCTCACAATGTATATAAGACATCACTGCATTGACATTCTTTATGAGTCCAAAAGAACATCTGCTTTGGATAACATCAACGACATGTACACATTTATTGAAGTTTTATTTATATTCAAGTAAAATGGTGTCTTTTTATAATGAAGAATTTTGCTCCTTTTTTATTTTCAGGTAGTTATAATAAGGCTCTTCCTTATATCCTCATGGGAAGTCTCACAATTGCCTCATCTGTTGTGAACCTTTTCCTTCCGGAGACCCTCAACAGAGATCTTCCAGAAACAGTGGAGCAGATGCAGGAATGTCAGGGGTAAGTTCATTCCACTTAAAATCCTGTGTTTTTCATGTTACTATTACATATTTATTTTTGAATCAACTTTATTATTATTATTTGTATTATTTATTTTTTTATTTTTTTTATAGCAGGCTATGGTTTTCTTAAAAAATGTACATTTGGTTTTAAGATGTTTTTTGTATATATTTTAATACCCTATATTTGTGGTAGCTGTGTTGCTTAACTGCTTTTCTTGCAGGCTCCGTAGATGTTCTCAATGACCTAGTTTCCCTTAAAGAAAGAAAGAAACAGAAAGTGACAGTAATACATTTATCATGCATGACGGAAATCTGACAGATCCAAAAGTCCACTGGCAAGAGTTTTTTTTTCATCCTGTTTTCTCCTGTTTTGTTTTCAAACAGTTTTTTTTTGTACTCAGTTGATGCTTGCTAATTCGAAAAAAATGTTTTGGCAAAATTCCAAGAGAAAAGTTTAGGTTCTAAAATGTATGTATGAAATTGAAGTACATGTTTGATTGGTATGTGAGTCTGTGTTACACAATACTTGAGATTAAAATATAAACATTTGAAACCACCATGCCATTATCAGTTGTTTTTTATTTAAACATAAATAATTATCTTAAATGTTTGTTTCTCAATGTGTTCACGTTGTTGCTTTCAGTGAAAAATAGGTTTGGAGCATGCTGTGGTTGAAACACTGGGAACATATGGGAACAAAAGCACTCTCACATGCCCGAATGATACATAATAAAAGGCAGCTAGAAACAGCAAGCCTCGCTCTGTCCAAAAGGAACAAAATACAACCTCTACAGCTCAAAAATCAACATGTATTACCAAACTTATTTATCAATTATAATACAATTTACCTTTATGTAAACTGGGACAAGTGTCCAAATATATCAAATTAAAAAGACGTTATATGTCCGAGTCTACCATGCACTGACAAAAATAGTAGAGGATTGATTCCCAGCAGGAAGGTGTTCTGAATACTTTGGAAAAGGAAACATTTTATACCTTTAGGAGTTGACATGCAAACTAACACTGATCTTTATGGTTGTGCCATTAAATAATGTCCTATTCGGCAGTGACTTTAACCTGTTAAGCCCAAGAGACCCCGGTACCGGGGCCCTCCCGCAACATCTTGCAGGAAACAGTGTCTGAGGGCATGTTCATTTAATAGACTATGAATGTTTTATATCCATGTAATGGGAAGACACTCATCTTACTGATCATTTGTATTTTTTTTTCAAAAAAAAACCCCACAATGCTAACGCTGAGCCTCTGAATTAGCAACGAGCGAAAAATGCTAACAGATTACTGCACCGAAAATCACTCATAAAACCTTATTATTGATCTTTTCTGCACATCCAACACATCGATTCACATCGTGATATGACACAGAATCGATGGGTACATACATTATCACTCTATGATACGAACTCGCGACTTTATAAACAAAAACAGACATCAAAACATGTGGCGCTAGGTAGCTAAAAACGCTAACATGGCTTACCTGTGTCGTAGTCTGGTCAAAAGTGGTCTTCAATGGCATTAAAACGATAAAAACGCTGCTGAAGTTAATCCATAGGTTAATCCAATGTGTCTGTGTGCCTTTGAAATGATTTCTGATAATCCATAAGCAATAAAACTGCTTTTCCGTTTCCAGATGTTAGAGCTAGAGTATAGGTTCGCTCTGATGCAAAACTGCATGCGCGAAGCCCCCACCTTTTTTTTACCATGTGTGTGTGTGGGGAAATCCCCCTTCGATTCTATTGGCTCTAACGGTCAGAAAGAGGTGTCAACCATTAAAATCGACCAAGGGGGGCCAGAGATATGGAAAATCCACCCAAATGACCCCAGAAGTGTTTTTTTCAACCTGGTCTCACCAGAATGCGTGACTCCACCACGACTCCTTAACACCGCATTGCGTGGTGGAGTCACGAACTTTGCTACATTTACGTGTCTGCACCACGCAAACAACCCCAATGTAAAGTGAATGAGGCTCCTTTGTCGTGGTGCACACACGCATTTCTACAACGTCCAGCAGTGAGCTTTTATTCTATAAAACGTTTTTTAAATCTACTTTATAGCTTGTAGTAACTCACAGGAGGCTTCTTTTATTTTATTTGTATTCATAATCATTTTTATTTTTCGTCAGAATGTATTATGGTGCATTATTCACCAATGTTTGTTCTCAAAAAACAATGCATTGTGTGTAATACAACTGTGATTTTTATTAAATTAGTTCGTTTTTAAGGAAGGCCAGAGCTTCAGCTGTGTCAAAGATATTGTTCCCTTTAGTTAACGTTATTTAAAAGATAATTATATTCCTATTTGATTAAGTCCCCTTTATTGTATTACGGACCCAAAGAGCTGAGCGTCCATTCCCATTGGATAACAGAGCATTTTACACCCGGAAGTAAGTATTCTCCTTACTGTCCATTGATTTTATTTACAGTGATATCTGCACTACTCATCAACTCAAAAACACCAGATTATCCTTGTTAATTACACAACATTGATTGGTTTAAATTGTGTGCAATGCTTTTGTATTTTCCCCTTTCGATTCGGAGAAACAAATATTTGTTCGTAGTGTGTGGATGGCAGAAGGCACTACACTACCCAGAATCCTCAGCTATAGGACTACACCATGTGCTTAGAACGTGTCCTATCCCCCCCCTTAGGTCACAGGCTCCTCCAACAGTGCAACACAATAAAACAGATAGGCTACACAGAACAAATAGTGCAAGTAAATACAAAAAGAAAAATAGTAAAATAGTAAAAAGTGAAATAGTGCAATAAGAGTCTATATACAAGTGATTGGAATATGATATATTAGATAAATAATTTCTAAGTAGCAGCCAGATGAATGTTATGGATGTTGTTTCTAAGTTCAGGTGTTTAATAGTCTTATGGCCTGTGGGATGAAACTGTCCCTGAGTCTGGTGGTTTTAGTCCGGATGCTGCGGTACCGCCTGCCAGACGGCAGCAGACAGAACAGTTTGTGGGGTGATGGGGGTCTTTTATAATCCTGAGGGCTTTCTTTAAGGTTAACCTGGTATTTTTACTCCACTACATTTATTTTAGTTACTTTACAGATTTGGATTAATGATGTGAAATATAAACAACCCTTAAATCAGACTTTAGTTACACCGGAGTAAAATTCAGTGAATTCAGCCAACAATCAGGCGAGATATTTGGTAGTGGGTGCTTGAGAAGACTAAATATGTATCTGCAGATCCCTAAAGCATATTCATTACTCGTTATTCTCTACTAATAGTTCATTAAAAACTGTATATAATGGCTATTTTGCACATCCCTTTCAAGATTTCAAGATTTTCTAAGGTTTATTGACATATCATATACACAACTACGGTGTAGTTATGCAATGAATGAAACACTTGGGTCACAGGTTCATCAACAGTGCATCACAAGACATCTATCGATATCTGTGTACCTCCACCATTAAACATATTCTGCACATTTCTTATACTATCTACATACATCTTATAAGAGTATAATTAATATGTATAATATCAGTTAAAATAAGTGCTTCAACATAGTTAACATTGAAGGAAAGTTGATTGTCAAGTTCCAAAACAAACCATGCAATATATTAGACGTTAAGTACTTTGTCAGGCTTAATATCTGTAGATACCCCCAAAGCTTTTTTCTTATTTAAAAGACGACCTTAACCTAAAGTATTCTTTAATGTTTAAATAAAGCCTTATAAGTTTGTCTGTTTTGCACATCCTCCTATCAGGCACTAAACTGTTTTATTGTAGAGATCACTTACAGTATCTTCTTGATATTTTCTATTCTATATTATTTATATCATTGACCTTCCACTTTCCCACTATATTAAGAGTATGTACTCTTAATATTGAAATGTTTTCATCAAATATAACACATTCAAAAGTGCTTTACAAAAATGAAAGACATTAAGAAAAAGGCATTTTAAAACAGTCAATAAAAAGCAACCCAATCTACCTGCATTGCATTACTCTAAACGTGTAATAACGTGCTTTAACCAGTAGGAGGTGCGGGTTAAAAAGCTGTCAAGTTTACAGTGTTAACAAAATAAAATATACTGCTGTTTCTGGTTTAGTTTACGACGGATATATTCTGTTATTGTTTTGATATTTGTAACACAAAAGCGATGTAAAAAACCCACAGCAACACAGAAAAGATGGTCTTAACATGACCCAGCGGTCTAGTAGTTAATAAAAAACAATAATATCAAAACAAATTATTACTACTAACTTTATTGTGAAATTAAAATAGAACGGTAAAAGAATAGTTTCCGGTCCATTCTGAGGCCCGATCTCTGTAGATAAATAAAGAACTACGACAGATGTGTAATGTTTAATGCAGCCAAACCATTCATTACAATGCATTCATGTGATGACTTTCAAAGAGTAAAGCAAGCACTGCTGAATAAAGTATGATTTGATCTTTGACGAAACGTTTTTTTCATTGGAATGCAGTTGGAGGTCAGCTGAGGATTCTGGGTAGTGTAGTGTCTTCTACCATCCACACACTCCGAAAACATATTTGTTTCTCCGAATCGAAAGGGGAAAATACAAAAGCATTGTACACAATTTAAACCAATCAATGTTGTGTAATTAACAAGGATAATCTGGTGTTTTTGAGTTGATGAGTAGTGCAGATATCACTGTAAATAAAATCAATGGACAGTAAGGAGAATACTTACTTCCGGGTGTAAAATGCTCTGTTATCCAATGGGAATGGACGCTCAGCTCTTTGGGTCCGTAATACAATAAAGGGTACTTAATCAAATAGGAATATAATTATCTTTTAAATAACGTTAACTAAAGGGAACAATCTCTTTGACACAGCTGAAGCTCTGGCCTTCCTTAAAAACGAACTAATTTAATAAAAATCACAGTTGTATTACTTACAATACATTGTTTTTTGAGAACAAACATTGGTGAATAATGCACCATAATACATTCTGACGAAAAATAAAAATTATTATGAATACAAATAAAATAAAAGAAGCCTCCTGTGAGTTACTACAAGCTATACAGTAGATTTTAAAAACGTTTTATAGAATAAAAGCTCACTGCTGGACGTTGTAGAAATGCGTGTGTGCACCACGACAAAGGAGCCTCATTCACTTTACATTGGCGTTGTTTGCGTGGTGCAGACACGTAAATGTAACAAAGTTCGTGACTCCACCACGCAATGCAGTGTTAAGGAGTCGTGGTGGAGTCACGCATTCTGGTGAGATCAGGTTGGTTTTTTTTGTGCTAAATCTCTCTAGAAAGGTCAAATGTCACTTTTGCATCAATCTTGATACAGGGTACTTATTATATGTTGTACTTTGGATTCCTAAAGCTTTTAGTCTACTAACCCATCATCCAAGGGTAGTTTTCACAACACACTCTCACTCCCTAAGCGTCCAGGAGCGACGCTTGGTCAGGGTCCCGTGGCGTCCAGTTGTGACGCGCCGAGGCTCCTTCAGCTTCATAAACGGACGCAAAGAGCTTTCAACTGATTGCAATGTATTCCCATCGGCGGCGGTATTTGACGCTTAGGGAAGCACGGCATTCGTTTGTGTTTTGAATTGTACACCCGGAAGTAAGTATTCCCCTTACTGTCGATTGATTTGACAGTGATATCTCCACTACTCATCAACTCAAAAACACCAGATTATCCTTGTTAATTAAACGACATTGATAGGTTTTAGTGTGTGTACAATGCTTTTGTCACGTTTTCCCCTTCAATTCTGAGAAACAAGTCGTTTTCTATGAGTTTTGGATGGCCGAAGACATTACTTTACCCACAATCCTCTGTAGCAACCATAGACTGTATAAAACAATTAAATAATACATTATTCCGAGTGTGCTTGCTTTTCTCTTTGAAAGTCATCACATAACGGCATTGTAATACACGTTTCGGCTGCATTAAATATGACATATCTGCCGTAGTTAACTCTATTTATAGAGCCCTGATGACAAGACTTCTAGACAAACAGGAACTGCTGCCAAAACTGAAAACTTGACGTGGATCTTAAATATATAAGCAATTAAACAACATCTTACATTTCTTTTCACACAATACGGCTGACTTTTATATTTGATCCAATTGGTAGATAGGCTGTATTTACGCCATAACGGTGCACAGCTGATAGAAAGGGATACCTACTGATTAAAGCACGTTATTGCATTTTATTATTTTATTATTAGATATTAATAGGATCCCTATAAAGTATATTCTTTACTCGTTGTTATTTACAGTAAGAGATCCATATGTTTGTCTGTTTCACAAAGAGGATAGGTAGTTGGTAAAATGTTAAGTACTTATTATTTTACTATTAATATAGTCTTAATTAAAGACTGTATATAATGACTATTTTGCACATCCCATTCAAGATTTCAAGATTTGCTAAGGTTTATTGACATTAAAGACTGTATATAATGACTATTTTGCACATCCCTTTCAAGATTTCAAGATTTTCTAAGGTTTATTGACATTAAAGACTGTATATAATGACTATTTTGCACATCCCTTTCAAGATTTCAAGATTTTCTAAGGTTTATTGACATATCATATTATACACAACTACGGTGTAGTTATGCAATGAATGAAAAACTTGGGTCGCAGGTTCCTCAACAGTGCATTACAAGACATCTATCAATATGTATGTGTACCTCCACCATTACATTGTCATATTCTGCACATTTCTTATACTATCTACATACATCTTATAAGAGTATAATACATATGTATAATATCAGTTAAAAATAAGTGCTTAAACATAGTTAACATGGCAGGAAAGCAATATATTAGACGTTAAGTACTTTGTCAGGCTTAATATTTATCTGTAGATACAAATGTCACTGTGTGTGCTGTGTGCTCTGCATGTGTGACCATCAAAGAGGGTTTCATCCCTCCATATTCATCTTCTATACCCCCAAAGCTTTTTTCTTATTCAAAAGAAGACCTTAACCTAAAGTATTCTTTAATGTTTAAATAAAGCCTTATTAGTTTGTCTGTTTTGCACATCCTCCTATTAATATCTAATAATGAAATTATAAAATGCTATAACGTGCTTTAACCAGTAGGTGTCCCTTTCTATCAGCTGTGCACCGTTATGGCGTAAATACAGCCTATCTACCAATTGGATCAAATATAAAAGTCAGCCGAATTAGTGTTGATACTGCAAGGAGACGTATTGTGTGAAAAGAAATGTAAGATGTTGTTTAATTGCTTATATATTTAAGATCCACGTCAAGTTTTCAGTTTTTCGGCAGTTCCTGTTTGTCTAGAAGTCTTGTCATCAGGGCTCTATAAATAGAGTTAACTACGGCAGATATGTCATATTTAATGCAGCCGAAACGTGTATTACAATGCCGTTATGTGATGACTTTCTAAAGAGAAAAGCAAGCACACTCGGAATAATGTATTATTTAATTTTTGTATACAGTCTATGGTTGCTACGGCGTGTTACAACTGGACGCCACGGGACCCTGACCAAGCGTCGCTCCTGGACGCTTAGGGAGTGAGAGTGTGTTGAGTTTTCACTATAAGTAAAAAATAATCTTTGGACGGACACTATAATTTACAGTTTTTTACTATGTTCAATCTGAATTTTCTTTAAAATAATAAACATCTATATTGATTCTGACTTTTCTACATCCAATTCACAGGATTATCATTACTTTGAGAAAAAAGATTATTAATTTAACCCTTTTAGAAGGGAAGATATGGTCATTTGTTCTGGGAATGTCATTTTCGAGCCTGAGACCTGAAAAACAGGCTCAGGGCTTAACAGGTTAACCTCTGTTTGGCAATGATTAACTCCCCTGTCAAGGATTCTTTTCGTAACATTATATTTTATAATATTACTCAAATGTTCTTATTACTTGAGTTTGATAGAATACATCCAAATTAAACTTACTTATATTTGAAATGATTTTCTAGCACAACAAATTTAGAAACCCTACGATGTAGAACCTTTTACTTATTTCAACCATTTATCCATTAAGGTTATGCATTATTGTTTATAAAAGGCGTTGTGTTTATACAAGTGGAAGAAGTTCACATGGTTTCAGAAACGTGTGATATGGTGAAATATGCAAGGCTGCAATAACACGTTGTTAAACCAAACCCAGATTAGTGTGTAACTGTGTAACTGCAGCTCAGGTCACACTGCCATAAAAAGCCTGAACTCAGCTTAATTGCTCATATGTAGAAAGTGTGTGCAGTAGAGCACACTCTCTTGCATCTATCAGTATTCACTCAGTGTCTGCTTACCTTTTTCCTTTTTTAAATGCCAATGACTAATGAAGTAATGGACAGCTCGGAAATTAGAGATTATGACACAATCACGTCTTTTCTTGGATCTTGGGGACCCTTTCAGCTAAGGATTTTCTTAGCAATGGCCTTCAGCATCCTGCCGAATGGATTTATTGGCGCCTATATCGTATTTGTAGGTGATACCCCTCCACACAAGTGCTTTATTCCTGATAACTACAGTATCAGCGAGGTGTGGAGAAATGAGACGATCCCTTTGGAAATGGTTGATGGCATCTCAAAGAGCAGCTCTTGCTCAAGACTTAACCTGGACATTGTCAGAAACTACTCTCAGAATAATATCATCCCAAATGTGGATGTAAATGTGAGTGAAATTCCTCTGGAGAAGTGTCTGGATGGGTGGACATACAGCAAAGAAATCTACCAGTCAACCATTGTCACAGAGGTGAGTGATAATAAGTCATCAATTATTTTCAATTTGAGCATATTTTCGTGGTTTCCACAGAGACATGGTCATATCATTTGTTTTCAACACACTCTCACTCCCTAAGCGTCCAGGAGCGACGCTTGGTTAGGGTCCCGTGGCGTCCAGTTGCGACGCGCCGAGGCTCCTTCAGCTTTATAAACGGACGCAAAGGGCTTTCAACTGATTGCAATGTATTCCCATCGGCGGCAGTATTTGACGCTTAGGGAAGCACGGCATTCGTTTGTGTCGGAGGCTGTTAAAGGCAATGTGAGCGTCCATTCCCATTGGATAACGGAGAATTGAACGCCCGGAAGTAAGTATTCCCCTTACTGTCGATTGATTTGACAGTGATATCTCCACTACTCATCAACTCAAAAACACCAGATTATCCTTGTTAATTAAACGACATTGATAGGTTTTAGTGTGTGTACAATGCTTTTGTCACGTTTTCCCCTTCAATTCTGAGAAACAAGTAGTTTTCTATGAGTTTTGGATGGCCGAAGACATTACATTACCCACAATCCTCTGTAGCAACCATAGACTGTATACAAAAATGAAATAATACATTATTCCGAGTGTGCTTGCTTTTCTCTTTGAAAGTCATCACATAACAGCATTGTAATACACGTTTCGGCTGCATTAAATATGACATATCTGCCGTAGTTAACTCTATTTATAGAGCCCTGATGACAAGACTTCTAGACAAACAGGAACTGCCGCCAAAACTGAAAACTTGACGTGGATCTTAAATATATAAGCAATTAAACAACATCTTACATTTCTTTTCACACAATACGTCTCCTTGCAGTATCAACACTAATTCGGCTGACTTTTATATTTGATCCAATTGGTAGATAGGCTGTATTTACGCCATAACGGTGCACAGCTGATAGAAAGGGACACCTACTGGTTAAAGCACGTTATTGCATTTTATAATTGTATTATTAGATATTAATAGGATCCCTATAAAGTATATTCTTTACTCGTCGTTATTCTCTACTAATAGTCAGTGGCGACTGGTCATTAGGGGCAGGGGCACAGCCCCACCTAGTGTCAGCAGAAAGTATTACACATAATGATTACAAAAAATGCAAAGAGATGCAAAAAAAGAAATAAAAAAAAATATAAAATATATTTTAAGGTCATGTTTAATCATCTGATTCGTCTGTACATTGCTGTTTTAGTCTGTGTTCTTCTAATTAGTGTCTACAGTGCCGTTTTGAGCCATGTGGGACAAAACCTGATCATGCCCCAACCTCTCACTGTCAAAGTGAACGGTGACTGTAAAAACTACACTGCGCATGCTCAGAGTATTTTTCAATGTAATGTGTGTGGCAAAAAAAAAGACCATAGGGGCACAGAGCTGCCATCCCCACCATACGTCATCTCACATCATTCAGAGCTGTAAGTACGTGTGCCGCGAAAAGTGTGGTGTGTGAAGGGGAGACGAGAGAGCTGCAGTGACGCGTCCTAAAACCAGGAAGTAAGCTGCAAAAAAGCAATGAGGTTTCTCCATAGGATTTTAGAAAATAGCTCGAAATAAGATCTGTGGGAAACGTACCTGTTAGATAAATGCACGTTTTGTTCAGCCGGATAACATCCACATGTCTACCCTACTTTTATAATTTTTTTATCATAAATCTATCGATTAGATTTATGATAGACTTTTGAAACTACAAGAAGATAAGGAGGACTTTTACAAAAAAGTTATAGAAATTTTTGTCCAGAAGGATAGGCAAATGGACTTCATCTTCAAGTCAAGGTAAGACCGCAATTTTTTGAAAATGGGATCTTACTAAGAGAACAATTCAATATTTAAATGATAAAATTACATTTTTTGGGTATCCTTTTGTTGAACTGTCTGTTTAAAATTAATCGAAGCATCAGACAAAAAAAGCTTTTGAAAATAATATTGTATTTTGGTTTAGGTCAAAATATAATATTTGTAAACCTGAAGAGTCAGTGCCAGTGCCTCACCAGCCATGAACCTCACTGCACGTCACTGCAGAAGCTTATATATAGATATCTAAGTTTTTTGTGCCCCACCACTTTTGTACATATAAAAACGCCACTGCTAATAGTTAATTAAAGACTGTATATAATGACTATTTTGCACATCCCATTCAAGATTTCAAGATTTTCTAAGGTTTATTGACATTAAAGACTGTATATAATGACTATTTTGCACATCCCTTTCAAGATTTCAAGATTTTCTAAGGTTTATTGACATATCATATTATACACAACTACGGTGTAGTTATGCAATGAATGAAAAACTTGGGTCGCAGGTTCCTCAACAGTGCATTACAAGACATCTATCAATATGTGTGTACCTCCACTATTACATTGTCATATTCTGCACATTTCTTATACTATCTACATACATCTTATAAGAGTATAATACATATGTATAATATCAGTTAAAATAAGTGCTTAAACATAGTTAACATTGCAGGAAAGCAATATATTAGACGTTAAGTACTTTGTCAGGCTTAATATTTATCTGTAGATACAAATGTCACTGTGTGTGCTGTGTGCTCTGCATGTGTGACCATCAAAGAGGGTTTCATCCCTCCATATTCATCTTCTATACCCCCAAAGCTTTTTTCTTATTCAAAAGAAGACCTTAACCTAAAGTATTCTTTAATGTTTAAATAAAGCCTTATTAGTTTGTCTGTTTTGCACATCCTCCTATTAATATCTAATAATAAAATTATAAAATGCAATAACGTGCTTTAACCAGTAGGTGTCCCTTTCTATCAGCTGTGCACCGTTATGGCGTAAATACAGCCTATCTACCAATTGGATCAAATATAAAAGTCAGCCGAATTAGTGTTGATACTGCAAGGAGACGTATTGTGTGAAAAGAAATGTAAGATGTTGTTTAATTGCTTATATATTTAAGATCCACGTCAAGTTTTCAGTTTTTTCAGGCAGTTCCTTTTGTCTAGAAGTCTTGTCATCAGGGCTCTATAAATAGAGTTAACTACGGCAGATATGTCATATTTAATGCAGCCGAAACGTGTATTACAATGCCGTTATGTGATGACTTTCAAAGAGAAAAGCAAGCACACTCGGAATAATGTATTATTTAATTTTTGTATACAGTCTATGGTTGCTACAGAGGATTGTGGGTAATGTAATGTCTTCGGCCATCCAAAACTCATAGAAAACGACTTGTTTCTCAGAATTGAAGGGGAAAACGTGACAAAAGCATTGTACACTACACTAAAAACCTATCAATGTCGTTTAATTAACAAGGATAATGTTTTTGAGTTGATGAGTAGTGGAGATATCACTGTCAAATCAATCGACAGTAAGGGGAATACTTACTTCTGGGTGTACAATTCTCCGTTATCCAATGGGAATGCACGCTCACATTGCCTTTAACAGCCTCCGACACAAACGAATGCCGTGCTTCCCTAAGCGTCAAATACCGCCGCTGATGGGAATACATTGCAATCAGTTGAAAGCCCTTTGTGTCCGTTTATGAAGCTGAAGGAGCCTCGGCGCGTCACAACTGGATGCCACGGGACCCTGACCAAGCGTCGCTCCTGGACGCTTAGGGAGTGAGAGTGTGTTGGTCTGATAGGGAATTATTCATATGGCCATTTAGTTTATGTTCTAATCGTTTTAGCTTTTTGCTCTCCTCTGAATTCTCTGTCCAAACACAGGCAAACAGCCTTGGGAGAGTTACCGGTGTGATAAGGAAGGCCCTTTCTTTGTACTTGGCATTTAACCACAGCTGTGGCCTAGACATGACCATAAAATAATCACTTCTTCAGACGATAACAGGGCAGTCATGAAGTATAATATTGATTATGTTTTTAGAAGTGGTTAACATGTCAGTGACATGGGAGAACGTCAGAGTTGGTTTTGGCAGAGGCTGTGTCAATATGGTGTCTCAGAAAGTGTTTTTGTCAAGTCTACAGCCGTAACTTTCAATTAATCTTCAGTGTCTGACATCAATTCAAAGCTCTGAAGTGTAATTTTTGTGTTCCGGTTTCATCAAAGTGTCTAGTTTTCAGGAAGCTAAAAGTTGCTAGAATCAACAAAAGAAGAATAATTATTATAATTAAAGTTTACAACAATGTGATTACTACGACTGCTGCTTATAATGATGCTCACACAAAAGTGACCTGTTGTGTGTTGTTGCGGCCACTATTACTCATAATAACATTTATATGTGTTTGATATTTTGCATCAGCTACTTCTTCTACTAGGCTTTGAATATTACTACTGTTATATGATATACATTTGGTTATTGTACAGCTTTATAACTGTGATTAAACTGTGTCTTAGTTATCATAAAAATGGGACGCATATGAAATAGAGGTGATTCATTTTCACACAGCTATGCCCTAAAGAAAACGTGTTGTTTTTGCAGTGGGACTTGGTGTGTGACAATAAGTACAAACTTCCACTGTCTACCTCGATCAATTACATCGGTGTGCTAGTGGGAGCATTTATCTCAGGCCAGATGTCTGACAGGTTGGTACTTCATAGTCTGAATACTTTAACAATCAATTATAATATTAGAATTACAGTTACTAACTCACTAAACTGTATTTCATTCACAGGTATGGAAGGAGGCCAGCCCTCTTTCTCATGATGATTCTTCAGACAGTGGCGATCACTGCACAGATATTCTCTCCAAACTGGGAGATCTTCTGCTTCATTTTCTTCTTTGTTGGTGCTGGCGGGTTCTCCAACTATACCATTGCATTTGTGCTAGGTATGTTTTCAAGTCAGGATTTGGAACATGTTATATTTGATACTCATGGGCGGCGCCAGGATTCTTTTGCTGCAGTAGCTTAGCAGTTGCTATATGACAGCACGGTGTTGCTAGTTAATTTTCAAAATAAATAAACAAACAATACCAGTGGGACAAGCACGAGCCTGTTCATATTGTCGCGTTCACCGCTATTCAAGATCACAGATCACGAGCCTTCAATGTCGAAAATGTTCTCTTTATTTTATGGTATTGACGGCCACAGCCACGCCTTACAGAGCCAATCAATAGTATAACACTCATTATGACTTTTCCCCACACTCGAACACAACTCCTACCGTCTCGTACTCCCTCCACACACACCGGAAAACGCACACACACACCTGGAAGGGGCGGTCTCTCCCTATCTCCCACCAACAACATTGCCTAAATAACTTTACAAATGTACTAAACTGTGCACATCTGATAACTGAAATAACTATTAACTTGGACACGCTACAATATTATCATTAATATTTACATTAAAACATTCCTTTGACACTTATAACATTACTTTGCAAGGTAAGCACAACCAAAATAAGTTTGTAAAAGCAGAATTTGAACACTGTTTCTACAATATTTGTGTATAATACCATTACACCCTAAGCGTACAAGTGCACAATAGCGATCGTTCACTGTTTCAACTGGCATGCTGTGGCATTTAACCTCATCACCACACCGCAAACAGACTGACACACACACACACACACACACACACACACACACACACACACCACACACACACACACACACACACACACACACACACACACACACACACACACACACACACACACACACACACACACACACACACACACACACACACACACACACACACACACACACACACACACACACACACAGGGTTGTCCGGCTGGACCGGCTCCGTTGGAGATGGCGGTCGTTTACGCTGACTTGTAAGAAATCTTTCCATTTTCGATCTGTGTTCACACACTGAGAATTATAACAACATTAGCCAAGTAACAGTTCACGCTTTAACTTACAACAACCCCTGATAGATCTCGCGAGAATGTGTATAAATATATATAGATGCATTTTCATAACAAAACAATGGGGTTGCTAAGCTGTTGCTAGGCCAATTGTTGGAGTTGCTATAGCAACTCCAAGCTACCCCCTGGCGCCGCCCCTGTTAATACTGCTTGAGAAGTTTGTAGATGTCATGTTGTTCTCTCTAACCTGGTAGAGTAAAACACAAGTTTGTGATAAAAACTGTGGTGTATTCAAGTGTGTAATGCAATCTTTCAAAACACAGATCAATGTAGTGATTCTGATTCTGATTGGCTATTGATCTCACATAAAGTCCCCCAACAGAACTGACCGGCAAAATCACTCAGAAACTCCAGTCTCAGGTTTTTATTGATATTCTCTCATTTATTTTGGTACAGGAACTGAAATACTAAGCCCAAAGTCCAGAGTGATCTTCTGCTCCATGGGTGTGTTTATGAGCTCAGCCATGGGTTACCTGGCAATGCCAGCTGCAGCCTACTTCCTCCGTGATTGGCGGATGCTGCTGATTCCCATGGCTGCCTCTGGACTGATCTACGTCCCTATATGGTGGTAAGAATTAGGGAGGGACATTTAACATCAGGTCTGCATCCAACACTTTCAGAATGTGTAGTGTCTGTAGAACACTGACCTTCAACTGTGGCTCTGAATTAAATAAAAGTCTAAGAGCTTTTTGCCAGTCTGTGGTTGAAGCTATCTTTTCTGCACTTTGCGGATCAGCCATGAAATGTAACTGAACTGACCTAATACATCTTATTTGCTCTCATATGTGTTACTTCGGATCAACAGACACGATCAGCTTGTGTAAGCGTTCGTCAACAAAGCATATAAACAGGAGCATATCTCCTGCAAACTGTTCAGATGTTCATAGATAGCAGTAGCAACACTGCGTCCCATTCAAAACATTGAAAACGTTGGTAGAGAACAGGGTCAATTTATCATTGTATTTATCAATAAATAAGTGTGTATATGTAGCAAAAAAAGTGCTGTTAAACAGTATAAACTCATGGCAATCCCTAGTAAGTAATTTCTATGTATTGTATTAAAGCTTGCTCTCTCATACAGAAACCGTACGTTGCTTGCATGGTGAGAACACATTTATATTGAAAGGAACTTGTAAGTAGAAACTTTAAGAAAGTAGCATGTTCCTGTGAGATACAGTGGTGATCGACCAGATGTGTATTTGCTAAACCAACTAGTTATTCATCACTAAGGCTTTCTTTTCTCTTATAGCTAATATAATGGCTATCTCCATATGTTTTAATCTTATAGGTAAACAAGGCTTTCTTTTCTCTAATAGCTAATATAATGGCTATCTCCATATGCTTTAATCTTATAGGTAAACATTGTCAAAATGTTTTGCATTTAGTCCAAATGGTAACTATGTATGTAAATGTGCTGATATTGTTGTTTCCCTGTTCTACAGGTTAGTCCCAGAGTCTCCTCGCTGGCTGCTATCTCGGGGCAGAGTGGAGGAGGCGGAGGCCATACTGATAGGAGCTGCTAAGAGCAACAATGTAGAGCCTCCAAAGGCCATTTTCACACAAGCTGAGGTAAGCTGCTAGTTTATTTTTAACAAGTTATACAAATAAACCATTCCTGACTCAGAATGTTAGTAAAAGTAAAAAGAGTTTACTTATTGTGTTTTTTACATAGCATAGTCTTCCTGTTGTAAGATAAGATAAGAAGTACTTTATTGATCCCAAGTTGGGAAATGTTTGTGTTGCAGCAGCATAAAAATACATGGCATTGTACAATAAAAATTAAAAGAAATAAACATTCCAAAATGCCATCTCAATAGCAATAAAATAGCATTAAAAAGTAGAATATATACATATAAATATAAAGCAGGATACTATATATATATATATATATATATATATATATATATATATATATAAATACATATATATATACATACATACTTATATATGTATGTATATATATATATATACATATATAAGTATGTAAGGAATGGAATATTAAATATTACATTGGATATAAATGTAAAATGTACAGTGTGATTTTAAGTCCATGTCTTGAGAGTATTGCATTTCAGGTCAGCAATTTCATTAAGGCAATTGTAGTCAAGTATCAACTCAATATACTATTCTGTATTCTGAATTCTGTACTTTTTACTCAACTACAGTACATTTGACTGATTCTAACATCCAACTTTTTTATTTTAAAAACTGCCAGTGTCAAATGTGTGTTACATGAGTGGCAGGGCTATTTTCACAGTTTAGGATTTGATGTTTTTAATTGTTGCAAATGTATTTTCTTCTTTTTCCAAGATTGACGATGCAATGTCTAGGAAAGACAAGAGATACAACTTTTCAGTTATTGTGAGCAGCTGCAATATGTTCTCCATTACAGTGCTGTGCTCAATGCTGTGGTACGTCTACAATCTTCTCTTTAACTCAAAAAAATCACTCTACAAAACAATGTAAATATTACAGATCCATCCCAAATGTGTGTCTCCCATCCTGTGTACTCAATTTGTTGTCTTGAATGTCTCTGCAGGATTGTTGTCACCATTGGCTACTATGCGTTAGTCCTTAACACTTCAAACCTGAACGGCGACCCTTTTTTAAACTGCTTCCTGTCTGGCTTAGTACAATTGCCGGCTTACATAATAGCCTTGTTACTGCTCCAATACTGCTCCAGGCACTTGTGCCAATCTTCTACACTCTTCTTCGGAGGCGTGATGATCCTCTGTGTTCACATCATCCCAACAGGTAATACTTTGCTTTCTATAGATCAATAAAACTGTTCTGTCACACTTAATGGATGGAATGCTAAATCTTGGCAGCATAACATGAACAACAACATGTACATAGTTCTGGTTGACAACAGTTGTGATTTTAAATATATATATTAAAAAAATACCATCTTCTATTACAATGTGTATTTATATAAACGTGTTAAGTCATTTTCGCCAATTGAGATAAAATAATGATCAACCCTTGCATTTAAAGTGTTATAAATTGGATTTGTGTGGCGACATTCCAAGGACGAATCACAAGCAGCGTACACTGTTAGGATCCAAATAGATCCAAATTGTACAGCTTAGACTGTTAGGAATTTCATTAGTTTTGCTGGTGATAAAAGTATTGGACTATAGCAGAGGTGGGACCAAGTCATTGGTGTTCAAGTCCAAGTCGAGTCGCAAGTGTTTTGTGATTTTGTCAAGTCGAGTCCAAAGTCATCAAATTGGTGACTCGAGTCTGACTCGAGTCCAAGTCATGTGACTCAAGTCCACACCTCTGGACTATAGTAAAACAATTAAAATATATAATTTTCACAAGTCAGAAGGAAAAACAAGGCTTATTTAATTGGCTTTAGATGTGTTGGATGTATCGTATATTTCATATGCCTCTTCTTCTTATTGCCTTATAGATTCAGAGATTGTGCCTGTGTTGTTGGAGATTTTGGGCAGATTTGGCATGACATCTGCATTTTGTGTGGTGTACACGTTCTCATCGGAGCTCTTCCCCACCGTCATCAGAAGCACAGCGATGGGCTGCTGTTCCATGGCAGCTCGCATTGGAAGCATCGTCTCCCCTTTTATCATTTACCTGGGTAAGTAATACGTTTTATATTTTGAGCATTTAGCAAGTGTGAGGGCATGTCTTTCTGATCAATTCAGTTTATTATTATTTTCTTATTTCTGTAGTGTAGAGCTGCAGCTGTTGTACAGTTGAAGAGTTGATTTGTCCAGCCACTAAGAATGAATCGATATTCAAACAATTGATTCTGCCTTTTTGAAGCAAAAAGCCAAATATTTGATGGTTCAATCTTCTCAAATTTGACATTTTTTATGACATATGGAAAGCGTAAGTTGAACATCTGAAGCTTAAAGGTAGGGTAGGTAAGTTTGAGAAACCGGCTCGAGATCGCTAGAATTTGAAATAACACAACCGGAGAAAATCTGCCACTTCCTTATAGAGCCCCTCCTCCAACACACACGAACGCGCACATGACCAATGAGGGCACGAGATAAGTTTGTGCACAGATGGAAGGCTGACAGGCAGGTAGGCCATCCAGTTATTTTAGCCGGGCCGGCTAAAATGATTGGTCATACTTTTTACAGTATTACGGCTTCCACAGATGACATTTTTTTATGGATTTTTTGTCAAAGCACTTAAGATATTCATTGCTATCGGGATGTTAAGAGCATTCCATGGAATATAACAAAAAGTGTATCTCGAGCCGGTTTCTCAAACTTACCTACAGTACTTAAGGTATACGGTATACTTACTTTTTTAATTAAAAGTAAAGAAAAGTAAAATATGTTTTTCTCTAGCTTTAAGGATTTAATCAGACAGAATAAGCAAACCGAAGGCATTTTTGTAGCCTATGACGCACTGTGAATCACTATTGTTCACTTTTTTAACATTTCATAAAAAAAAAGTTTAAAAATCGACATCTTTAATTGAAGCCCTACTGCATTAAGAACGCCCTGGGTCTCTTCTCTTTACTTCAAGCTTTAGTTTGCTGAAAATGTGCTGAAACAAGTTTTTCTCTCAAAAATAATTGTTCAGAAAGCATAGAACCGTTGTTGTTTTTTTCATCTAAATTACAATACACACAGTCGTACAAATAATTATATTTGTTTAATGAGTCATTCCTTGCCTTTATTGTGGTATTTTCTGCTTTTTTGCAGGACAATACAACAAGGCATTACCATATATATTGATGGGTGGGTTTGCCCTTTGTGGGGCCCTCTTGTGTTTCCTGCTGCCAGAAACTTTTGGAAAGCCTTTACCAGAAACCATGGCACAAATGCAGCCGATATGCGGGTGAGCATACACGACAGCAAGTTGCACTACTCACATACTGCATGTCTACTCGTCACAGTGTTTCTTTATACACGTCTCTACTACAGATGTAGTTCCAAGTCCTCTTGATCACATTAAGATTCTGTATCATCATAGTTAAGGGGAAACTCTTTATACCACTCTCACTGATTCATAATAATCATAATAATAATAATAATATATTTATTTTACAGGTGCTCAAAGACGCTTTACAGATATAGTGAAAAGAAAAGAACAACAAATACATATATATAGTTAAAGTCAAATTAAAATCAAGCAATACAAAAACAATCACACATTAAAAGCGAAATTGAAGAGGTGAGTTTTTGTAAGTTTTTTGAAGGTGGTGAGGTCAGTGCAGTTGGCTTCTGATGAGCGGAGGCAGCAGGAGGGGGTGTGGTGGTGCAGCAGGTCTGTGAGGTAGGGGGGGCAGGGCCGTGGGAAGTAGGGGTGCTGCAGCACCCCCTGGTGGAGGACAGGGGATCTGCACTTCCACAAGATTAAATACAAATATAATAGAGAGAGAGAGAGAGAGAGAGAGAGAGAGAGATTCTACAATAATGTGGAGGGAGAGTTCTCTCTCCTGTCAGACTGAGAGGCTCAGTGAGGTAAAGGACTCTGAGTGTTTAGATAGTTCACTTTAGTCTTAGTTATCTCAGTGGGTCTCAAACGTTTTGATCACAATTTATGTAAACAAATATTTCCAAGGCACACCTTTATAATTATTAGGATAAATAACAACAGGTTTGAAATCATTCCAATCAGTGGCGGCCGGTCCATAGGGGCGCTAGGGGCGCCGCCCCACCTCTTCCCATATTGAAAAAAAAAAATTAAAAAAAAAATTAAAATTAAAATTAAAAAAAATATATATGTTTAAAAAAATATATATATTTTTATTTTTAATGAACAAGGTAAATATTATATAATTGGTATCAGTAAAATGTATAATCTACAATAAAATCTCGTTTAAAATTGTGTTACGATGTCTAAAGTTACTGATAAGTCACATGTTTCCTGCCTGGCCTTGCCCATGCACCTTCTCTCGTCTGGGCGCTAATAGAGGAGCCTTCAACCAGTGCAGCAGCAGCCACTAGCAGCTGACTGTTGCTATCTGTAACGTGTAAACTATGCCGCGAAAATATAATTTCAGCCAATCAGCGTCGTCAAAGATGACGGTCACCGGGCGCCAATGTCAGCGCCCAGTGCAGTCTGTGAGTAGTTTGGACAGTGACTCGTATCCGGTTGACGCAGTAGTTGATGAGGATGGCTTCGTGTGCAGGTGGAGTCTCCGGACCTCGGTCCCCGCCTAATTCTGTTCAAGAGCTAATCTCCAATCCTTTCGAAAGGAGAAGTTTGGCAGATAAATTGTTGCTTAAAGACCTTGGACCGGACCAACCCGATTTGAATATATCGCAGCAATCTCGTGAAAAAGACAACATTTATACACGAGGCTTCACAAGTAGCTGGTACACAAGAAAGGCTTGGCTAGCTGGATGCAAACAGGTAAATGCTGTCTTTTGTTTCCCATGCTTGGATATCACTTTATATGTAGAGAGGAGGTTTCCCATGGTTGTTAGAAGTTTATTAATAAGTGGGCATTTATCACAGAAGTGATTGTTCTGTCTCCACGTTTGTTGCATTGTCTGTGATGTATTTTCCAACGGTTCCTGGTAAAGTAGTAGATGTTCAGGTTGATAAATAATATTTTCCACACTGAAGATTATGGAGGTATTGATCAGTCTTCTCATATTTTTAAGCCTCGATTTCTCCTTTCCCCCCCCCTCTAACATCACCAGAAGTCATCATTTAAGGGGTCATTTCTCGAAAAAAATTTGCGGGGGGAAACCCCCCGGACCCCCGGACGGGTCACTCCCGGTACGTCAAGAGCCCCACCAAAAAAATAGACCACCGGCCGCCACTGATTCCAATGTATACTATAGGACGGTAACCAAACATATCGTTTAAAATTGGAGAGAATAAAAAATATGTATGAATAAATAAATGTTAATAGGTAAAATAAGATATAAATGAACCACAAAAATAAAATAAGTTTGAACATTTATTTGTTATTGGCTATGGTAGGTTGTTGGTTATGTTCATATACTTATTTGATTAATAAAATGCAAACCGATCTTTTTCATATGGGTGTTTAGAGTTGTACCCCCTAGATCAGTCTCTAGTAATTGGGTGCTCAAAGTTCACCAGATTGAAGCATTTTACTTTAAAATGTTAACAAAAATCTTCGCGGGGGGACACCCCCGGACCCCCCGAGGATGTGACGACTACCCCCCAATTAAAACATGTTCATATAATACTAAATACATTTTAAGCCTTTTTATATAAGTTGTCCACCATGTCAATACGTTTCTCTTTTTGTAGTGTATTGGTCTTTTGTAGAGGTTTTTCATTGCCAGCTAAAATCTTTTTATTTATTTTTTGTCTTGGGGAAAATTTCACATTTTTATTTTGAAAGTCCGATTTTCTAACGCTGTGCATGCAGTAGGCTTGGACTGGAAGTACCGGAGACCTTAAACGGTTTTGAAAATTTCTGTCACGTAGTGATCATCTTCTCAATAAAACATCTTTGCTGATGTTTTTTCGAGTCTTCTGGCCAATCAGAATCAAGATTGTTGCCGGAAGTCAACTATTCTTTATACATCCATGGGTACAACTTCAGATACAAATGAACACATAATGAAATATGACCCCCGGTTTGATGATTGACAGCTCACAGAACAATGGGGGCTATCTACCCTACCCACAATTTAAAGTAATTCACACAGACAAGTTCAGCTGTCAGAACAAAGTGAAAAACAAACAATGGCATAAAAGATTATTAATATGTCGGGTAGTAATAGATTTATTTATTTTCTTCTCAGAGTGTACCAGAATGTGTAGTTTATATGTTAGTATTTCTAAAAATCTCCCCCAGAGCCCCTTCTGGGGTTGGGTTTTCAGCATGTCTGCCTTTTTATGTTATACAGTTCAGCTTTGATTCCATCATCTCATTAAACCTTCTTTAAAAGCATACTTTAGTTCTGTGAAGGGATATAAGGGATATATGCACTGTACTTCACTTTAATTAATATTGTACGCTGAAAAGCGTATATATTACAGCACGATTTGTTGTTGAATAGATTTGAGTGGTTCAAATTTCGGGTCGCGATTTATTGACAAAGGAAAAAGTGGGTCCCGAGGCCTGACCAGTTGAGAACCACTGCCGTAGAGGATGCTATTGCAGTAGTCGAGTCGTGATGTGATGAATGCATGAATCAGGGTTTCAGCAGCAGAGGAGGAGAGTGATGGGCGGAGACAGGTAATGTTTTTGAGGTGGAAAAAGGCAGTCCTGGTGATGTGATTGATGTGGTGATTGAATTTGAGCTGACTGTCGAAGATGACTCCGAGGTTGCGGTTGTGAGGGGGGGGGGGGGATAGAGTGTTGCTGTCAATGGTAAAGTTGACATTCTGGATGGTTTTGGTACGGGATGGGGGGCCGATGATGATGATGTCTGATTTGGCACTGTTCAGTTGGAGATAGCTTGTTTGGATCCATGCTTTTATTTCTGAGAGACAGTTGGTGAGAGTGGAGTGTGTTGTGGGGATGATGGTTTTTGTTGAGATATAAAGTTGGATGTCATCGGTATAGCAGTGAAATTGAAGGTTGTGGCGACGAATGATTTTGCCAAGGGGGAGCATGTAGAGGATGAAGAGGAGGGGGCCAAGCACCGATCCCTGGGGGACGCCTTGGGACAGAGGAGCAGTGGAGGAGGTGCAGTTATTGATGTTGATAAACTGATGTCTGTCGGTAAGGTAGGATTTCAGCAGGAGAGTGCAGTGTCGGTGATGTTGAGTGATGATTCGAGGAGGGACAGCAGGATGGTGTGGTTGATGGTGTCGAATGCTGCGCTGAGGTCGAGGAGGATGAGGATGTTCAGGTTGCCGGAGTCAGAGGAGAGGAGGAGGTCGTTTGTGATTTTGAGAAGAGCTGTTTCGGTGCTGTGTTTTGATCGGAAACCGGATTGAAATGACTCAAAGTGGTCATTGGAGCTGAGGGGGGATTTTAGTTGTGAGGCAATGACACGTTCACGTATTTTTTGTGATTGCTTTTATCTTCAATGTAAATGGACGTCGAAATTGGTTACTATATTGCCGTTATTTATATTTTTATGTTACAGTATATGATGCATGTTGCACGTTTGAAAGCTTTGTGCTCTTTCACATGCAGCACAAAACTTTTTGTAGTGTCAGGAGAAATGTAAAGTCCAACATGACCTTTAATAGCACTGCTGTTAAACTGTTGCTAAATCTTCTGTTAATGTTTAAACAGGGGAAGACGGAAGAAAGCAAAGGAAGATGAAAATGGAGAGAGCGCGACTGATTATCAGAATAAAGAATCCAGGTTATAGTTGTGATTTGTATTTGTATTTTTCTTTATACTCACATGATTGCTCAATAAGATGTTGTTTTAAATAAAGTTACTTTTATCATTTATTGCGTGTAATTCTGTTTGATATATTATTGTATGAAATGTCCACCTAACTTATTGTGAAGCACGATGTCAAGCCATTTTTATAAATTTAACATTTTGACACAGGAAATTGAAGACTGCATTAAGATTGAGGAGCTTTGTTGTGGTTGTGAAAGCATTCTCTTCAAATAGCCTTTATAAATGGTTAAGTATCAGATCACTGCATGGGAATCCATCATAACAACATTCAATGAGACATAAAGATAATGCATGTTTTAGCACAGATGTTGCAGTCATGAAACATGTGTAGTCATCTCATTCATTCAGGTAGATTGATGCCAAGTCAAATATAATGCATTAGTCTTGAATTATATGACATCTCCTCTTGTTTATCAGCAAAAATCCAGTAGACACACATGTTTAACACCGGAGAGCCTATTTTGTGACTGCTGGTATTTATTCTTACATTTTCCCCAAAAAATATGTGTTTTCACATTTACATTTACATTTAAAATGATGTAAAATAACATACACAAATTGCTAGAAAGTACAATCATACTTTTATCAGTGCATCACCAGAGGCTGTTTTATAAAAGTAATGCTTAAAGGTGGGGTAGGTAAGTTTGAGAAACCGGCTCGAGATACACTTTTTGTTATATTCCATGGAATGCTCTTAACATCCCGATAGCAATGAATATCTTAAGTGCTTTGACAAAAAATCCATACAAAAATGTTATCTGTGGAAGCCGTAATACTGTAAAAAGTACGACTAATCATTTTAGCCGGCCCGGCTAAAATAACTGGATGGCCTACCTGCCTGTCAGCCTTCCATCGGTGTGTTGGAGGAGGGGCTCTATAAGGAAGTGGCAGATTTTCTCCGGTTGTGTATTTTCAAATTCTAGCGATCTCGAGCCGGTTTCTCAAACTTACCTACCCTACCTTTAATGATGTTTTGTAGAATAACTCACAATTTATAATTTTAATTATAATACCCTGAAAATAGAATGTTACTGGATTATTATTATTAGAAATGATGCAATGAGGCATACAAAATGTTTGTGATTTTGTTTGCATGTGTGCTAACATTTGTTTGTCCTCTCTGTTTGAAGGTTTTCAACCTGATGAGATTCTGACGAAAAGTGTCATATAAAAATAACTGCTGAGCAGAAAATAAAGACAAAAAGAAAGAATCCGAGTTGTCCAAGCGTCCTCTGTTTCCCTCCAGCCTCTCAAGTTTGGGCATAACACTGAAAACAGGCCAAAACCCAGAAGAACTTGACACTAGGGGTGACTAAGCTTGAAGCTACTTTTGATACTTTAGCACACGAATATACCTGTTAACATTTAAGTCACGTTTTCTATTATAATGTATGTGTATGTCATTTTCTACTCGGGGTTAATCAACTAAATCTATCAGATTTCATAAGTGTTCAGATACCATTGTTGTTGTACAGCTTTAGATAAACACTGTACCATGAACAACCACTAGATGGTGCCAAGGCCTTTAATATGAACACCATAAACTTAACTTCTCTTACCCTCTGTTGATGGCATGTGGAAAGGGAAGTAGGCTATCAGGTTTCATTGTTGATAACTAATAGGTTGCCTGACTTGTTTATTTACTTACCTTGAAACTTTACCTTCCTGCTGACCTGATCACATATATCTTTGGAATTTGCATATGTCTGTAGAAGAGTTGACCTTCATAGTTTACTATTACAATATATATATATATATATATATATATATATATATATATTTGTTTTCACAATTACCCTGCAGAGCTGAATAAGAGTCATGGTTAACAGACAGGAAAGTCATCTTCTAAACTAGGGCAGTGACTTTTGAACTACTTTGAACCCTGCCGGCCTTTTATATAACAGGATTGCGAACCTTTGTTCTGAACAAGTATCACCACCATATATCATATACGAAGATTGACTTAAAGGGGACCTATCATGCAAAATGCACTTTTGTACGTCTTTTATACATAAATATGTGTCCCCGGTGTTCCAGGGAACTCACCAAGTGTCAGAAAACACAACCCTCTCTATTTTCCTCCATACCCAAATCTCTAAAAAAGGGGCTGCAACGGATCTGATAAAAACTGATCCAGATTTGAACACTGTCCTGACGGTGTCACTACGGCTATTGGGCCAACTCCACCAATCAGGAGGAGACAGCCACGGCCATTGCCGTTCGAAAGCGCTGGAGACGCTGTAGTACATATGTCAGGCCTATAAGTGGCGCTGTAGTCTGCCACAAAAGCAGCGAAGAAGACTTGGTTACCATGGTTACCCTTCTGTTTATTCTCCGCTGTGGCTTTCTTTCTCCCTCCCCGAGGCAAGCGTTTGCTCCCGCTGCAATGCAATCCCTCCCCGTCGAGGCAAGCACTGTAATTCTCTCCGGTTAGTCCACCAGCAGATGACAAACACCCACCTCTCCGCCTCTTCCAAGGAACGAGGGGACCGTGCGGCAGAGTTTCAGTTTCAGTTTGTTTCGCCGGTCAAGATGTCCGTTAAAGTTTAAATCTTCCGGACAAAATTAGAAAAGTGCCGGTCAAAGGTCTTCTTTGTTATTTATTGAGCTTTAAAACGAATGAATAACGACTCTATATAATAAAACACGGAGGACGGAGATCTCTTTTTCTCCCCCTCTTCTGACAGCCCAGCAGCTGATCAGAGCACGTCTCCCCTCTCCTGCAGGGGGGCGTGGTCAGCAGAATCAGACCCGTAGACAGAAAACAGCACATAGAGCGAAATGAGGCATGGCTAAAATGCATGATCTGTTTGGTATTTTGAAAACAGAAACGTATAAATATACCTTATATAGGTATGGCCCTACAATATATCATTTAAATATAGCATGATAGGTTTCCTTTAACCTATAAAAAACGTTCCCACAGAAAAAGCCCGCCAAATATAAAATAGAAGGTGACTTGTGAAGCGATTTGAGTTACAGCATACGGATGCTTGAGCTTTAGGTATGCATTTGTCTTGTTCCTTGGAATATGTTTTGATGTTTAATGCCTCTGTTATCATCAGTTACCAGACAAGATGTGTACTGTATCACAGTAAGGCAAGTAGATAACCCCCAATTCATTGTTGAGTTATAAGGCGCGTTCCAGAGGTGGGAGTAAGTCCTACATGTGCAAGTCATGAGCAAGTCTCAAGTCTTGACCTACAAGTATCAAGCAAGTCCCAAGTCACTGTGGTGAGAGTCAAGCAAGTCAAGTGAAGTCATTGCTCAGGTCAAGTAAGTCAAGTAAAGTCATACGAAATTCTGATGAATAAGCCCAGTTTCCGCATTTAAATCAGTTAAAAGACAGTGGTTATGAAAATGGATTTAACCCACACTATGATCTTCATTACATACACAGTTAATCATTTGAAATCTAATTTAGACCGATGACAATCATATTAGATTCATATTAACCCCAGAACTGCAGACAATATAGCTAGGACTCAATCAAAAAGTTTGTTCAAAAAGGCAGAATTCCAGGTAAGAAAATCATATATGGCATTTGCCATTACACATATTTAATTTAAATTTCTGTAAACACTAGAACCGCCAACAGCATCAGCACCTACATAGATATCATTTTCAAATCATTTAATTTGTTCCTCTTCATAATTTCCTTATAAACTAAGTAGGACGATTTAAAACTCACTTAATTGGGTTAATTTAGAAATTGCTTCAGTTTATCATCATAACAGATCAAAATGTTCAGATTCATTTTTACAATAAATCAAGGAATGATGCACTTCTACAAACAAAAACAACATAATTAAAAGATTTAAACAAACTACTAAAAGTAGATGAACTACATTATTCAACAGTTTACAGTAACTTCTGATAATAACACAGGGGAAATAAACGAGGCATCTCTTTTCCTCTCTCTCTCTCCCTCCCCTGACAGCCCGTCAGTATCGGGGTTAGTCAAAATGAATCCCTTGGAGGTTTTAGTGTTAATTTACCGTTTTGTCTTCTCTTTGTCATGCTTAATCGATTTGAAACCAAGTCTAACGTAGCTTAAACTTAACGTTAGCTTTCTAACTAACACAACACATTCACATACCTTTCTCTGTGGGTTTTTTTGTAGTGACGAATGAAGTTAGATGTTGTGGTGGTCGTGTCACTGATCTTTATGCTGCAGACCCTGCATACCGCTGTTCTCTTCTTATTAGCGTCATCGACAACATAATCCTTGAATCCAACTTCACTGTTTTGGAGTAACGCTAGCCGCTGCCATGTTAACTGACACTCCTGCCTTCTAGTGGGTTGCCAGGTTTGCGCGCATGGCGCTATAATCACCCAATCACGTTTTCGAAAAAACTAAACGTAATATCTCACTACAAAAACAAACGCAAATATTTAATTTTAAACAGTCAAGTCCTTTCAAGTCATCTGTCTCAAGCTTAAGTCAAGTCTCAAGTCATGAATACCAAGTCAAAGTCAAGTCAAGTATTTTATCAATGTTAGTCAAGCAAGTCTCAAGTCAAAAAATATGCGACTCGAGTCTGACTCGAGTCAAGTCAGGTGACTCGAGTCCCCACCTCTGGCGCCTTCACACCGCAGTACTTTTCCCACTTTAGTTCATGAGAACTTAGTTCATGAGAATTTAGTTCATGAGAACTCTTTAGTTCTCATGAACTAAGTACAGATCGCGTTCACACCGGAATAAGTTCCTGGGGAAGGATTAGGCAAATGAAGCCGCTGACGTCACTTCAGCGGCATGTTTTCTTTTGTGTTGCCATAAGTTAGTCTCTCTGCGTTTCTGTGCTTGGCTAATGCTAATGCTAATAATGCTAATGCGAGGATAATTAAAATGGCGGCTTCACAAAACTTTTGGGAGTTTTACGGGGCGTGGTTTGCATTCCGCCCAGCCAATCAGACATAGGAACCTTTTCTCCCACGAAAGTACCTGCTCTCTAGCAGGGACGGAAAAGGGGTAAAAGGTTCTGATTAACTATTTTAGTTCCGGCTCTTTTTGGTGTGAACCGCGACATTTCGGAACTATATCGGAACTAAGTGGGAAAAGTACTGCGGTGTGAAAGCGGCTATTGCTATCAAAAGCAAGTTGGAAATTATTTTCCTTTGCAATATGTTTTCTATGGGGTATAGTGGTTGATGCATTAAAGAGAACTGAATAAGTCATTGATTTTGTGTGCCATAGGCAGGGGCGGATCTAGACAAATATTCATGGGGTGGGCAAAGAGGGTGGCAGGAGATTTTGAGGGGTGGGCATCCCCTGGCAGAAGTATATGCTGATTTAATCGCAGTCATATCAATCAATGTTAACTAGGAAAGCCACAATATTAATATTTTAACTCAATAACATAGGTGACATTATTGTGGCACATCAGTAAAGTCTTACATATAAATATATAAAGGTGGCAGACGTAATTTAACTGAACAATAACTGTAAAGTCAAACAGAGCCTAAGGCTTTAATACATATAAAATAAAAAAACAGATTACAAGTAGTTGAAAAAGAATATATATGGATACATATCAATAACAAAATAGCTTAATTTTAATCCGAAATTAAATCATTAGAGCTACAAAATATGTTTCATTTAAATACACAATCACTATTAATAGGGATAAGACAACAGGTGTGTAATGATCGCAAGGTGGCCCTGCCTCCTCTGGCAAGCTGGTGTAATCACCTACAAGTCAGTGGCGGCGCCAGGTATGGCTGGGGTAGGCTACAGCCATACAAGAAATGGCTTAGCCCACCTTAGCCCCACTATGAAAAATGATGTTAAAGTAAGCTAAAATAAGTCCGTCATCTCGCGCGGAGTAAATTGCACAGACAGCAGTTAGTAAAATTGATTTCAGTAGCCACTTGTCTGGAAATACCGAAGACTAGAAACGGTTTTGAAAACTTTTGTCACGTAGTGATCTTCTTCCCAATAAAACATCTTTGATAATGTCTTCTGGCCAATCAGAATCACGATAACGGCGTGCAGGAAGTCCCGACGGAGAATACTTTAGCGGTAGTACATCTCTATATACATAGATACAACATTACGTGAAATAAGACCCCACGGTTTGATGATTGATAGGTGTGTGGGCTGTCTTTCATTTTGACACACAGAACAATGGGGGCCATCCACCCTTATCCACAATGTAATTCACACAGCCTCGTCCCCTTTCTCTCTGAGGAGCAGCAGGTTCAGCTTTCAGAACAAAGTAACAAAAAACAAAAATGGCATTCATTTTTTAAATATGTAGTAATAGATTTATTTATTTTTCTTCTCAAGAGAGTACCAGAATGTGTATTTTATGTTAGTATTTCAAAAAATCTCCTGGGGGAGAATCCCCCCAGACCCCCCTGCAGGGGTTGGGTTTTCAGCATGTCAACTCTTTCACCTGTGGGGAAATTGCAGGATTGGCTCCAGGTCGCCCTTTTTATTTATTACAAGACAAATGTGCCTTTTTATTTCATACAGTTCAATTTGGATTGAGACAGGGAAATAATCTAAACCTCACGCGTGGCGTTTCACTGTCAAGGGGGGCGATATAGCGTGTATGTAATTACATTGCAAATACTGACTTGAGCCCCACCACTGTATGGGTTAGCCCTACCATAGATTACCCAACACAAATACTCTGGAGCCGCCACTGCCTACAGTAATCACAGAGCCCAGTGCTGCATCCTGAAGAAGGATTTAAATAGTTGCTGTGTGCAATCCTGGTAGACTGAAGTGTGTAGACGGGAGGCATTTCTACCAAGTCAGGACAGGCAGCTGGTAAGATCAGATCCATAATGTTGTGCAGGGCCGGCCCTAGACTTTTGGGGGCCCTAAGCAAGCTTTGGCTTGGGAGCCCCCCTCACTCTAGCGCGTTCTCACTACACACAACACGGAACCAACTTTTGTCTTATGATGTTAGCATAAGCACACATATTGTATAAATAAGCATGTAAACACCGTGGACATAACATCCTCTAGGGGGGTCCGGGGGCATGCTCCCCCGGGAAGATTATTTTTTATTGAAGTTAAAAGCATCAATCTGGTGCACTTTGAGAGCAAAATGAACAGATCTATGGATACATCTCTCAACACCCATATGAAACAGAACTGTAAACAGATTTTTCTTTATGGATATTTTACAAATCACTCCCCTTTTAACCTGTTTCAACCATTCAACGCCTTCCCCCCGTACCGGGCGGATAAACGCGTCATTTGCAGGAAACAACGTCTAAGGAATCTTAATATTGAATAAAACTATGAATGTGTTATATCCATGTAACGGGAAGAAACTCAGCTAACTGATCTTTTTAATTTTTTTTTTTTCAAAAAAACCCCACAATGCTAGCACTCAGCCTCTGAATTAGCCTCGATCGAAAAAACGGGACCGACAAAGGCACATAAACTCACTCAGAACTCCCTTATTACTTATCCTAGATGCACAACCAAACACTATTTTTGGTGTCCTGGAGACACTGAATCTAAACGGTGGCCCACCTCAACACTCAGTGATAAACATTCGCGGACGCTATCAACGAAAGCGTACATCATCACATGTGAGCCAAGAAGCTAAACATGTAAATATGGCTCACCTTGGTCAAAAGTGGTCTTCAATGGCATTAAAACGATAAAAAAACGATGCTGCAGTTAATCCATAGGTTCATCCTATGTGTCTGTGCCTTCTTTGAAATTATTTCTGATAATCCATAAGCAATACAACTGCGTTTAGTTTCCAACTCCAGAAGGAGACATTCCTCCAGTTTAGTTTCGCTTTCCACACGCGAAGCGGCAACCATTTTTTCTTTATAATGTATGTGTATGTGAGTCTCCTCCTTCGATTCTATTGGCTCTAACGGGTCACAAGGGTATGACAACCAACCAGATCGAGCAAGGGGGGCCAGAGATAGGTCAAATCCACCCAAATGACCCCAGATGGCCCAGTTTTTGGCTAAATCTCTTCTAAAAAGGTCAATTTCACTTGTTTTGCATCAATCTTGATACAGGGTACTTATTATATGTTGTACTTTGGATTCCTAAAGCTTTTAGTCTACTAACCCATCATCCAAGGGTAGTTTTCACTATCTGTAAAAAATAATTTTTGGACGGACACTATAATTTACAGTTTTTTACTATGTAAAATCTGAATTTTCTTTAAAATAAAAAACATTTATATTGATTCTGACACTTCTACATCCAACTCACAGGTTTATCATTACTTTGAGAAAAGATTATTAATTTAACCCTTTTAGAAGGGAAGATATGGTCATTTGTTCTGGGAATGTCATTTTCGAGCCTGAGACCTGAAAAACAGGCTCAGAGTGGAACAGGTTAAACTGTATTCTTGTTTTGTCATAGTATTTCATACCTGTTTTACATGTATTCTCTCTGGCTGTCCGTCTCATAATGTTCACATAGAAACTAGCTGTCAATAGGAATATCATTCAGAAGAATTATAATTTCATGCAAAAATCTGTCACAAAAAGAGGTTGCACATTTAAATTCAGGTGTTGTTATGGCAACGTCAGTGGCCAAACAGCCACATTTACTGCTGCAAATACGTTCAAACATGCTGTCGACACGTAAAGCAATGGCAACTATGCCCACCATTTCAGCTTACTTTTTCTCAGAAATACTGTCACATAACATCCATATGTTTCAGTGCTAGGTTGATGCTTAGCTAAGCTAACTATGAAACACTTTAACTGACAGGACTCAGGATCAACTGTGTACTGTAAGGTAGCTTCTAGCTTCATGTCGAACAGTAAGTCAACATTTTCAAGAGAGCTTTCTTTGAAATCACCAGAGGCCTGTACTACGAAGCCGGATTTTCGCTTAGCGGGGCTGAGGGAAAACTCAGGGTTTCCGGTCCTAACAACGCTGGTTCTCTTTTTAGCGGGCTAGATCTCCATGGTAACTATGCTGAGAGGCGCTAACCTCCTCGGGAGGATGTTGGTTGCAGGCTAAGAGATCAACTCAGTGAAAGCACCGCCTGCTGACCAATCAGAGCTCAGTGTGCAGAGTTTAAAGCTATCAAGTCATATACAGGAGAAAGGAAATACAGTTTAAACTGCCGTTGCAGGAAAGACGGCCGGCAAAAATCAACTGACTGTGTGGACGTGAAAATTAATCCCCTCCCATCTTCAGAGCAATCTGACTATTATAACATTAGTGTTAAGAAAGCTTACTTAAATATCTGCCACAACATAAGTAACCGGATCAGAGTAACATTAAGTACAGTCCGCGGCACTGTGAGTGCAGACGTCGATGTGTCCCATTATCATTCATATCATATCACATCATAATGTATCATATATTTCCTTATCTGAGTCAGCTTCTTGAGCCGTATCTGGCCGTGCAACACTCACAGTGTCACATACTGTATGCAGAAGTATTATTTTAAGCAACACATTAAGTTGACAAAAACACTCGAGTCAAATGTAATTAAAGTCAGATCCACTCGTGTCTTGGACGGGGCAGTGATATCATAAACCTGTTAATGTACGCATTCAAACGCTTTTTCTTTTACCAGCTGTATTCACCTTGCAGGTGCAGCTATGTGGCTTTTATCCTGGATAAAGTGTTTAAGTCATGGATGTTTAAAGTTTAACTTCTTCATATTTGACTAATATTAAAGTTCACTTTTCATTCAGGAAGTATGACGCTGCGCTGTCAGTACGCTTGTCCATGTTTGAGATTGGTCGAATGCTCCAAATACCACCCCTTTCATGTGAATGCGCACCTAACTAGATAGGGCATGGCTGGCTTGAGCGATCCACTTGATAACCAGCGCCGTAGTACAGTTTAGCGAGAGCGCGTATGTTTTGGATTGGGCCAACCGGCTAACTCAAACATATCCAGGTTAGGTTGAACCAGCTTCGTAGTACAGGCCTCTGCTCCGGAGCAGGTTAGGTTGCAGGCTAAGAGATCAACTCAGTGAAAGCACTGCCTACTGACCAATCAGAGCTCAGTGTGCAGAGTTTAAAGCGATCAATTCATATTACAGGAGAAAGGAAATACAGAAAGGCGGCCGGCAAAAATCAACTGACTGTGTGAACGTGAAAATGAATAGAATATCACCTCCCATCTTCAGAGCAATCTGACTATTATAACATTAGCGTTACGAAAGCTTACTTAAATATCTGCCACAACATAAGTAACCGGATCAAAGTAACATTAAGTACAGTCCGCGGCACTGAAGGCTCGAGGATTTCTTGTAAATCACGTTTTTCTGTCAATAGGGTCAGCAATTCAAAAGTTAATCAGTATCAAACCCTGATTGTCTAACAGCACCAGGCACCAGAAAGTAAGCAGTCACTACCTGGTTCAATCAATCAATCAGAATGCTTAATTTATTCCGGGGGGAAATTATGTTTTATTACAGGTGCACCATATTGGACTAAAGTCAATAACTATTTATACAAACATAGGAAGTAAGCAGCGACGTGCAGTCAGTGGAGGCAGGGGAGGCAGAGCTTCACCTGTCATACTCCAATGTAACGGAAAAACAATTAAAGAAAAACTAAATAATAATAATAATAAAATGTCTCCACTGATCTTGTGTAAATGTGATTTCTGTATGATTCCAATCGCATTTTATAGTCAAAATCAGCAAATTTGCCGAGCTCCGCTACGGGAGCGATGAGAAGTGAGGCAGGCATGAGCACTGCCTCACGTAAGCCCACAGTAACTTGCTGGAGCGCGGGCACTAATTTAGCGCGGCCACTTATTTTGTGAGCGCGCTCAAGCCATTTACTGTGGGGTGAGGTGAGGCACAGATGAGCTCTGCCTCAATTCAGAATGCGTCACCCCACAGAAACTGGCTGGAAAGCGGGCCCTAAGCGCATGCCTGTTCCCATCTCACTGTAGGTCACCAATGTAATGTTTGTAGATCCCTTTATTACATTTATCCTCGCCATCCATAGTCTCTAAATAACGTATTTCACGTATATATGATATTTAGGCTCGCTGGTCTCATCCATAGACTGTATATATACAGTGGCGTTTTTATATGTACAAAAGTGGTGGGGCACAAAAAACTTAGATGTCTATATATAAGCTTCTGCAGTGACGTGCAGTGAGGTTCATGGCTGGTGAGGCACTGGCACTGACTCTTCAGGTTTACAAATATTATATTTTGACCTAAACCAAAATATAATATTATTTTCAAAAGCTTTTTTTGTCTGATGCTTCGATTAATTTTAAACAGACAGTTCAACAAAAAGGATACCCCAAAAAATGTAATTGTATCATTTAAATATTGAATTGTTCTCTCTTACTAAGATCCCATTTTCAATAAAATGGCGGTCTTACCTTGACTTGAAGATGAAGTCCATTTTCCTATCCTTCTGGACAAACATTTCTATTACTTTTTTGTAAAAGTCCTCCTTATCTTCTTGTAGTTTCAAAAGTCTATCATAAATCTAATCCATAGATTTATGATAAAAAAATTATAAAAGTAGGGTAGACATGTGGATGTTATCCGGCTGAACAAAACGTGCATTTATCTAACAGGTACGTTTCCCACAGATCTTATTTCGAGCTATTTTCTAAAATCCTCTGGAGAAACCTCATTGCTTTTTTGTGCTTACTTCCTGGTTTTAGGACGCGCCACTGCAGCTCTCTCGTCTCCTCTTCACACAGCACACTTTTCGCGGCACACGTACTTACAGCCAATCAGCTCTGAATGATTTGAGATGACGTATGGTGGGGATGGTAGCTCCATGCCCCTCTGGTCATTATTTTTTTGCCACACACATTACATTACAAAATACTCTGAGCATGCGCAGTGTAGTTTTTACAGTCACGTTCACTTCACAGCGAGAGGAAGGGGCATAATCAGGTTTTGTCCCACATGGCTCTAAACAGCTCAATAGGCACACACTGTGACTGTAGACACACTAATTAGAAGAACACAGACTAAAACAGCAATGTACAGACGAATCAGATGATTAAACATGATCTTAAAATATATTTTATATATTTTTTTATTTATTTTTTTGCATTTTTGTAATCATTATTTGTAATACTTTCTGCTGACACTAGGTGGGCTGTGCCCCACCTGCCCCTAATGACCAGTCGCCACTGTATATATAAAGGTCTCATCGTACAATGGCAATGAAAAACGCACCAGGGGAGGCAGCCATAACCTCTGCCGCACTGAAGGGGGCGCACGTGAGCCCACAGGTTCTTGTTGCTACTGTTATTCTACCGCAAACAACAAACTAGACTTTTGAAACTACAGGAAGATAAGGAGGACTTTTACAAAACAGTAGTGATGGGAATTATGGCTCTTTGAAGGGAGCCGGATCTTATGGCTCCGTTCCTTTCAAAGAGCCGTTCAAAAGAGCCGTTCAAAAGAGCCGTTTTTTAAGGTTACTAGGTTATCTGCCAAAATAATCACCAGGATAATGATTGCCAGACCTAATGTCAATAATCGGCATTGTAAACATGACACAAGGTGGCGCCATATCCATGTCATTCATGTCAGTGAATGTACTTTGAATTTACCCTCTGTATGTGTTAAGTAAATAAAGTTGCCTTGCCTTGAATGAAATTCATGCAACTCTTAATATTAGATACTGTGTTTTTAAGTGGCGATGGAGATTATTTGTTGACCCTGCTTTAAAGGATATTTTTGCCTTTACAAATGGTGCGCTTTATCACTGCCTGGGTTTTGGTTGAAGTGCATCCAAATGCTGCTGCGTTTTCGCGTTTGGCTCATTTTCCATCCGAAAAACACGTCGTCTACCTGTCCTGTACCACTTGTTATGATTTCTCTCTCGCGCGTATTCCGTTAAGACCCACCCCATCTCACTCCTCGTGCTGAAACCTACCAATCAGAGTAGTGGCGGGTCTTCACAGAATACGTTTGGGGAACAAAATCAAGCTTTTTAAAAGGCGAGTGGATTTTGGCAGGCAGTGAGTGCGGACCGTGCGGACCAACGATTGAACGATAACAAGAACGGCTCTCACCAAGTAGGACTCGGTTCCCCTCGTTCGTACCAAAGAGCCGTTCAAAAGAATCGGCTCGTTCGCGACCGACACATCACTACAAAACAGTAATAGAGATTGTTGTCCAGAAGGATAGCATGGACTTATATTCATCTTCAAGTCAAGGTAAGACCACAACTGTAATGAAAATGGGATCTTACTTAGAAAGAACAATCCAATATTTAGATTTTGGGTATCCTTTTGTTGATCGGTCTGTTTAAAATTAATCATAGCATCAGACTAAAAAAGCTTTTGAAAATAACAGAATATTTCGATTAAGGTCAAAATAGGCTATAATATTTGTAAATCTGACTCTGAAAGAGTCAGTGCCTCACCATCCATGAACCTCACCGCACGTCACTGGAAGTAAGAGTAAAAAAGTGCAATGAGAGTAGCCACTGGGACTCGTCGATTTTACCAGCCAGTGATTTTTACATTACATGATGAGAGGGGGAGACATACATCTGGATCCGGCTGTCCTTCTTTTTCCTCATTGAGAGATTTTCTTCAGAGTGGGATCACACCAGCAATGATGCCAAATTAAGAAAGGGACTTAGGGGTCACTTCCCTCCCACTTACTTCTCGTGCCATCACTTAGAACTTAAAACCATAATTATTGATATTACCAGATATATATATATATATATATATATCAATCAGAATATATATATATATATATAGAGAGAGAGAGAGAGAGAGAGAGAGAGAGAGAGAGACATTGTTAACGGTCGGCTTCGAGGGGACTCCTTTGGTCACTACACACACAGCTCTCTTCTTGGCAATAGCTCAGTAGATTATAGCATCACAGACCTCGACCCCTTCTGTCTGAGGGCATTCACAGTCAGCCCCCTAACACCCTTATCTGATCATAGTAAAATTACACTCTACATTGAAAAGACAGTAACAGACCCTCACGCAGCAGAACCCAGTAAACTGAACTATACAAAACAACCTTATAGATGGACAAACAATAGCAAGGACGACTACCAGAAAGCAATCAGACATCAAACAATTCAATCCCAATTAGACCATTTTCTATCCACCCCATATCCCCACAGTAATGATGGCCTGAATCAGGCTGTATGGGACATTAACAGCATCTTTGACAATGTGGCAGATTTATCCAATCTGAAAAAAACACAATATCATAAATCAAAAAAGTCAGCCAATGAAAAGTGGTTTGATACAGACTGCAGACATCTGAGAAAAACCCTCAGAAGTTTATCAAATCAAAAACACAGACAACCTGACAATCCTGAGCTTCGCCTCCAATATTGGGAAACACTGAAACTATACAGAAGAACACTCAGAACTAAAAGGGAGCAACATGCGCAGCACCAACTTGAAATCATTGAAGAGTCCATTGACTCAAATCATTTCTGGAAGAAATGGCACTCTTTCAGCAAACCACACAAGGAAGAACTGGCTATTCAAAATGGGGACATTTGGAAAACACACTTTGAAAACCTGTATAGTAGCGTTACACTGAATTCGGCCCAAAATGATCTCCTAAACAAACTACAAATTCTAGAATCAGTCGTTAAAGACAACCAGAACCCTTTAGACTATAACATTACTGAGGAAGAGCTCCTGGCTAAAACCCAGGCCCTACAACCAAGGAAGGCCAGCGGTCCTGATGGCATTTTAAATGAAATCCTGAAATTTAGCAGCCATAAGTTCAACACTGCCATGTTGAAACTATTCAACCTGGTTCTGAGCATTGGACATTTCCCTGACATCTGAAGCAAAGGAATCATCACACCAATATTTAAAAATGGAAATAAATTTGACCCAAACAATTACCGAGGCATATGTGTCAGCAGCAACCTGGGGAAGTTATTCTGCAGCATCCTAAACAGCCGACTGCAAGACTTCCTCAGTGAACATAATGTCCTGAGCAAGAGTCAGATTGGATTTACACCCCACCATTGGACTACAGACCATATATATATACCCTCCACACCCTCATTCATAAACATGTCCACCAAAATAAGAAGATTTTCTCTTGTTTTGTAGATTTCAAAAAAGCATTCGACTCAATTTGGCATAACGGTCTGTTCCTGAAGTTGATTGAAAACGGTGTAGGGGGGAAAACATATGATATCATTAAAACAATGTATACAAATAATAAATGTGCTGTGAAAATTGGCAATATGGAAACAGATTTCTTCCCCCAAAGTAGAGGGGTGAAACAGGGCTGCAGTCTCAGCCCCACCCTATTTAACATTTATATTGATCAATTGGCTAAATCATTAGAACAATCCGATATCCCTGGACTCACCCTCTCTGACACACAAATTAAATGCCTCCTGTTTGCAGATGATCTAATATTGCTAGCTCCATCTAAGGAGGCATTACAACAGCAAATGGATCATCTGCAAAGCTTCTGTCAGACCTGGGCCCTGACAGTTAATCTGGAAAAGACCAGGATTATGGTCTTCCAGAAAAGACCCAGGGGTCAGGGAAACCCACACCGCTTCTTACTGGGCTCCACTGACATAGAACACACACACAGCTACACATATTTGGGACTCAAAATTACTTCAACAGGAAATTTCAATCTGGCCATTAATGATCTCAGAGACAAAGGAAGAAAGGCTTTCTATGCTATCAAAAAGTCTTCAAATATAGATATACCTGTTAGAATCTGTCTCAAAATATTCAATTCAATAATAGAACCAATCATACTGTATGGTAGCGAAGTGTGGGGTCCCCTTGGAAATCAAGACTTTGATAAATGGGACAAACACCCAATAGAAACCCTACATGCTGAGATATGCAAGAGCATCCTGAGAGTCCACAGGAACACCCCCAACAATGGATGCCGAGCTGAGCTAGGCCAATTCCCCCTTTTAATTAGGATACAAAAAAGAGCAGTCAAATTCTACAACCACCTAAAAACCAGTGATCCCAACTCCTACCATTACAAAGCCCTCCATTGCCAAGAGGACAACATAGAGAGGAGTCCCCTCAACCAGCTGGTGCTGAGGCTCACCTCCTCTAACAGCACAAGGCCTCAGGACAGCCCTCACACAATCTGGCCCAACCAAATCATAGCTAAAGCAAAAGAAAATTAAATCAACTATTGGACATGTACCACGAAAACCCAAAACAAACTTCAATGCTATTTGGCTCTAAACAGACAGTATACGGTGGCAAACTATCTGACCGCCGTGACTGATCCCAAACTGAGGAAGACATTAACAATGTACAGACTCAGTGACCACAGCCTGGCCATAGAGACTGGCCGACACAGGCAGACCTGGCTGCCTAGAGAAGACAGGCTGTGTCAGCTCTGTCCACAGAGACAGGTGGAGACAGAGCAACACTTCCTGCTGCACTGTCAAACATACCAAGACATTAGAACAAAGTTTTTTACAAAGATAACATGTAAACTCCAAGATTTTGAATCACTGTCTGACCAGAATAAAATGCAACATGTACTTGGAGAAAATAGTGCCAGCAGCATAGAAGCAGCGAAATATGTGAGCGCATGTCACAGCCTAAGAGACAGCAACAACACATAACAGCTGTTCCTCACAGCTCACTCCTCTACTTCATGGGTCTCTTTTCTTTCTTTCTTTTTACATTTGATACTTGCAGTTTTGAAATAATATATTGTTGTAAATTTTTAATGAATTGTATTTGTTTTTTATCAATTATTGAATTGTATTATCCTTGACGCTTTGGCAATATTGTTCACCTGACATTCATGCCAATAAAGCTATGAATTGAGAGAATGAGAGAGAGAGAGAGAGAGAGAGAGAGATGAGAGAGAGAGAGAGAGAGGTGAGAGAGAGAGAGAGAGAGAGAGAGAGAGAGAGAGAGAGGAGAGAGAGATGAGAGAGAGAGTCCTTTTTAAGAAGGCTTTGTAAGTGGAATAATTGCTAAGAGAAGAGGAGGACTTGAATAAAGCTTTGGAGTCACTCAAGCAAAGGAGAACATTTGATAAAAAAAACACTCACATTCTGTTGTTAATCTATCCATTTCTTATGTTTCAGCTTTATCAGTGCTGGCTGTCACTCTGCAGATGCTGGGTAAACTTGTTATCACCAACGGTACATCCCTGATGTACGCCTACACTGCAGAGCTTTACCCAACAGTGCTCAGGAACACAGCGGAAGGCGTTTGCATTACTGTTTCCAGAATAGGAAGCTGCCTTGCTCCTTTTTTTGTTAACCCTTAGATGCACGAGTGACTGGACCCTACACTCTTCCATAAGTGGGTCAAAAAGGACCCGTATTAGAATAATATGTGTTTTTATGCCATTTTTGTCATTTTGGTTAAGAAAAATCACTTAAATATATTTTTTTACATTTAGAAAAAAAACGTTTTCCCATAGGATCCATAGAAAATGCATGCGGGTCATATTTACCCCACTTATGGAAGCTTGGGGTAGTAATACAAAAACTACAATTTCTTAAAATGTAAATAAAAAATTAGAATGGCATGATATCCAAAACATGTTTTTTGAGGAATGGCTGGAATATGAAATGATAAAAAAAATGTAATTACAAAGATACTTAAAGAAAACCACCTCACCGGGTAAAAAGAAACCCACTTATGCATCTAAGGGTTAAGCTGAGTGAGTCGATTTGTCTTCAATATCAGGTACTATTTAGTTTAACCTGAATTTGTGTAGCACATCAACACATTTCTGTGGATAATCAGCCCCTATTTGTTGTTTGGATGCTCTGTACACACTTTTATTTTCCCCTTCTCCTTGTACAGGTGAATATTTTGAGTACCTGCCTTATATCACACTGGGGACTTCTGGCTGTTGTTTCTACCTTTTCTGTTATTTTCCTGGCAGAGAGTTTTGGACAACCCAAACTATTCAACAGATTCAAAAAAGAGAAAGGTGGGTAGCTTATGGGGTAAAAGATACAGTCACCGTAGCTGAAAAAAAAAAAAAAACACAAAGGTAGTGTACCAGAGGCCTGTACTACGAAGCTGGTTCAACCTAACCTTGGATATGTTGGAGTTAGCCGTTGGCTAAGCCAAAACATACGCGCTGGCGCTACTGTAGTACGACCGCTGGATATCAAGTGGACTCTCAAGAGCCGCCGTGTCCTATCTAGTTAGGTGCGCGTTCACATGAAAGGGTTTGTATTTGGAGCATTCGACCAATCTCAACACGGAGAAGCGTACTGACAGCGCAGCGTCATACTTCCTGAATGAAAAGTGAACTTTAATATTAGTCAATATGAAGAAGTTAAACTTTAAACATCCATGACTTAAACACTTTACCCAGGATAAAAGCCACATAGCTGCACCTGCCAAGGTGAATACAGCTGGTAAAAGAAAAAGTGTTTGAATGCGTACATTAACAGGTTTATGAAATCACTGCCCCCGTCCAAGACAACGAGTGGATCTGACTTTAATTAGGAGAATTTGACTCGAGTGTTTCGTCAACTTAATGTGTTGCTTAAAAGAATACTTCTGCATACAGTATGCACGGCCAGATACGGCTCAAGAAGCTGACTCAAATAAGGAAATATATGATACATTATGATGTGATATGATATAATGATAATGGGACACCATCTACGTCTGCACTCACAGTGCCGCGGACTGTACTTAATGTTACTCTGATCCGGTTACTTATGTCGTGGCAGATATTTAAGTAAGCTTCTTAACGCTAATGTTATAATAGTCAGATTGCTCTGAAGATGGGAGGGGATATTCTATTAATTTTCACGTTCACACAGTCAGTTGATTTTGGCCGGCAGTCTTTCCTGCAACGGCAGTTTTTCTGTATTTCCTCTATCCTGTAATATGAATTGATAGCTTTAAACTCCGCACACGGAGCTCTGATTGGTCAGCAGGCAGTGCTTTCACTGAGTTGATCTCTTAGCCTGCCACCTAACCTGCTCCGGAGCAGGTTTGCCGCTCAGCATAAGTTACCATGGAAATCTAGCCTGCTAAAAAGAGAACCAGCGTCGTAGGACCGGAAAGCCCGAGATTTCCCTGAATTTAGCCGGCTAAGCGAAAATCCAGCTTCGTAGTACAGGCCTCTGAACAACCACAGAACTTCCTGATACTGGATGTTCAGACAAGATAATGGCAACAAAAACTGCAACAAAACATCTCATATCATTCTTTAATATAGCCACCAAAACCAACCCCTCCTTATCCTCATCATCCACATGACGACTTTTTATAGTTTACGTACATAAAAATACAATTTGTAGAAATTAAACAATATTCAAATATTTCCTTTTTGCTGACAACCAAATAATGGTTTCTTTATTTGCATTTTATCCCAACAGCTTGAAGTGCCCGTGCATAACAAGAAAACAACATTCATAACTTGCTGTCTTGACGAAAGTCGCTTGATTGTCTTAAAAATTGCTTATATAAACATTGTACTATTAATTGTATACAATGCATACCGGTTACTGTTGTTCCTAATCAACATTACCTTCTGGTAATTGCAATCTGTATAAATCGATTTAATTACATTTTTTGTGAGGAGTAACTTTGAAGCAATTAAAACTCGACCAATACATTGGAGTATTTGTACATGCACTTTATGAATGTTATCACAAATCACATAGATATACAGTATACAACATATTAACATGGATGTGCTTTGCAACATGAGTGTTTGGTGCTAATTCTAAAAAAACAACACAATTGTGTTGTTTGAAATAACTGTCAAACTCCATGGTGCAGTTGAAGTCAAATGCTTCACTAATCTAGTGACATAAATTATTATTATTCTCAGGTATTATAAGTGGAAGGAGATAAGATGGTTATCCAGTTTTTGCTTCAGGCAGATAACAGTGAGGCTCCTTGTTCAAGGGAAAACTGGAGACTTCCCTTCTGCAACCTTTTCCTTTTCTTCAGTGTTTGTGAGTTTATAGGGTTTCTTCTTACAACATCTAGGGTTAATAAAGAAAACATTGATTCAGATGCGGTACTGGTTCACAGATACTGAACAGTGCTTTTGAGGCCTGAATGCACTGTGTGTGAATTACCACACACGTTTAATGTAATGTGTTGAGTTTGTGTGACTGGCTTACTTATGACCTACCAGAGGTGCAGTTTAGTTTCTAATTAAAGTGCAGTTAAGTCAAGCACTGTTAAGCAATGACTGACACTACTATGTGACACAAAGTTAAAATATCATAAAAAAAAAACACAATCACTGCCAAGATTTTTGTTTATTTAAAGACTAATTTGCTAAGTCTGAGCAATATAATTATAACTATAATATCTATATCATTTGGAAATACATATATTTGCCTTCTGGTATTGATCTTCTCATCAGACTGTCAGAAAATAAAGAAGCGTATTTCATAAAATGTTTAAGTGATTCTTCATGTTAAGCTGGCTTTGCTATAGTGTGTCGTTTGCCTTCATCTGGTCACACATAATTATGGCTGTGGTGAGTATAATCATTTTTAGTTTCTGTATAAATGTCCCTGGTGGGTTGAAGCCGAGTGCAGGAATAAAGCAGGGACAATTATAATTTTGCTAGAATACAGACCTAGACTATTCTGCCTTTTTTCTTTTTTATAAAAGCAATTGATAACGTGAAAAGATCATTCTTGAAGGCACAAGAAAAGGAAATTACCAAGTGGAAGTTATATGGTGGCAATATGAGGACATATCCTAGCCTGCTTTTTTATAATGTTTGCCATCAAGTTTTAATCCAGCTTAAAGGTGGGGTAGGTAAATTTGAGAAACCGGCTCGAGATACATACACTTTTTGTTATATTCCATGGAATGCTCTTAACATCCCGATAGCAATGAATATCTTAAGTGCTTTGACGGCCCGGCTAAAATAACTGGATGGCCTACCTGCCTGTCAGCCTTCCATCTGTGCACAAACTTATCTCGTGCCCTCATTGGTCATGTGCGCGTTCATGTGTGTTGGAGGAGGGGCTCTATAAGGAAGTAGCAGATTTTCTCTGGTTGTGTATTTTCAAATTCTAGCGATCTCGAGCCGGTTTCTCAAACGTACCTACCCCACCTTTAAGAGCATTCCATGGAATATAACAAAAAGTATTTCTGAAATAAATTACATACCCCACCTTTAATATGTTAATATATAATCCTCTTTATTATGAATCTGATGAATTGTAATTTATTATTATTTGTAGTAAATAAATTATTTGAACTGTTTTTATTATTTATTTATGGAGGCCATATGTTTTTGTTTTCTTATCTATTTAATTGTATTTTCTGTCTTTCATTCACATACAAATATATATTTCAGATTTAAAGCATACAGTTAGCCATGTTTCTTTCTTTTGATTTACTTGTAATGCCTGTAGACAAATGAGTTTTGAGCCAAGAACATATTTGCTTTTAAAAAAAGAAAATTAGAAAACCAAATCCAGTCAATTTTTATGTTAATTGTAATTAAAATACAAATGATTATTTTTAATAAATAATATCACTGGTTTCTGGGAGATTTGGTGACAGGAAGGTGCAGTTTTACCCGGGGAAGTGTTGCATGTGACTGACGGTGTCAGGCAGAGGCATTCCATAGCTCTCGGGCAGCAGGAGGCTCAGCAACCCGGAAGCAACTGTAATGCTTCCCATAAGGATGTAAGGCAGTGAAACGGAATAGCTTCCTGTGGCAGCACATCAAAGAAGGAGACAGTGAAAAACGACCATGGCCACAGCAAATAAAAACAACAAAAAGACAAAAGGTATAGCGACTGTAAGGATTGTATCTGCATCAGTACTTTAAATCAAATCTTTAAATAGAAGCCTCTAAATTTGAAGAGAAAGAGTTAGGTTTTCAGCATAATGGTCTATCCGATGTGGTTGCTAATCAAGCCTGCTTTTAGATTCTTTGTTCTTGTGACTTTTGTTCTGTTTTGTTTCAATGGAGGCACCAGCTTGTTCTAACAAGATGTCAGTTGGGTAAGAAACAGCTTTGTGCATCCAAATAATTATATGCTTAGGAAAATGTAAGAAGTGTAAAATAAGGCAGAGGTGAGAGCCTCCTTACTTAAGTAAATGAAGTATGGGGCAATGATGCTGCCTATTCTGGAGGCCATGGAGCAGGCCCCCAAGGCCGTATTCCTCAACACTGTTGGGTAGAGTTCAGCTGTGTATGCGTACACAATAGCAAATGCTGTCGTCACCGCACACTTCCCCATCATCTCCAGTGTTATGGAGAGATAAACCAGGTCTAGAGAGGGTAAAGCATTCAATCAGAGGTTACATGTAAGTTGAGTTATATAAGATGCAAATTCAATTATCCGCAATTATGTTTGCTTGCAATTGAGAAATCAGACACATTTTGCATCTGAAAATACTATATAATGAGTGATCCTACATAGACAAACAAATAACAAAAGGCACAAAGCTTTATTAATAAAAAATGCTTCCTCTAAGGGTCATACTTGCTGGCATGAGCTGTACGGAGAGTAGAAACAATCCTCCCATGAAGAGGGTTGATGAGAGACTCAGTCGTCTGGACCACCAGCGAAACATTACCCAAGACAAAGTGTAGGCTGGTATCTCAACCAAAGCCGACACGAAACAGTTGAAGTAAGCGTTACCGTGAAGGTTTGCCGTGTTTAGGGAAAGAGCAAAGTAAGCAATGGTCAAGGTGTTCCTGTGGGGATACATTTTAAACATTAATATCAATTTAGAATATGTTTTTAGTTAGTAGCTCTCAGGCATGACACAACAGCGTAGTCAGAAAACAAATTAAACTCATATTATTGGTGTTCCTTTTCTAGAAATTCTCATCTAGTGTTTCACAAATGTACCACAGCAAATTGGGCCCACTAAATATTACCAACCCATTCCCAGCGTTGATTTATTTTTCAAACGTAATTACAATGGCCCTTATAAGCCACTTGAGGTGTGATACAGTCTATGGTGATGACTGATACAAAAACTGAAATGTTAGTTCATGATTCTTATTTGGATTAGAAAGTGTTTCTTTTAGAAAGAATGTCCATGCTGCTTGTAACTTATCAACCTGCTATGATGAAGGATATGGAGGTTACGACTTATTTCCCGTCAGACTAAGTTAAACTGTTTCTAAATCAAACTGCATCGGTTTTCAGTAAGGAAGTGCGCACAGGATTAATACAGGCATACTGTGCAGTTATGAAACCTGATTTTGATCTGAGTTGCAGGCTTCACAGCACCTGACAGGTCATTATTTGTTGTTAGTTCAATGGACTGTCATTGGGCCTGAACAGTGTATGTGCGTTTGGAACAGCGTGTGTTCAGTATATGTCTGTGTGTGTATTTGTGCATGCAGGGTCACTGTACTGAATGTGGGGGTCAGCAGGGACTCACCAGACCAGCCACAGCGTGAGGGAGATCCAGCGGATGTTTGGGGAACGGAGCAGGTCACAGATGTTGAGGGCCTTAATCTCGCATTGAAGTTCTTTCTGTGGGGCAGCAGAGCCCTCAGAATAACAAACACTAATCAAGCAGAGCCATCGCTCTAGAAATAATTTCATTAGAGAGATGCTTGTGCATGAATGGCCACTTGCTGAGTGAACACATGCATGTGCACGTGTTCACACATGTAGTACCCAAACATCTGGATCAGGATTAAAGGCAAAAGTTAAATGTGCAATGAAGACTGGGGGGGGGGGGGATTCTTGTAGTAATTAGGAGTAATAATAATAATAAATTCAATTTATAAAGCACCTTTCATTGCTAGCAGCAATCCCAAGGTGCTAAAGTAGAAGGTAAAGAGTAGAGGTAAAGCAAACAGATTTCTCCAGTTTATGTTTAAATTGTAACCTGTCCTATTTGTTATCTCCCCTTAGTCATAATTCTCTAAAAATACAAATCATATAGTGATTGGCAGTGTGATCATATTTCTTAATGTGAGTGTTGTAGTTTTGACAGTTTTTTCTGAGGTTGTCCAGTTCCTAAATTGTTGATAATTAACAACTCAACACAACATCTTTTGAGTACATTTTTACAAAAGTTTTAAGTATTCAAAAAAAGAAAAAAAAAGTGAAACAATCTTTGGGTTCATACCGGCAAAAAATGTTGCTCCATAATGTTTACCGGAAAACTGTAAATGATTACATCACAGGCAGTGAACCATTAAGGATGCTCTAACACTTTTAAGTAAACTCTGCAAGAGTATAGTAAGAGTAAACACATAATACTGGCTTATCATATTAGGAAAATGCCCTGTGCCCAGTTTTTATGCATTTACATGAACAGTTTTTTTTCAGTGAGATCTCACCTGCAAAGGACTAAAGATGACCGGCGGAGGCTTGATTTTGTTCTTTTTAGCAGCATCTCTCACTATGGCCTCTGCCTCCTCCACTCTGCCCCGAGACAGCAGCCAGCGAGGAGACTCTGGGATGAACCTGCCTCAGTACACAACAGAAAGAGAGACAGATGTTCAATCCCCCAGAAGAGAGAAAATTATTTTACCTTATTCCGAGTCCTTTGACTGCTCAAATGATCCTCCATAAAAGTAAAACATACCTAACAAAGCCTTGATAAAGTTGAAAAAGGCTGATGCTGTTGCAATGCTGTTATTACATTGTGAATATACTGTAGTGACCATATCTATGTATGACACTTTTTATTAAATGTATACCTAATCCGACAATTATGCATGCATTTTAATATGATAGAGTAGATAAAAAAAATACATTAAAAAGTCATTGTCATAATGTCATAGTCACAAGTTTAATGTCACAACACCACAGCCCTATGCAATTTATATTTTACCATCAAAGAAGGACTGTATTTATTATGTTTATCAACTACGTGATTAATAGGCAAATTCTTTCAGCTTTAAAAAAACAATCTGCTTAGCTTTTGACAGGAACTATGTTGATTAATTGATTGACCTTCATGAACGTAATACTTAAAGCAACGCTGTACATTATACATCACTCAACACTGTAGAAAATAAAACACTTGAAATGAAACACAGCCAGAGATAAAATCAACTAGAAAAATAAGAACCCCACACATTCAAGCAAACACACACCTACCTACCACCAGAGAGGCACATAGAGGAAGCCAGGCAGGGTGAGGCCTAGGAGAAGCATCCTCCAGTCTCTCAAAAAGTAGGCTAACAGTGGCAGGAACATGTAGCCTGCAGCAAAGAAAAGACTCACACCTGCGGTGGAATAAATTGTCCGAACTTTTGGGCTCAATATCTCTGTCCCTGAAGCACAGGAGAAAAGGGGGGAGATTCAAAGCACAGGCAATGAATGACACATTATTTTTCATGGACAAGTTAGCAACTAAATACACCTGAAATCATCGAATAGAGGCAAACAAAAGTACCTAGCACAAACGCAGCCACATAATTAGAGATTTGTCCCATCCCGACAATAAAGAACAGGGCGCAGAACACGGGCCAGGATGGAGCGAAGACCATGATGAATGTGAACACTGTCTGGACTGCCATGGTAACAAACAACACTATTTTTCTCCCATACCTAAATATGATACAAAGCACAGGTAAATGACCATGTAAGTAGATGCAAAGGTCAACCAATGGAACCCTCAAATGTACTATATAGTATGATTCACTGAAGTCGACAAAACACTGACAAATCCAGTAAGTACAACACAGTAGTGTAAATTGTTTCCCAGAATTTGCATAGCTGTTGAAGTTAAACATTTAGCCGAGAGTCTGCATTTGTGAGAAGGTCAACACATGACAGTTGGGAAAATGCTTTACTGATGCGGCTTCATTTTTACTGGCACATTCTCTTTTTTTTTTCATTTAGTGAACTGTCAGACTTTGATCAGCACTGACGGCTAAAAAAAAAAGAAATAGGTTCTTGTTGAGTTGTTTGAGTACGAGAAAATCATTGTAACATTAATATCATTAAAACATCTATTCATTGACAGTGGGGCACACTTGTTGCTGTTGGAAATTTGACTTGGCAGATCATTTGTTACAATAAGTGCTTACTTAGTGATTAACGTTTTGAAAAACTAAAGTTAATCTTTCACCACCTGTCAGAGAGCTGCCCCGAAACGAAGGAGCCAGTGAGAACACCACAGAAGAAGATGGAAGAAGTTAGCGGGTTCTTCCACCCGTCGTCACACACCAGGTCCCACTGCAAACACACACACAGGCAGTATTTAAGTCTTCACAAAAAGTAGCAATTTCTTAACGAAAAACTGTCTAAAAAGTACCACAGGAGTGCATTTGTATGTGTATGTATAATCATAACAATTATCATAGTTATATCAAAATAAACTTACTTTGCAGAAATTTGAAATGTTGGCTTTTTTTTTTAACAATTATAACCTAATGGCTTATTTATTTGTTATTACTGGAAATACAATTTTTTTTCTTTATGTCCAAATATGCACCTAACGAGAGTGGAACAAATATTAGACACATCTTTGAAAATGTAATACATTATTGTTTTAGTTTCCCAATGATTGATAACTTGGTGGCTGAACAATTAATGTTATATGTGAGGCAATTTCTTGTGTAGATGTTGAAAATATCTCTGAATCTATTGCAACATCAAGATGAAATGTAGTTTTTGCACTAAATTTAAAAACTCTAAATTACTAAGTAGGCTACTGTACTTGAGTAAAATGTTGAGAATTTGACAATTGTATGCTACGTCGTACTCGTACTTCTACTCCACTACAATTCGACGGTAAATATTGTAGGCTACTTTCACTCGACTACATTTATTTAATACCTTTAGTTACTACGCAGATTTTCATTAATAATGTGACATAATTTATAATTGAGTTACAATTGGAGTAAATACAAAAGCTACCTTGCAGTATACAGAGTAATTACAACTAGCTGTAACTGTACCAGCTTTGATAACACTTTAATGTATCAATAATTATAATCAAAACATATGATACATATTATTCTGGGATGGGCCAATCTGCATTAATGAGTAGGTACCACAAAAGTATATTTTGAAGCTTATTATTTTGTACTTTTACTTCAGTTACATTTCAAATGAAGGAATGTTCTTGTAGTTATCCTACACACTCCGGTTCTTTCACTCAAGTACAAGATCTGAGAACCTTTTCCACCTCTGCTTATACTTCCTGTATGAATATCATATACATTCCTCATGCGTCATCTCAGTGTCAGCTGCATCCCAGAAGCTACGCAGACCTGTGCACAAACCTCAGTTATGATGGTAGAAATGTACACGCTTTGGTCATACTCCCACCCATCCAAGCAGCTCTCAGTCGGCACATTAGACATGTTAACATCGACCCCGGGCAGAAAGCCTCTGTCCGAGAAACTCAGCACATCTCCCAGCCTGTATCTGGAGCACTTGCTGGGCACCAACGCGCCGCTGTTGCTGTCCAGCTCCAGCGGGATGCTGCGGTTCCTCCACGCCGCTGTCAGGTTCACGTTTGCGGGAATGACGCAGCGGTGGGGCGGAGTGTCGGCGACGAAGACGATGAACATGCCGGTGAAACCGTTAGGGATGACGGTGAGACAGAGTAGGAAAAACACCTGCTGCTGGAAATGTCCCCATTCCCCGAGAAAGGCAGTTGCAACCTCATAGTCAGTCATGTTGTTTGTGTTGGCTTTTTGCTCCTTGCACACAAAGTGGAAGGATTTTGAAGTGGGCTTTTCAAAAGCAGTGGTTTTGTTACAGCTTCTAAACCATCCCACCCACCACCTGCTGTATTCAGTGTTGGCTGCGGTTTTCCTAATTAACCGATATTGAGAAGATTAACAGGTGTGATGCCCCTGTGGGATCATCAGTGGAGAGGGTGTGGCTGCACTGATTGCAGTGATTCAGGACACCTGGGTCTGGTGGCCTGGAGCTATTTAAAGCCTCTCTGCTCCTCTCTGGTTGCGGTCGAATAGTCCATTTTAGTGATGTGTCGGTCGCGAACGAGCCGATTCTTTTGAACGGCTCTTTGGTACGAACGAGGGGAACCGAGTCCTACTTGGTGAGAGCCGTTCTTGTTATCGTTCAATCGTTGGTCCGCACTCACTGCCTGCCAAAATCCACTCGCCTTTTAAAAAGCTTGATTTTGTTCCCCAAACGTATTCTGTGAAGACCCGCCCCTACTCTGATTGGTAGGTTTCAGCACGAGGAGTGAGATGGGGTGGGTCTTAACGGAATACGCGAGAGAGAGAAGTCATAACAAGTGGTACAGGACAGTAGAGATGGCAAATCCGGATCATTTTACGGACTCGGGGTCTTCTGAGTCAGTCATTGAAGAGATCCGGATCATACGAGTCATTTGAGTCATATGAGTCAGCATCACCAAGACCGTAGAAATCCTATCGGTGAAACCGAAAAGTTGATGCATTTCACGAGCATATTATTATTCCATATATTTTGAATATATATATATATATATATTTGTATGTATATATATATATATATATATAATATCTGCATGTATATTTTCTATTTCGACATGTATATTTTATATTTTATATTTTATTTTATTTTTATTTCTATTCTTGTATATTTTGTAGTTTTGTTTTATTGTAAAATGCCTTTTATGCTGCTGTAACAACAATTTCCCAATTTGGGATCAATAAAGTACTATCTATCTATCTATCTATCTATCTATTAAACTGACGTTATATTAACCTCCGCTACACAGTGTATTTTGCTTTAATAAAAAATGTTGATCACAAAAAAAAGGGTTATTTTGCGATTTGGCAAATCTGAGTCTGCTGTTGACTCGTGCATGAGGACGAGTCTGCTGGATCTCTGGATCTGCTGCTATATACGGCTCCGAGTCCGCACGAGTCTGCTCTGCTGTGTGTTGCACAGTGAGTCAGGATTTGCGAATCTGAGTCTGCTGTTGACTCGTGCATGACGACGAGTCTGCTGGATCTCTGGATCTGCTGCTATATGGTTACGGCTCCGAGTCCGCACGAGTCTGCTCTGCTGTGTGTTGCACAGTGAGTCAGGATTTGCGAATCTGAGTCTGCTGTTAACTCGTGCATGACGACGAGTCTGCTGGATCTCTGGATCTGCTGCTATATGGTTACGGCTCCGAGTCCGCACGAGTCTGATCCGCTGTGTGTTGCAGGGAGTCAGGATTTGCGAATCTGCAAATCTGCGAATCTGCGAGTCTGCTGTTGACTCGTGCGGGAGCCGGGTGCTGGAGGAGGGGCTATGCTCGTGCACATGACAAGTATGGATCGCTGGATCTGCTATGCTATTACGGTTAGGAGCCGTCGGCTCCTCTGAGTCCCCACGAGTCTGCAGGAAGTTTCACTGATCTGCGTCCCCTCCCCTGAGCCAAACAATAACTTCTGGCAGGCAGCTATCCTGTATACTTGCTAAAGGGTAGGTAGATGGACTGGGGTACGTTGTAATGTGATTTTACATGTTATAAAGAGAGTAGCGAGTGACGCAATTTATAGTTTTAATTTGTACGTCACACCAAGTGTGGGACTCAAGGACTCGGGTTAATGGAGAGGGGAGACTCGTCACGACCAGCTCATTTCTAGGATCCGGGTTAATGATCCGGATGAATCAGGACTCGCCCATCTCTACAGGACAGTAGTGATGGGAATTATGGCTCTTTGAAGGGAGCCGGATCTTATGGCTCCGTTCCTTTCAAAGAGCCGTTCAAAAGAGCCATTTTTTTAAGGTTACTAGGTTTATCTGCAACATAATCACCAGGATAATGATTGACTGTATTGCCAGACCTAATGTCAATAATCGGCATTGTAAACATGACACAAGGTGGCGCCATATCCATGTCATCATGTCAGTGAATGTACTTTGAATTTACCCTCTGTATGTGTTAAGTAAATAAAGTTGCCTTGCCTTGAATGAAATTCATGCAACTCTTAATATTAGATACTGTGTTTTTAAGTGGCGATGGAGATTATTTGTTGACCCTGCTTTAAAGGATATTTTGCCTTTACAAATGGTGCGCTTTATCACTGCCTGGGTTTTGGTTGAAGTGCATCCAAATGCTGCTGCGTTTTCGCGTTTGGCTCATTTTCCATCCGAAAAACACGTCGTCTACCTGTCCTGTACCACTTGTTATGACTTCTATATTCTATTAATTTTCGCGTTCACACAGTCAGTTGATTTTTGCCGGCCGTCTTTCCTGCAACGGCAGTTTTTCTGTATTTCCTCTATCCTGTAATATGAATTGATCGCTTTAAACTCCGCACACGGAGCTCTGATTGATCAGCAGGCGGTGCTTTCACTGAGTTGATCTCTTAGCCTGCCACCTAACCTGCTCCGGAGCAGGTTTGCCGCTCAGCATAAGTTACCATGGAAATCTAGCCTGCTAAAAAGAGAACCAGCGTCATAGGACCGGAAAGCCCGAGATTTCCCTGAAGTTAGCCGGCTAAGCGAAAATCCAGCTTCGTAGTACAGGCCTCTGGTTTTGTTGAGTATGTTATGAGTTTTCTTAGTTGTTTCACTTTGTGCACTTCAACACTCTCACACATACATGTCCATACAATCCTCACCCTGCATTTACACGACTGATACCACTGATATTCACACCTCATGCCTTATGTTAGTTTTGCACTTGATTCATTTGGTTAATTTGAACTACTTGTTTAAATAAACATATTTTTCTACCCGTGAACATGTTGTGTCTCCTCTTTGTTGTGGCCTTTTGAGCCAGGTCGCAACAAATGGGGGCTCGTCCTACGGGTTATTGGTTTAAAAGAGCCTCTCTGCTCCTCCCTGTAGGCACCGGGGGCCAATACTACGAAGCCGGATTTTCGCTTAGCCGGCTAACTTCAGGGAAAACTCGGGCTTTCCGGTCCTACGACGCTGGTTCTCTTTTTAGCGGGCTAGATCTCCATGGTAACTTATGCTGAGTGGCTAACCTCCTCGGGAGGAGGTTAGGTTGCAGGCTAAGAAATCAACTCAGTGAAAGCACCGCCTGCTGACCAATCAGAGCTCCGTGTGCGGAGTTTAAAGCTATCAAGTCATATTACAGGATAGAGGAAATACAGAAAAACTGCCGTTGCAGGAAAGACGGCCGGCAAAAATCAACTGACTGTGTGAACGTGAAAATTAATAGAATGTCCCCTCCCATCTTCAGAGCAATCTGACTATTATAACATTAGCGTTAAGAAAGATTACTTAAATATCTGCCACAACATAAGTAACCGGATCAGAGTAACATTAAGTACAGTCCGCGGCACTGTGAGTGCAGACGTCGATGTGTCCCATTATCATTCATATCATATCACATCATAATGTATCATATATTTCCTTATTTGAGTCAGCTTCTTGAGCCGTATCTGGCCGTGCAACACTCAGTGTCACATACTGTATGCAGAAGTATTATTTTAAGCAACACATTAAGTTGACGAAACACTCGAGTCAAATGTAATTAAAGTCAGATCCACTCGTGTCTTGGACGGGGCAGTGATATCATAAACCTGTTAATGTACGCATTCAAACGCTTTTTCTTTTACCAGCTGTATTCACCTTGCAGGTGCAGCTATGTGACTTTTATCCTGGATAAAGTGTTTAAGTCATGGATGTTTAAAGTTTAACTTCTTCATATTTGACTAATATTGAAGTTCACTTCTCATTCAGGAAGTATGACGCTTCGCTGTCAGTACGCTTGTCCATGTTTGAGATTGGTCGAATGCTCCAAATACCAAATACCACCCCCTACCACCTAACTAGATAGGACACGGCTGGCTTGAGCGATCCACTTGATAACCAGCGTCGTAGTACAGCTTAGCGAGAGCGCGTATGTTTTGGATTGGGCCAACCGGCTAACTCAAACATATCCAGGTTAGGTTGAACCAGCTTCGTAGTACACGCCTCCGGTTTTGTTGAGTATGTTATGAGTTTTCTTAGTTGTTTCACTTCGTGCAATTCAACACTCTCACACATACATGTCCATACAGTCCTCACTCTGCATTTACACGACTGATACCACTGATATTCACACCTCATGCCTTATGTTAGTTTTGCACTTGATTCATTTGGTTAATTTGAACTACTTGTTTAAATAAACATCTTTTTCTACCCGTGAACATGTTGTGTCTCCTCTTTGTTGTGGCCTTTTGAGCCAGTTCGCAACAACAGGCCACATACAGTTCCTGGATAAAAAAAAAGAGTTACACAATGAAACAGGCCTACTGTATAGCCTACTGTCCACTTTGCGCCAAATAAACATAAAGTACGATCTACATCTACAGTATGTCAACATGTTAGCTTAGATTACGTTTGACAAAATATAGCTTTTTTCAGTTTCAACATAATAACGTTTAGCTCTGTCTCAGAATTTATAACGATGACCTATTGACCTGAGTGTGTGTCTGCACCTACTCCATAAAATATTAGGGTGAGCGGTCATCTTATATTTTTCCTGAGGGGTATTTTTATTGCTTATATCAAATCCGCTAAATGTGTCCCTGGAATTATAAATAATAAGATCGTATGTTGCATTGGTCTAATTAGAATTTGTATGAGATCATTTGGTCAATCACACAAAATCAGAAGCTCCAGTTGATCCATACAGGTGTATCAAAGAGCAAATATCAAATCGGATATTTGTGCTATGAGTAATTAATGATGATTTCCACTTTGTACTTGCCGCACAAGACTCTGCAGGAACCAGACAAAAGATCTGCACATATTTAATCTCCCAGCAACTGTAACTGTTCACATTTGATCTATCAGATACCTTTGTCTGGCATTTAAATCTCTGTTAGATTGAAATGTTGCACAGTAAAAATAGCTGGAAGCTTTTAATGAAGTGTGCTGATCTTTAGTTTGATTCCTGATCTTTTAATTCTTTCCTGAAAAGTTTTAAAGATGTCAAGACAACTCTTTACTCTTTTGACTCTATAATGGCATATCTATTTGGTTTAAAGTCCAAATATAAAGCACGCAGTGGCGACTGGTCATTAGGGGCAGAGCCCCACCTAGTGTCAGCAGAAAGTATTACACATAATGATTACAAAAAAAAGAAATAAAAAAATATATAAAATATATTTTAAGGTCATGTTTAATCATCTGATTCGTATGTACATTGCTGTTTTAGTCTGTGTTCTTCTAATTAGTGTCTACAGTGCCGTTTTGAGCCATGTGGGACAAAACCTGATCGTGCCCCTCCCTCTCACTGTTTAAGTGAACGGTGACTGTAAAAACTACACTGCGCATGCTCAGAGTATTTTTCAATGTAATGTGTGTGGCAAAAAAAAAAATATGTGCCATCCCCACCATACGTCATCTCACATAATTCAGAACTGATTGGCTGTAAATATGTCACGTGTGCAGTGCTGCGAAACGTCACGTGTAGTGTGAAGAGAAGACGAGAGAGCAGCATATAGCTAACATCACCAGCGATTAAAAAGAAGTAAAAAACGGAAAGAAAATGAATGAAGTTGACCATTTACTGGAGCACACATTTGAGACACTTAGTCTCGGAGAGAAACTGGAGGTAAAGCGCCTCGGTGCCCACCATCCACCGGATTTCCAAATGGTCCAGACTGCGGGCAAAGTGAACCGCGGGTTTAATGCTGAGTGGTTTGCTAAAAAGAAATGGCTAACGGCGAGCATCCAGAAGAATTCCCTCTTTTGCTTTCCTTGCCTGCTTTTTGGTGAAGATCAAGGTACTTGGTCGAGGACAGGTTACAAGGACTTAAAGCATCTTTCGGAGAGGACAATGAAGCATGAGAGCAGCAACAGTCACTTGGAAAATGCCGTAAAATTGGGATTACTGGGAAGGGTGAATGTTGCAGCTCAGATTGACAGCGCCTACAGACGCGGCATTGATGATCATAATAGGAAGGTGGAAGAAAACAGGTACGTGTTGGGTCGGACCATCACCTGTATTAAACTGTGTGGGAAATGTGAGATAGCACTGCGGGGCCACGACGAGTCGGCGGACTCGTCGCTGCTCCTCGCCGCTTTTCTTTTCAAGTGAGCCTTCAGCTTTGGTAAGTTCATTTATGTCATATATTTTGTTGATCTTCTGTGTTTTGCCTCTGCTGGATCGATTGATATTGTGACCTCGGTGATGAGTGTCTGTGTTTTCCTTATATTTACAGTCTATGGTGTTTTAATGCTAAAGCATTATGGTTGTTGTTGTTAAGAATTGCTTTGTGATGGTGCCCTTTACTTATGTATTAAGGTGCATTACAATATGACATCCCCACGCTGTGTACCGTACATTACGTACAAGTGTACGTAAATGTTGCGCTGACAGGGTTGCTCCGTGTGGTCTTCAGTATGTAATTTGACACCCCCCTCTCCCCCCCTCCCTCCCCCCCCTCCCTACTCAAACCCTCTCCCCCCCCCTCTCCCTCCCCTCTCCCCAAAACGAAAAAAAAAAATCAAAACTACCAGAAAACGAAGGATCCCCCCCCCTCCCTCAGAACCTTCCCCCCCTCCCTCAAGAAAAAAAAGCAAAGAGAGAAAAAAATACAGCAAAGCTACACCTATCAAAAAAAAGAGCATCCTAATCCCAACCATAAAATATCACGAAATAAAAAAAAAAATATAAAACAAAATAAATAATATCTAAAACCTACAACCCATAGCGCAAAGAAAGAGCTCAAAAGGAGAGAGAAGAGGGAGAGGAAACAATAAAGCCCCAGCACAGTCTAATTAACAACAAGGACGCGGGAACAAAAAAGAGAGAAGATGAAAATAGAGCGAGAGAGAGAAGAAATAAGCACCCCCCATCTCTCTGTCCCACCCTCTCTCTCATCCCCCCTCTCTAAAATTCTCCCCCCCCTCTCTCTATCCACCCCCCCACCTCTCTCTGGCCCCCCAGTTTTGTTACACATAAAAACGCCACTGAAAGCACGGTCCATCCTTTGTTACAACTACTTTAAGGTCTACCCTCTGCTTTCCAAGAATAGCAGACCCGTTTGCAAGGGTGTGCCTGACAATAACCAGAAACAATCTTGATCAGGGTTAAACATTATCTCAAAAGCTTGATTATATGTTACAATAAAATTCTGAGGAAAATTGTTTTGCCAAACAGTAACACAATCCACCCACAATTAATTTGACTCCACTGACGCTTTTACATTTGTATATCTTTCTCTCTCTGTGTAAGACTGTTACAACCTTATGTTGAGAGCAAGCTGTGAAAACCCCAGGTTAACGATTACACACGTTTGTTTCCCAACTTTGTTACATAATGGATGTTCTGTCATTGATTGCTTTACTCCTACCATGACAACAATTGTTAAGGTTAGATAACAACAGAGAAACTTATCTGTGTTTTAACTATAAAATAGATATATGATTTACAGGTAGAGTGGTTTCATAGTGTTACAGGTTCGTGCACAGATATTGATCGCGGACACTTTGGACTGACAGTGCTATAGCGCCTGCCAGACAGAAGAATTTGAACAGGTTGTGTTCAGGGTGGGATTGACGTGCGTGTTTCCTGCTTGTTTCCTGACTCAGGAGGAAGCCCTGAATGGAGGGCAGGTTGGCGCCATTTCTTTCTGCAGTCCTCACTGTAAATTATAGTCTGTTCCCTATGCTGTTAAATGGCTGAACCAAACCAAACACTGATGCACAAGCATGGGAACAGACCGCATGGTTTTAGATTGAATTTGCATCAGTATAAAAAAAGTATAATGCTGATGGCCGGGCACTGAATTAAATATTTTCCATCTCCTGAATAATTGACATAAGCACAACCAATTTCCCTCGTTTCAATTATACAGTGTCGTGGTCAGTTCGGAGGTCAGTCCCCTGTATTGGTAAGCTTTTTATCCAAACTGTTGTTGGGTTGTCACATGACTATCATAACTTAATTCATTTAATCTTATCCACTTTAAAAACATGGTTTGGATGCAGTGACTAAAATTAGTAGCATGTGAGCTATTCACTTTTGGTTTACCTTTGGCAACCAATTATTTTCTTGCTTTTTGCGAGTAGATTATGTCTTCTGTTGACTTTTGAAGAGTCGTTAGTGAAAGCCATTAGGTGTCTTCACTGATTAAGGATGATTACCTAATGTTGTCATGTATAAGTGTCCTGGCCTTGCAAATGGGGAGTAAAAATTTGCGTCCTTTAGCTCAGTTAAAACATTTCTGATTAGCTTCCTGAAAGCTAATGCGCTCATTAAATACAGGTAAACAGGGTAAAATGTCACTAATATTTCCTTTAAGCTACCTCAGTTATTTGATAATTTAATAATCTAATGAACCAATATCTTATCAAATATGTGTTAATGTGTGTACATTTCCTAAACAAATATTTGTACAATGGATAAAGCTAGGTTTAAAATGATTGTATTTTTAGGATGTTGGCCTAAATCAGCTAGAGATCAATCCTGAAAAACACTGTTCAAACTTTGGGATAATAGAAAGGAATAAAAACTGGAAAGTGTAGTGTATATAAGTGTTACTGATGAATATTAGAAAAAGAAAAAAAATAGAAATACAAAATGGTCCTTTAACAATATACAATATGAAATTTGCAAGACACAATAGTGGACACTGTAAAAAAAACTCATATCACGATGAAAATTCCCAGGTTTTATTTGGTTAGATATAATATTAAAGTCCTTTTTTTTTGTATAACAAGTTTTCTAAAATGTTTTTTTTTGTTTAAATGTGCTCATTAGCCACACCCTAATGCTTACATGTATTGAATTTATAACAAAGTTAATTATAATAAAACCTCAATTTCTACATTTTTTAAAAGTTTCTTTTTGCCGGTATTGTCACGCCTTAATAGTGTTACTCTGTGGCCTGAGGAGGAACAACTAAAGTTATGTACAGTACACCAAAATACTAAATTAAGGAAATACACATGCCAATATCAGTGTTCACAATAGGATTGCAATGTGATCATATTTATGTAACAGACTTATGTGTACTATAAAACTTTGGAACTATGGATATATTTTTTGTAAATAATTGTTTCCTTGTCTACTAAGAATTGTTAAATGTATATATGTATTGTACAATTCAAAGACTACATACAGGATTGCTATAATTCTACTGAACTTTTACACAAAGGCATGTTTATGTCATGTCTGCTTCGTGGCTTGAAAATAGTCCCAACTGGACTCCTAATGCTACTTAGCAACATTTATTTATTTAAAAGTGTGGAATGCTATTTAGAGAAAATACCACTTTCACCAGAGTGGTGCGAGGGCGAGGGTGGTCAGATTGGCCACTTTGAAGCTTTTGATCATTTTACTTTCAGTTAATCAAATCAAATCAATGAGAGGGGATTCTCATTCAGTATTTTCACGTAAATAGTGTCCCAATAAAGTCCCATTCCCACAAACTGAGAGACAGTGGATGCAGCAGTAAGGAAAGGGGTGAAAAAGTTATCCCCTTGAAAGAAGTTTTAAAACTCTCTTGGGACTAGAAGGTATTTCCATTGTGACTTGGTCCCACTGGGGGACCAGCTCACTCGACTGAGAGCTCAAACACTCTGGTACTTAGCTCAAGACTTTAAGAGGGATACCACAGCTCATACACTGAAGAATTTCCCGGATTGCTTCCTCTCTCACGAGAAGGGAAGTATTTTTATATTTTGTATATAGAAAATGGGTGACTATGATGAAGACACTGCATTCCTGGGACAATTATTTTCTTGCTTTTTGCGAGTAGATTATGTCTTCTGTTGACTTTTGAAGAGTCGTTAGTGAAAGCCATTAGGTGTCTTCACTGATTAAGGATGATTACCTAATGTTGTCATGTATAAGTGTCCTGGCCTTGCAAATGGGGAGTAAACATTACATAATGAAAGAACCATGTAACTTGCTTAACTGCAAGTGTTTTACAAAACATTTAATAATCCAAATAACACAATTGTATTCTTGGACTGAAGTCACAGTTTTTGTTGTTGTATTGAACTAAGTCACAGTTGTACCTGATCAGAAGTAACAAGGTCTGATATCAGCATCTTGTTTGGATTTTTGCATGAACTTAGTTGCAAAAAATGACATTTTAATGCAGCTCAGATGCATTAAAATGAATCTTGGATATATACAGTAAAAGTTGCACAGGAAAAGTTATTGCTTTTGTCCCGTACTCCAACACAGTGGTTTTCAAATGAAACATTAACAAGGGTTAAGTGCAGATTTGTAATTGATATATTTAAATTCACATTGCATTTTTCAACTGTGCAGGACATAGAACAGTGTTGCATGTGTCCACCAGGTTTAAGAGAAGGAAAGAAAATAACCAAGATAATGTGAACTTGAATAATGAATCATACCTGCACCACGTCTTTTTGTCCAGTCTGGTCTTGGAAGACCGGAAGCTGTGTGGTTCATAAAAACATGTCAAGCATGTGTATTCAGCAGTATTCACTCTCTCCACTAAACGACTCTTTGGGTCCTTCCCCCCTCCCTGTGAGCCTAGTGTGCTCCGATTGGCCAGCTCGGCCACTCTGTTCTGATTAGTCAACCACCAGAGAGGCTCCGCCCGCTTTTTTCAGGGAACATCAGTGTTATAATGGCGTCGGTACAGCCGTATATTTTATGCGCTAACTAACCGAACTGTACCTACAACTGTTGTTATAGAAGAGTGTGACGGCCCCAGGGCCTTTGTGCAGGTGTGTTGCAGGTCTTACGGTGGGGTGGAGCTGAAGAGGCTAATCAGCGCGATCACGGACACCTCCGTAGCCGAGGTGCTATTAATCCCAGCGGCTCGGCGATTCTCTCCCCTCGACCACCTATCTCTGCATTTACCACAATAAATGTGCCGTGGTTTTGTAAACTCGTGTATGTCTCCTTGTCTTTCCGTTGTGGCCTACGAGCCGGTCATAACAAAGAGTAAGTTATTTTTACCTGTAATAAACTACTACTGTTTGATGAGAAATCAAATCATGGTTTGCTATATATGAATGATATGTTATAGGAGCAAATAATTCAGGGAAGAAAGGATAGGCCTACTAAGTATTTCCATTCAACTTTATTTTTAGAAATGTACAAAATGAACATAAATATACATATATACACACGGTATATCATCCATTCCTCCCCGCATCTTGCCTGGGCGCAGCCGGTGCCTTTTAGCACGAGGCCTCAGTAGTAGTAGTCCCGTCCCCGTCATGTATTGTCCGCCAGGATCTGGCTGGACGAAATCAAATGCAAATCACAAAATATTAGAGAAACTTAGTTGTTTTAGATTCGTTAGTAGTAGTTGTGGTAGGAGTGTGGATCTATCTAATGAACAGCTTGCCAGCTAATATGCTAACCTAGCTTTATTGTTTACTTTGGTAGCTAACACGATATGAACGCTAGCTCGGAGGAACGGCAACTATAATGTAGTGTACTATAAAACTACTATGAACAAAAGCTAGTGGTTCATATTAGGCTAGCAATAACGTGTTTATAATTGCAATCTTATACGGGTATTCTGCTACGTTCGGTCATACATTGTAACTTGCATGAATACATTGATTTGCGCTAGCATACAGCTAGCCTCGTTAGCTATACATGCAGTATGTACATGTACTGTCACAATATACGGTAAATCACCCGGAGTATACTGTATGAGTATTCCGTGTGTGTGACTGCAGACATTCTCCTGCCATGACAAACATGTAAGGCCATCTGCTGACATTGTAGTTGATATATTTAAACGCTAGCAACGTAGCATAACAAAAATGTTTTTCTGACCAAACTAAGGTCTAGCTCCGTCGGTTAGATCGGTAGCATACACGCTACGCCAGTGTTAGAAATTAAAATCAATGTTTTATGGCATAATTTAGTCTAAAACATACAGTCAGTTTAAAAGCAGTCTTATGAAGAACTCATTGATTCCAGTATTGTGTTCACACCTTAAAAGGTGTGAAAGGAGGGATTGTTAGAAATTAAAATCAATGTTGATGTGGCGTAATTTGAATGAAATACACTATTTCATTTAAATCTGTTTTATTCTGAAAACCGAAGATTCACATGTGACTTCCGGTTTTTCCGCTGGTGAATTTCGTCATTTCCGGTTAGCATTAGCTTGTGGCGAAATGCTACGTTTTCAAACCATGAATTGAAGGTGAAATAACGTGATGTTGTACACTAAAATACCCTGAGTTTAACACTCATTTATTGACGCTGGAATGAGGTTTATTAGGGAATGTTTAGATGACCACAGACATCAGAGTGATGTAATTTAGTAGCAGAAGCCGACAGGATTTGCATTGGACACGCCCCCATCGACGCCGGCCAATAGGAGAAGACTACAGGTCTTACCCGGGAGACCCAAAAAGGATCCCCCTCTCTCCTTGCCCGCAGCTGACCCGGACGGACGGGACCAAAACAGCTGGGAGGAGCAAACCACCAACGAGCACATAACTTTTGTAAACCACCGCATCTTTTGTGTAATTAAATGCTGTTAACTTGTATAAGCTTGCCTTGGGGTTCAAGAATAACTAACACCAGCTATAATGTAATTACGTTTCGCGACTGACCGCACGGCAAATCACCCGGAGTATACTGTCAATAGGTATTTTGTGTGTGAATGCAGACATTCTCCTGCTATTCGATACATGTATGCAAGGCCATCTGCTGATATTACAGTTGATATATGGAAACGCTAGCAACTTAGTTAGCACAGTTAGCACTGTGTCAATGGCTTATGTTAAGCATATTTGTATAAGAACAAAGTCATGTTTAACAGTTCATGTGTATGACATCATCAGAATGTGCCTGAGTGAAATAAACGTGGTCATGCTAATGAGCATGCGCAGATTCAATAAACGGCCCGTACTCCAGGCCAAACTCTGAGCGATGTGGTCGTGTGTGTTTTTCTGTCCGTAGCATACTTACAAACTACTTTGGTTGACTGCAAACGTGGAGACTTCTGCTGAATATAATGTCTCACGCAACAGGTTATGGGCCCAGTCAAGGAGGCTAAAGGTGGTTTAAGTTGTTATTCGACGGTGACGAGAAAAACTTTGAGTTATGGGAGACGAGGTTTTTGGCGCACATGGAACTGCGGGGCCTCAGTGAAGTTATCCTGGAAGAGCCAGCGATAGACTACAACAACGAACAAGCACTTGAAGAAGACGCAACAAAGAATGCAGAAGCATATGCTGAATTAGTGCAGTGTCTAGATAATAAGAGTTTATCACTCATAATGAGGGACGCAAAACGAGATGGAAGAAAAGCGTTGGCAATACTCCGAGAGCACTACGCAGGAAAGGACAAACCACGAGTCGTGAGCCTGTACTGTGAACTCTCTTCTCTCCACAAAGCAAGCAACGAGACTGTTACTGATTATATTATTCGAGCGGAGACTATATTCACGTCTTTGAGAAGGGCCGAAGAAAATATCAGTGACGGGTTGCAGATTGCCATGGTAGTGAAGGGGTTACCGGACTCATTCAACCCGTTTGTCGTGCACGTCACTCAAACCAACGACCGTCTAACGTTCGGTGACTTCAAAGCTAAACTGCGGAGCTATGAGAGCACTGACAAATATAGGACGAGTGACATGAATGCGGATGAGGACGGCGTTATGAGGACTAGCGGGGCAAGGACACGAGGACGTGGAAGAGGGAAGAAGATGGACTTGGCCGACACTGAATGCTACACATGCGGAAAGATGGGGCATATAGCTAGGACATGCCCTAACGAGATCCAAGCGAGGCGAGAGGAGCGACGGTGGGACACGCCACACCGAGGAAGAGGCCGAGGCAGAGGGCTGGGCCGTGATCAGGTGAAGAAGGCAGACGGAGACACGGAGGATGATACCGGTGCATCATTCTTTTTCAAAATAAGTGACTGTCAAAATCAAGTAGGAAATAAGAGAGGTCTTATGGTCGACTGTGGTGCCACGACGCACATGATTAATGACCCGGCAAAGTTTAAGACAATCGATAAGAGCTTTAGACCCGAGGACCATGTGATAGAGCTGGCAGATGGAACGAAAACGACCGGGATGGCGAAGATGAGGGGAGAAGCCGAAGTTGTTCTGCTCGACAGCGAGGGACGGCAAGTGAAAACGAGGCTCAAACGAGCGCTTTACATCCCATCTTTTCCACAGGACATTTTCTCCGTGAAAGCAGCGACAGCCAGTGGAGCTGAGGTCCGCTTCAAGGACGGTGATGATTGGCTGATTCATCAAAATGGTACCAAGTTTAAAATGGATGTGTATGGTAGGCTATATTACCTTAGGAGGATGAAAATACTGATGATGTTTGTAATGGTTGTCATGACATCCAGACATGGCATAGAATACTTGGTCATTGTAATTTTGAGGATGTGTCTAAACTAGAGAAAGTGGTTAAAGGTATGTCGATCAAAGGGAAACATGACATGTCTAACCATAACTGTGAAATATGTACACAGGGAAAATTTACTCAAAGCAGAAACAGGCAGGCAGATGTAAAAGCTAAGACAGTACTGGAGCTAGTACATACAGACCTATGCGGTCCAATAGAACCAGCAGATAAAGACGGGTACAGATATGCAATAGCATTTACTGATGATTATAGTGGGATGATTTTTCCCTACTTTATCAAAGCAAAGAGTGATACAGCAAAAGCTACTGAGAAATTCATAGCGGATACTGCTCCATATGGATACATTAAGTGCATAAGATCTGACAACGGTACTGAATTCACCGGGCATGAGTTTCAAACTTTACTTAGGACGAAAGGGATAAGGCACGAGACAAGTGCACCATACTCACCTCACCAGAACGGTACTGCTGAGAGAGGTTGGAGGACCTTATTTGAGATGTCACGATGCATGCTATTAGAGAGTAACCTCCCAAAGCAGTTATGGACATATGCTGTACAAACAGCAGCACAGATACGTAACAGGTGTTACTGTAAGCGTCTAGAGCAGACACCATACCGTGTTTTTACTGGCAAAACACCCAACTTGTCCAACATGAAAATATTTGGCTCTGAATGCTACGGGTATAAGCAGGATAAGAAGAAGCTAGATTCTAGATGTGCAAAGGGTATTTTTGTAGGATACGACAAATATAGCCCAGCATTCCAAGTATTTTATCCTGAGACAGGGAAAGTCCTGAAACATAGGCTGGTAAAATGTATCACAAAGAGTAGCGCAGATAGTCAGACTCAGAAAAATCGTAATATGGATGATGACACTTATGGAGAAATTATTCCCACAACACCAGCAGGGACAAAAATGGTCAACCAGAATCAGAGAGAGCCTAATGTGGGTGTACAGTCCGATAGTGAGGAGAATATTGAGGCTAGTCAGATCCAGACAGATAGTACTCAAAGAGAACAGGGAGAGAGTGCACGACGCTATCCCACTAGACAAAGAAACGCTCCAGAATATTTATTGGAGTATCAGTGTAAGGCTGATTGTAATGATGAAGGTGAAAATGTAGATTATTTCTACAGAGTTGCTTGTGACGTACCCAAAACATACATGCAGGCTGTAGGCTCTAAGAAATCAAAAATGTGGGCTGATGCAATGAAAGAGGAGATTAACTCTTTAGCAGAGAATGAGACCTTCAGTCTGACCACACTGCCAAAAGGCAAGCAAGCAGTGGGAGGTCGTTGGGTATATGCAGTAAAGGAAAGCCCAGATGGATCTGAGATTTTTAAAGCCAGATATGTAGCTAAAGGCTATAGTCAAGTAGAGGGAATTGATTACAAGGAAACTTTTTCACCGACAGCAAATATGACTTCTGTACGTACATTGATGCAGGTGGCTATACAGGATGATCTTATCCTACACCAAATGGATGTGAAGACAGCTTATCTCCATGCACCAATAGACTGCGAGTTATATATGGAACAGCCCAAAGGTTTTGAGGCAAAATCTAAAACAGGGGAACACTTAGTGTGCAAACTCAACAAGTCATTGTATGGTTTAAAGCAATCCGGGCGGAACTGGAACAAGTTACTGCATGATCATCTTACAGAAAATGGGTTTGTGCAAAATGATGCTGATCATTGTGTCTACAGAAAAGAGTCTGAGAACGAAAGAGTTATTCTGTTGATATGGGTAGATGACCTACTCATAGCAGCCAATAACAACGGCTCACTCAGTGATGTCAAAGAGATGTTGAAGAGGAAGTTTAAAATGAAAGATTTGGGTGAACTTAAACACTTCCTAGGTATCGACTTTACACAGAGTGAGGGGGAGATCAAAATGAGCCAAAAGAGACACATAGCAAAGATGCTAGAGAGGTTTGGCATGTCAGAGTGCAAACCAAGGTCAACTCCATGCGAGCAAAAGTTACATTTTGACAAAGGCAAAATTTGACAAGTTCAAAGGGTATTTGTTTGGAGAGTAATGTGAATTGCAGGTGTAAAAATTGAACACTGCTAGAGAAGTTTTTTTTGTTTATTTAGATTCTGTGTACCACTGTAGAGAGTTATTAACATGTCTTTGAGTGGGAGTGTTAAGCATATTTGTATAAGAACAAAGTCATGTTTAACAGTTCATGTGTATGACATCATCAGAATGTGCCTGAGTGAAATAAACGTGGTCATGCTAATGAGCATGCGCAGATTCAATAAACGGCCCGTACTCCAGGCCAAACTCTGAGCGATGTGGTCGTGTGTGTTTTTCTGTCCGTAGCATACTTACAAACTACTTTGGTTGACTGCAAACGTGGAGACTTCTGCTGAATATAATGTCTCACGCAACAGCTTAGCAGTCCAACACAGTTTACACATTTAAACAGTCTTGTTTGATAAATACACAAATAACAATGCAAACTTACAGGTTGTGTACTTGAATCTTCCCCTGCTCCAAACGGTCCAAACAAACTAGGAATAGCATCGTTCTTCAGTTTCAAATGCTGTGCATATCCGGCTTCAAACTGGGCAATGTTTTGGAAGCTTTCGTCTGTGAAATGCCGGTTCTTCGAACCTCTGAAGGAACAGTGTTAAAAAGACATTTCAACCACTGACTTCGTCGTGGTTCTTCCGTCGGCAGGACAAACAGCTCAGATTTCTCCTCACATTTCAGGAAACAGGTCCTTGGCAGTGGCATGACTGGATCGATTGTGAACTGAACCAGAGCTTCCAACAGTAAATGTTAGGCTGGCAGAGGGTGCGGCCAGCGCCGCTGGGTGTGGCCATAGCTCTTCGGGATTGGTCCATTTCGTTCCGGGTACCGCATGACATCATGGCGTACCCGGAACTAAATGGAAGACTCAAATGGGCAGTGACGTATCTCCAACGAGGCGTTTTGGGGAGGTATTTTTCTGTGTTAGAGTTTTACTCGCTACAGGGTGTACTTTGAGGGTTTTGACTCTGCACACCGTTTACATGCATAAAAACCTTCATAACACACAAGGGGACGGGTAATAACCGGAAAAGCATGACATGGGAGCTTTAAATCGTATAATGTCGGACTTTTTTTGCCGTCAGTGCAACCCTATCTCCTAAAAATGACGTTCCCACAGAACTAAACTGCATTCTCAATTACGTTTAGCTAGAAACTTATTTTCTCCCACGTTACGTTTGTTATGAACGTATCTTAAATACGTTTATTTTCTACATATCTTTGCCATTTATTGTCTTGCTTATAATAATGATAATAGTCATTTATAAATATCATTTTAGAGCACACATTTGAAATCGAGAATCGGGCTCGATATATGGTTAAATTAAAATCAGTAGGCGAGGCTGTAATTTCGCCAGCTGTTACTCTCATGAGCGAGGCAGAAAATAATAGTTTTAACATGCCAAAAAGCTGCTGTGTCGTTTATTGCACCTCAAACATTCAAACAAATCCAGAGTTACGTGTTTCTGTACTTCCTCTAAGAAGAAAGGAGAGTAAAAGAAGAGCTCTGTGGCTTCAGGCTTGATCGCCATTCAAATGACAGCGTTGGTTTCCCCAAAAGTGGGCGGGGCTGTAAAGTGACGTAGATTTTACTCTCATCTATTATTCAAAACCATTCTATTTATTCTAACGTAAATTACATGCCAGTGTTTTATCTTTTTATTTAGCGATTTGTTTTTGCATGTTTTTGCTGGGAATGTTTTCATGTTGAACCGGAAGTACGTCACTTCACTTTGTCTTCTTCGTCCCTTTTACGTTCCAGACAATGCATGGCTCAGCGTAACAGACTGAACAGCGACCCCAGGTGTGTCTACATTGGAATTAAATCTTCATTACTGAAGGAAAAATACTTTACCTAGTGTTTGTTAACTGGGTTTTTAATGCAGTTGGCTTTTCTTAATGGTTACAATATTGCTATGAGTTATATCTGAAGCAAATTATGTTTCTGAAGATGTGTAGTCAATTCCACCCTTCAATGTAGCATAAATGTGAACTCTCATTACAGGAACAATACCGTAAACAGACGTAGGAAAGATCCTCAGCTCGCTGATTGGATGTTTTAGCCACAATGCACGTTGGGATATGGTGTTAATGCAATATGATATCCGAAAAAAAAATCGGAGTTTAGGATGCCCGAAGACACTACACTACCCATAATCCCCAGCTATCGTTTGGGACTACAGTCCCGTTGACAAACCCCGTGATTAATCTTCAAGCTCTGGGATTGGATGTTGGAGTGGCAGTGCGCCAAGGTTACGCCGAGCGTCAAACTGTTCTTTGAAATGGAACGAAACCACGGCAGACTATCCAAAACTGGACTCGAACGCCCCCCCAGAACTACACATGCTGGCTATTGCGTTTCGCAACATGTTCTATGGCACGTCTCCACTGGGAATTGTAGTTTTAAAAGACGTTTTCCCCAAAATTAGAAGTTGACAGTATTAAACTGTGTACAGCCCTGGAGGTTTAGGCGATAGGAAACAAATTGGTGTGTACAAATTTAAAACATGTAATTAATAAATGGGTGAAAATCGCTTGTGTCCATAATGGGCAGCATTAATATATACCCACATGACAGCTCATTGTTACTTTGTAATTCTACTCCACTACAATTCAGAGGTTAACCTGGTATTTTTACTCCACTACATTTTGAGTTACTTTGCAGATTCTGATTAATGATGTGAAATATAAACAACCCTTAAAGCAGACTTTAGTTACACCTGAGTAAAATTCAGGGACAGGTGATTGTCAAGTGCCAACAATCAGGAGAGATATTTGATAGTTGGTGCTTGAGAAGACTAAACATTTATCTGCAGATCCCTATAAAGTATATTCATTACTCGTTATTCTCTACTAATAGTTAATTACAAACTGTATATAATGGCTATTTTGCACATCCCTTTCAAGATTTCAAGAATTTCCAAGGTTTATTGACATATCATATACACAACTACGGTGTAGTTATGCAATGAATGAAAAACTTGGGTCACAGGTTCCTCAACAGTGCATTACAAGACATCTATCAATATGTGTGTACAGTATACCTCCACCATTAAACTGTCAAATTCTGCACATTTCTTATACTATCTACATACATAAGAGTATAATTAATGTGTATAATATCAGTTAAAATAAGTGCTTCAACATAGTTAACATTGCAGGAAAGCAATATATTAGACGTTAAAGGTAGGGTAGGTAAGTTTGAAAAACCGGCTCGAGATCGCTAGAATTTGAAAATACACAACCGGAGAAAATCTGCCACTTCCTTACAGAGCCTCTCCAACACACACGAACGTGCACATGACCAATGAGGGCACGAGATAAGTTTGTGCACAGATGGAAGGCTGACAGGCAGGTAGGCCATCCAGTTATTTTAGCCGGGCCGGCTAAAATGATTGGTCGTGCTTTTTACAGTACTACGTTCCCTCCAAATCTAGGGGTACCAAGGGAAGTAACAAAACACAACGTTGACCAGGCACGAGAAAAAAGAGAGGAAACCGTTCTCTGGAGTCACGAACAGGCCTTTTAATAGTCAAGAAAAGAACACGGGCTGCTCACCAGCTAACTTGCACATTAACCTAGTGTCCCATATCCAGGAGCACATCTCTTATTGATCTACAGAACACAGGTTGTATGCATGCAGCCAGAGAAGGAAAAATGGGCAATCACTGCAGTCTTCCTCCGGTCCTATATGGAGGCCCTGATTGGGAATTTGGAGCACCTGGGGAGAGGCTGCACCTGGGGACAATCAGGCTGCACCTGGGGAATCAGAGGGAGAGAGAGAAAGACACACACACATACTACGGCACGTAACAATCGCTAAGGTTAATTTAAATTGGCTATGCTCAAGTATGTAGACAAGCTAACGTCGAAGTAGTGTATGTGAAATCAACCTCACAATAAGATGTGTGTATATTACAATTATTAATGTCATATTTCAAGATGATTACTTAGATATTACAATATGGTTGGTTGAGCTGGAGTTCATTATTGAGCTTACACGTTAACGTCACAGTCATCCGAAGAACGAACCCAAACCTTGTTGTTTTTATTAATTGCATTACCAAATTGGTATCAAATAAACAGTAAGCATTGGTAACACAACTTCCAAAGTTACAGTAAAATAAAAAGGACCCTGACTCGGCCAATACACAATCCAACATGTTCAACAGAAGATAAGTTATATTGTTTGTACACATGGTTCTTTACATATATATCTGTTTGTTTAACGTGTCCAGGTGATGCAGACAGGCTGGACCAATGATGGTTCAATGATTCCATTCAATGCAGGAAGACATCTTATGGGGACTTTGCTTCTTTTGAATATGTGGCCCTTCAGCTGAAATGCTCCTCTCGAGCTCTGTTCCTAAATATCTATAGACCACCCAAATACTGTGCAAGCTTTTTTGATGATTTTACTGAACTGCTGTCTATAGTGTGTATTGACTTTGACCGTTTAGTCATTGTTGGTGATTTTAACATCCATGTTGACAACCCCCAGGACAGAGGGGCTAAAGAACTGTTTTGTGTTCTTGATAACTATGGACTGACTCAGCATGTGGCGGAGCCCACGCACAATAAGGGGCACACTCTGGACTTAATTATCTCAAAGGGTCTGAATATCTCAAAGGTTGTGGTGACTGATGTTGCACTCTCTGATCATTCCTGTGTTTTCTTTGAGAGCTCTATTTCTGTTCACAAAAATGTTCAGAAAGAGGTAACCACAAAGCGATATTTAACAGAAAATACTAGGGAAATGTTTACTCATAATTTTTCATCCACACTTGCCCCTGCTAACATCTCAGTAAATGAGCTAGTAGATCATTTAATTCAAAAATTAAAAATGTTATAGATACCATTGCTCCAACTAAGGTAAAGGAAGTGATTAGCAAGAAAATATCTCCATGGAGAAAGGCCATGACCGTGAGAACAGAGAAAAGAGAGTGTCGAAAAGCTGAACGTAGGTGGCGAAAAACAAATCTCCAGGTTCACTTTGAAATCTATAAAGAGAGACTTGGCCTTTATAATTTGGAATTGAAAAACGCACGACAGTCTTTCTTCTCTGACATCATTACCAAAAACAAAAACAACGCACGTGCCTTGTTTGCTACCGTCGACAGACTAACTAACCCCCCAGTGTCAGTAGCATCTGAATTTCTATCCACCAGGGCGTGCAATGATTTTGCCTCCTTCTTCACTGACAAAATTCAGAAAATTAGACAAGCAGTCAGTGCCTCTACATCAGGTACAGCAAATGATTTGTCCCTATGTCCACCTAATATCAATTCAAACACCATGACACAATTCCATCAGATTAATGGTAAAAACTTAGAGGACATTATTCAACTTCTGAAATCCTCCTCCTGCTGCCTTGATATTATTCCAACAGGATTTTTCAAAGATGTTTTTCCTTGCATGGCCTCAGATCTACTTCATATAGTAAACACATCTCTTCACTCAGGTATTTTTCCAGAGGCCCTGAAAACTGCAGTCATTAAACCGCTCTTAAAAAAGAATAATCTAGATGCCTCAGTAATGAACAATTACAGGCCAATATCAAACCTGCCATTTCTAGGTAAAATCATTGAAAAAGTTGTATTTCAACAGTTGAGTAACTTCTTGCATTTAAATAACTGTTTGGATGTGTTCCAGTCAGGATTTCGTCCAAACCACAGCACTGAGACTGCTCTTGTAAAGGTCTTCAATGACATCCACTTAAACACAGACAGTGGCAGAACTTCAGTGTTAGTATTATTAGATCTCAGTGCTGCGTTTGACACTGTTGACCACAACATATTACTAGACCGACTAGAAAACTGGGTGGGACTTTCGGCAACAGTTCTAAATTGGTTTGAGTCCTACTTAAAGGACAGAAAAAAACTTTGTTTCTATAGGTAAATACACATCTGAGTTGACAAATATGACATGTGGGGTACCTCAAGGCTCCATCTTGGGGCCTCTTCTCTTTAACATCTACATGCTACCACTGGCTCAGATAATGAAAAACAACAAAATAAGTTACCATAGCTATGCGGATGACACACAAATTTACGTAACAATTTCACCAGGAGATTATGCTCCAATTCAAACACTGAGTAAGTGCATTGAACAAATCAATGACTGGATGTGTCAGAACTTTCTCCAATTAAACAAAGATAAAACTGAGGTAATGGTTTTTGGAGCCAAGGCAGAACGTGTGGGAGTTGGCGCTGAGCTTCAGTCTGCAATGTTCAAAACAACAGATAAAGCCAGAAATCTAGGTGTAGTCATGGACTCTGACCTGAGTTTCAACAGTCACATTAAAACAGTTACTAAATCAGTCTACTATCACCTAAAGAACATATCTAGGATTAAAGGACTAATGTCACAGCAGGATTTGGAAAAACTTGTCCATGCTTTTATCTTCAGTAGACTCGACTACTGCAATGGTGTCTTTACAGGCCTCACTAAAAAATCTATTAGAAAGCTGCAGCTAATTCAGAACGCCGCTGCTCGAGTCCTCACTAACACTAAGAAAGTGGATCACATCACTCCTGTTCTGAAGTCCTTACACTGGCTTCCTGTGTGTCAAAGAATAGATTTCAAAATATTGTTGCTGGTTTATAAAGCTTTGAATGGTTTAGGCCCAAAATACATGTCTGACCTACTGCTAAATTATGAACCATCCAGAACTCTCAGGTCTTCAGGGACTGGTCAGCTTTCTGTCCCCAGAGTCAGAACTAAACATGGTAAAGCAGCATTCAGTTATTATGCTCCAAATATCTGGAACAAACTCCCAGAAACCTGCAGGTCCGCTGCAACTCTTACTACTTTTAAATCCAGGCTGAAGACTTTTCTTTTTGCCGCTGCTTTTAATTGAACTATTCACATCTTAAACTGAACTGTAACTTTGAACTTTTATCCATGTATTTTTTCTTTTAATGTTTATTTTATTATCTTTTTTTTTTAATGACTGATTTTAAATGCCATTTTTAAAATGTCTTCCATTTTTGTAAAGCACTTTGAATTACCTTGTGTTGAAAGGTGCTATATAAATAAACTTGCCTTGCCTTGCCTTGCCTTGGACCAGAGAGTGAGAGACAGAACTGGACTCCTCACAGCAGTGAACTTCAGCACAGGTACAAATACTCTTTTTTCATACTGTACAAAGAATCAAGAAAGATATTGGTTTAAATAAATGAAGTATTGACTTTAATACACTGATATACATTCCATTAAACAATACTAAATACTAGATCACCTACACATCAGTGAAGTTGAGGGGTTTTTCCATGCAAAGGGTTACATTTAGATGTTAACAAGCAATATGACTGTCAGCTTTCTAATTTAATGTATTGAAGGCAAAGATATTTAACGCATAGTGACAACTGCTATTTATCTCTCAATATTGTCTGTAAAAACGTGGTAAAAGTTATTCTTTCAGTGAGACAACAGAGCAAGCTTGTTTTAATAACAGTTAAATATTATTTTGATAATAAAATACATTTCAATGTTGATGAATTTCATACTGTTCATTCATAATCTGATTGTCTTTGTAGCTCACTGTTGAAATAAAAAAAAACATTACAATTACAAAATAATTATATCTACAGCCCCTAAACACAAACACACCTCTTTCATAAATAACACACTTGTTCTGCAATAATATGTTTTATGTTTCCTGTAATTTCTGTTAGGAAAGGACATGCCTGAAAGACACGACTCAGCATCTCCTCTTTCTCCGAGGGTCAAGAAAAACATCCAATAGGAAAATTAAAAGCTGATGTTATGAGATGTTAAGACCAGTACAGGACATTCACTAAGAAACTATTTTTATTGTGAAAACACAGTCAGCTGACCGAATGCACCTATTTCCACATCTACACTCCATCAGCTGATTATTTCTATTTGCCTCACTTTATGAGCTTCATAACATGTACCTTGTACCGCAGAGTTTGCAACGCAAATAAATGGGGCCAATCTTCAGTCAGATGTGAATGTGTAATCTAACATTTTCAGTAAGAATAATGGACAAAAGGAGTGCAAATACAAATTCAATTTATTGAAATGTGAACCAAAAGTTAATCAAACATGTTTTAAATAAAAAGCACATATGGACAGAAGGTGTAAACCTATTAAATGTATAAGTAAACATATTTAGTCAAATAAAGTGACAGACTAGGCCTGATCAGAGGCCTGTACTACGAAGCCGGATTTTCCTAACCTGGATATGTTTGAGTTAGCCGGTTGGCCCAATCCAACACATACGCGCTCTGGCTAAACTGTACTACGACGCTGGTTATCAAGTGGATCGCTCAAGCCAGCCGTGTCCTATCTAGTTAGGTGCGCGTTCACATGAAAGGGGTGGTATTTGGAGCATTCGACCAATCACAAACATGGACAAGCGTACTGACAGCGCAGCGAGTCATACTTCCTGAATGAAAAGTTAACTTTAATATTAGTCAAATATGAAGAAGTTAAACTTTAAACATCCATGACTTAAACACTTTATCCAGGATAAAAGCCACATAGCACCTGCAAGGTGAATACAGCTGGTAAAAGAAAAAGCGTTTGAATGCGTACATTAACAGGTTTATGAAATCACTGCCCCGTCTAAGACACGCGTGGATCTGACTTTAATTAGGAGAATTTAACACTGTGAGTGTTGCACGGCCAGATACGGCTCAAGAAGCTGACTCAGATAAGGAAATATATGATACATTATGATGTGATATGATATGAATGATAATGGGACACATCGACGTCTGCACTCACAGTGCCGCGGACTGTACTTAATGTTACTCTGATCTGGTTACTTATGTCGTGGCAGATATTTAAGTAAGCTTTCTTAACGCTAATGTTATAATAGTCAGATTGCTCTGAAGATGGGAGGGGATATTCTATTAATTTTCACGTTCACACAGTCAGTTGATTTTTGCCGGCCGTCTTTCCTGCAACGGCAGTTTTTCTGTATTTCCTCTATCCTGTAATATGACTTGATAGCTTTAAACTCCGCACACGGAGCTCTGATTGGTCAGCAGGCGGTGCTTTCACTGAGTTGATCTCTTAGCCTGCAACCTAACCCCCTCCCGAGGAGGTTAGCCGCTCAGCATAAGTTACCATGGAGATCTAGCCCGCTAAAAAGAGAACCGGCGTCGTAGGACCGGAAAGCCCGAGTTTTCCCTGAAGTCAGCCGGCTAAGCGAAAATCCGGCTTCGTAGTACAGGCCTCAGGTGGTATCAGCTATGCATGGGCTCCTCCATCAGGCCTGGTCCTCCTCACAGAGGACAGAGCCTCAGTCCTCTCCGGCCAAACCAACAGACAGGACGTCCATCACACGGAGGTTTCTCCCTGAAGTCTCTGCAGCTCTCTGGACACCACGCTGTCTCAATCCATCCACACTGAATATGAGAGGGGAAAAATGAAAATAATAAATGCTTTAGACAATAATAAATATAAAGTTGACTGTTGAGTTGCTCAGTTTTTTTAGATTGTCAATACTATTACTGTATAACTAATATCTCAGGTTAAGAGGCACCTTCAAATAAAGATTGGTCTTTAAATACATTTTGTCTTTTGAATTGTTTGTCTAAAGTCAAGGATCTAGAACTGGTACTTGTAGTTTTAATGATACAGTCTGGTTATAATGCTGTTTGGAGGAGGCCTCACAGGTAAGAGCACTAACTAGCTATCATCACATGTACCTTAGCTTAATTTAAATGTATTAAACCTATAATTAAGTGATGGCAAAATATAAATAACTAATGTCATGCAAACATATTAATATTTGCTTGATTCCAGTGTTGAATTTAGCACAATTGCATACAAACGTTAAGGGATTTTAAGATTCTGAAGTGTTATGCTAAAAACTCAATAACTTAGATTATTATTTATAGTTTTGCTGAATAGTCTCATGTCCGCTTACCTTAGAAACGTAAAATGCGACGGCAGTGTGCAGATGGGGAGCATGTTAGCTTAGCTTGGTAGCTTCAGCTAGCTCTGGAACTTCCAGCCCGGTGGCAGCAGGTCCCGCCTCGGCTCCGCCTCTTTGCCCTTATTTGGAGCAGGCTGGAGTGGAACTCTGACGTCACTGTCGAGCCGTTAGTGGCCGACTCCGCCTACTAAGGGCTTCTCTGCAACTCTGCAGAATCCTATGGGTGACGTCACGGACCCTACATCCATACAGTCTATGGGTGTAATCTAGGGGTAAAGGTTCCTAAGCTAAATGGACTATTCGACCGCAACCAGAGAGGAGCAGAGAGGCTTTAAATAGCTCCAGGGCACCAGACCCATGTCCTGAATCACTGCAATCAGTGCAGCCACACCCTCTCCACTGATGATCCCACAGGGGCATCACACCTGTTAATCTTCTCAATATCGGTTAATTAGGAAAACCGCAGCCAACACTGAATACAGCAGGTGGTGGGTGGGATGGTTTAGAAGCTGTAACAAAACCACTGCTTTTGAAAAGCCCACTTCAAAATCCTTCCACTTTGTGTGCAAGGAGCAAAAAGCCAACACAAACAACATGACTGACTATGAGGTTGCAACTGCCTTTCTCGGGGAATGGGGACATTTCCAGCAGCAGGTGTTTTTCCTACTCTGTCTCACCGTCATCCCTAACGGTTTCACCGACATGTTCATCGTCTTCGTCGCCGACACTCCGCCCCACCGCTGCGTCATTCCCGCAAACGTGAACCTGACGGCGGCGTGGAGGAACCGCAGCATCCCGCTGGAGCTGGACAGCAACAGCGGCGCGTTGGTGCCCAGCAAGTGCTCCAGATACAGGCTGGGAGATGTGCTGAGTTTCTCGGACAGAGGCTTTCTGCCCGGGGTCGATGTTAACATGTCTAATGTGCCGACTGAGAGCTGCTTGGATGGGTGGGAGTATGACCAAAGCGTGTACATTTCTACCATCATAACGGAGGTTTGTGCACAGGTCTGCGTATAGCTTCTGGGATGCAGCTGACACTGAGATGACGCATGAGAAATGTATATGATATTCATACAGGAAGTAAGCAGAGGTGGAAAAGGTTCTCAGATCTTGTACTTGAGTGAAAAAACCGGAGTGTGTAGGATAACTACAAGAACATTCCTTCATTTGAAATGTAACTGAAGTAAAAGTACAAAAATAATAAGCTTCAAAATATACTTAAGGTGGTACCTACTCATTATGCAGATTGGCCCATCCCAGAATAATATGTATCATATGTTTTCATTATAATTATTCATAAATTAAAGTGTTATCAAAGCTGGTACAGTTACAGCTAGTTGTAATTACTCTGTATACTGCAAAGTAGCTTTTGTATTTACTCCAATTGTAACTGAATTATAAATTATATTTCACATTATTAATGAAAATCTGCGTAGTAACTAAAGGTATTAAATAAATGTAGTCGAGTGAAAGTAGCCTACAATATTTACCGTCGAATTGTAGTGGAGTAGAAGTACGAGTAGGGGAGACCAGGTACAGTTGCAACACGGGTCGGTTGTAACACCTTCAATATCTCCAATCACAAACAAGCTAGACAGGGGTCGGCAACCCCTGGCACGCGTGCCAGCATTGGCATGCGGCACCGTAACCAGTGGCACACTAGGAATAAGTCGAATAAGTGTGCAAAATATTTAAATTGTATTTTCGGATCCTGAACGAGACCGCCGCCAGAGCACGTCTCCCCGTTACCTGCAGAAGGAAGCCATGCACGCAACGCAGCCCCGCTCTGTTTAACTCCAGGTGACTTTCTGCCGCTTTCCTCCGTGGTGCAGTGCTGATCGTTTCACCACAGAGGAAAGCACTTACCCATAAGGAGCTTTACAAATGCCGCAGTTTTTGCGTGGCTGTGTCTTTAGTTGAAAGCCCAGTGGCGATCTGCTCATCTCTCATTGAAATAATATGCTACAAAGGGGCGGACTGGCCATCTGTGTGTTGAACTTTCCTTTCGGCTCCCAGACCGTAGTCGAGGAGGGCAGAAGCAACAAGCTTCAGGTTCAATAACCCACTTTAGCTTAGATGTGTGTCTAATATTTGTTCCACTCTCGTTAGGTGCATATTTGGACATAATAAAGAAAACACTTTTTATTTCCAGTAATAACAAATAAATAAGCCATTAGGTTATAATTGTTAAAAAAAGCCAACATTTCAAATTTCTGCAAAGTAAGTTTATTTTGATATAACTATGATAATTGTTATGATTATACATACACATACAAATGCACTCCTGTGGTACTTTTTAGACAGTTTTTCGTTAAGAAATTGCTACTTTTTGTGAAGACTTAAATACTGCCTGTGTGTGCGTGTGTGTGTTTGCAGTGGGACCTGGTGTGTGACGACAGGTGGAAGAACCCGCTAACTTCTTCCATCTTCTTCTGTGGTGTTCTCACTGGCTCCTTCGTTTCGGGGCAGCTCTCTGACAGGTGGTGAAAGATTAACTTTAGTTTTTCAAAACGTTAATCACTAAGTAAGCACTTATTGTAACAAATGATCTGCCAAGTCAAATTTCCAACAGCAACAAGTGTGCCCCACTGTCAATGAATAGATGTTTTAATGATATTAATGTTACAATGCTTTTCTCATACTCAAACGACTCAACAAGAACCTATTTCTCTTTTTTTAGCCGTCAGTGCTGATCAAAGTCTGACAGTTCGCTAAATGAAAAAAAAAGAGAATGTGCCAGTAAAAATGAAGCCGTATCAGTATCAGTAAAGCATTTTCCCAACTGTCATGTGTTGACCTTCTCACAAATGCTGACTCTTGGCTAAATGTTTAACTTCAACAGCTATGCAAACTCTGGTAAACAATTTACACTACTGTGTTGTACTTACTGGATTTTTCAGTGTTTTGTCGACTTCAGTGAATCATACTATATAGTACATTTGAGGGTTCCATTGGTTGACCTTTGCATCTACTTACATGGTCATTTACCTGTGCTTTGTATCATTTTTAGGTATGGGAGAAAAATAGTGTTGTTTGTTACCATGGCAGTCCAGACAGTGTTCACATTCATCATGGTCTTCGCTCCATCCTGGCCCGTGTTCTGCGCCCTGTTCTTTATTGTCGGGATGGCAACAATCTCTAATTATGTGGCTGCGTTTGTGCTAGGTACTTTTGTTTGCCTCTATTCGATGATTTCAGGTGTATTTAGTTGCTAACTTGTCCATGAAAAATAATGTGTCATTCATTGCCTGTGCTTTGAATCTCCCCCCTTTTCTCCTGTGCTTCAGGGACAGAGATATTGAGCCCAAAAGTTCGGACAATTTATTCCACCGCAGGTGTGAGTCTTTTCTTTGCTGCAGGCTACATGTTCCTGCCACTATTAGCCTACTTCTTGAGAGACTGGAGGATGCTTCTCCTAGGCCTCACCCTGCCTGGCTTCCTCTATGTGCCTCTCTGGTGGTAGGTACACTCAAAAAACTGACTTTTTGGTGTAGTAAAATATATTTAATTAACTGTCGTACTTTTTACATGGTAATATAATTCACAAAGAACTAGAATTTCTTAAGTAACATTTTAAATGTATACACCTTTTATTCATGTAATACATTTACAGTGTGGGAGGAGTACGTTTTATTATATATTTACTCATACTATTTAAATGATTTATAGTCACTGCTCATAAACCTTAAAATACTAAGTAAATGTTAATCTAAAACCATAGTAGCTGTTTGAATCCGCGCATGCGTCTTGACGAGACAAGATACCCGCGTTTTTGGACGACGGTGCAGTTGGGTTTGCTGTTGCACATTTGAAGGCTGTTGGAGGAGCTGCATGGCTGGAAAAAGAAGTGTTGGTAAGTTATTGTCTCTCTGTTTAAGACTTATGATAATATATGTGTCTTTGTGCATAATAGCCTGATTCTTGTTTGCTTGAACCATGTTAACGTTTCTGTGCATTAGTTCACAAAGTTGAGAGATTATGTTTTAGATATGTTACGTGCTGTTAGCTAGCTAACCGTAACTGTAATTTACCAGATAATTAAAAAAAACACTCACATGCATCTAAAGAAGGTTCCACGTTTTATTTCACGTCTATAAAACTAAGGGCATAACAGTTGGAATAGCATTGACAAAAGCAGAGGAGAGGAAAAGTAATGTTAGCTGAGTTAGCGTTAGCCGCAGTTTTCCAAAATGTACAGTAAACACACACACGGCTTAAAATGTCTTATAATTATATTGTTGTTGTTTTTTTTACAGTAAGTTAAAGTATTTTTTCTGCAGTTTGAGACCTGTGAGTTAGTGCATCACTAATTATAATCCAGTGATATAATACATATTATTGTCAAATGAGCCATTCTGCATAATGAGTACTTTTTACTTTAAGTTTATTTTGATACTAATACTTTTGAATTTTTACTTAAGTAAGGTTGTGAATGCATGACTTTTACTTGTAACAGAGTAAATACTCTGTTATAAATATACACTGTGGTATTGCTACTTTTACTTTAGTAAAATATCCACATACTGTTTCCACCAATTGTTTAATTTTTTTTCTTCAAATATTCAATCAAGTCTAATTAAGTGGAAATGTTATATTCACGAAGTTCATCTGTCTTATTTACATATCTGTCTATCAACAGGAAGCATAGCAGTACAGCAGTGAGCCAGTGGAGTCTAATTGGAGTGATTGCTCAGGCAAGTAGAGGGATATATTATTACTGTTATTCTTCACTGCGAAATGTAATATAAAATTGTGGATAAATGTTTAAACCATTGTTTTAATATTACAAATTATGTCTGTTCATTTACAGAGTGGCCTTACTTTTAAGTGGAGCGGCTGGAGCCAGTTGAGGTCTAGGGAGGAAGACAGTTGACAGATTTCCAAGCTGGTCTCACCAGGGAGAACATGTAGGACTCTTTATATTATGAGATGGTCATGCAAACATTGCAACTTCACAACATCAAAACGTTTACAGCTCATAAAGCATTATAGATTGAATCATCTACACAGCGGTCAAGGCCGGTCAATACCATGCTTGTACTCAGATTGTCCTTGTTCATTTAAAAGTTGGAGTGCTCTTCACACACATTTGTCTAGATACCGTACACAAACTGAGCAATTAGGGCAAATTCTTTCATTTTCATGTCTTGTATGTAACTTTTTCTCGGACTGGATGGGATTAAGCTGACCCCAAAAGTACTGTCACGGCCCAAACTGTGTCCCTGTGTGTCCCTGTTTGTTCCCCTGTGTGTGTGGAGGGGGTGTGGTTTCCCTTGCAGGCAGCAGCCTGATTGCACTCACCTGGCCGACCGGCTCAGCTGTCCCTCATCAATCCAATCAAGACACAGCATATCTACTCCAGTCTCCCAGCAACTCACCGCCAGATTGTTTTCTACACCAGTGGTATTGCATCCTCCTGGCTGCTCAATTCAGTTATCCTGTCTGCGTGTTATTCTGTACTTTTTTGTAATTAGTTTCTCCTTGTGCTTCCAGTGCGATCCCTCAGCCCTCAGCCATCGGCCACCAGAGCTTCCAGCCAACCTGCCTGCTTCTTCCTTCACCATACCTGCCTGCCCTGTTCTCAGTCCAGCCTGAACTGCCTACCTCCACTCCGGACCTCCATAGTCTCCAAACCTGCCTGAGTCTCCGAACAATAAACCATTTAAACATCTTCAGTCATTGCCTGCGCCTGGGTCCTGTTTAAAACATAATCCTAACAAGTACAAGCTTTGAAGGTGAACCTGCTGCCTTAAAGACATGAAAAATGTGTTCTTCATATGTACCTTCCACTGTCCATGTTGCAATTGCTCAGTTTCAGGGAGCTGTATCAATCTCTGTCTCCCCCCTCTGCCATTTTTTTCTTTCTCCGTATAAACATTTCTCCCTCTTTCTCTCTCTCACACGGATTACAGTTGTTGCCGTCTATTCATATTCTGTTATATGTTTTTTCCCCCTCCTTAGGTAAAGAAACGTTTGTATTGAATGTTTAAAAAGCACCACTCCAAATCTATGATGGAGTAGATTTTGTATTTTTTGATAAGATAATGTTAATGTTGCATGCAGTTATTATAATGTTAATGTTGTCGGTTAATAGTGATTGAATTGTTGACAAAATAAAGTTGAATTGTATTGTATTTTAGTCAATGTATATTAAATGCATAGATTATTACATTTATTAGGTAACATTTTTCAAAAGTAAATGAGTAACAATTACGTAATTAAAGTGAGTAATATAACTTCAAACAAATGAGTAATTCAACATTTTAAACAGAAAAAATATGATAAAATCTACTTATTTACTTCATAACAGTAACTATTACAGATATATAATATTTACTTAATAATTTGATAACAGTGATGTTCCTGTCCATGAAGAAAATAATTAGACTTTACTTAATTAGTTCAAATAAATATAACGTGTAACTTAAACATTATTAAGTAATATTTACTTAATATTTTCACAAATGTTACGTCTGGTGATAAGTACATTTTACTTGATACTGGAAAGTAAGTTCTACTTGATATTACAGCAGTAAAATATACTTAGAAAAAGTAAGTGCAAATACTTGCTAAGATTTAATCAAGTAAATCCTACAAGTTGTTTCTTTGAGTGTAGGTGTGTGTTTGCTTGAATGTGTGGGGTTCTTATTTTTCTAGTTGATTTTATCTCTGGCTGTGTTTCATTTCAAGTGTTTTATTTTCTACAGTGTTGAGTGGTGTATAAAGTACAGCGTTGCTTTAAGTATTACGTTCATGAAGGTCAATCAATTAATCAACATAGTTCCTGTCAAAAGCTAAGCAGATTGTTTTTTTAAAGCTGAAAGAATTTGCCTATTAATCACGTAGTTGATAAACATAATAAATACAGTCCTTCTTTGATAATAACATATAAATTGTATAGGGCTGTGGTGTTGTGACATTAAACTTGTGACTATGACATTATGACAATTCATTTTTAATGTATTTTTTATCATATTCAAATGCATGCATAATTTTCGGATTAGGTATACATTTAAGAAAAAGTGTCATACATAGATATGGTCACTATATTCACAATGTAATAACAGTAACAGCATTGCAACAGCATCAGCCTTTTTCAACTTTATCAAGGCTTTGTTAGGTATGTTTTACTTTTATGGAGGATCATTTGAGCAGTCAAAGGACTCGGAATAAGGTAAAATAATTTTCTCTCTTCTGGGGGATTGAACATCTGTCTCTCTCTCTGTTGTGTACTGAGGCAGGTTCATCCCAGAGTCTCCTCGCTGGCTGCTGTCTCAGGGCAGAGTGGAGGAGGCAGAGGCCATAGTGAGAGATGCTGCTAAAAAGAACAAAATCAAGCCTCCGCCGGTCATCTTTAGTCCTTTGCAGGTGAGATCTCACTGAAAAAAAACTGTTCATGTAAATGCATAAAAACTGGGCACAGGGCATTTTCCTAATATGATAAGCCAGTATCATATTTGTTTACTCTTACTATACTCTTGCAGAGTTTACTTAAAAGTGTTAGAGCATCCTTAATGGTTCACTGCCTGTGATGTAATCATTTACAGTTTTCCGGTAAACATTATGGAGCAACATTTTCTGCCGGTATGAACCCAAAGATTGTTTCACTTTTCTTTTCTTTTTTGGAATACTTAAAACTTTTGTAATTCAAAAGATGTTGTGTTGAGTTGTTAATTATCAACAATTTAGGAACTGGACAACCTAAGAAAAAACTGTCAAAACTACAACACTCACATTAAGAAATATGATCACACTGCCAATCACTATATGATTTGTATTTTTAGAGAATTATGACTAAGGGGAGATAACAAATAGGACAGGTTACAATTTAAACATAAACTGGAGAAATCTGTTTGCTTTACCTCTACTCCTAATTACTACAAGAATCCCCCCCCCCCCCAGTCTTCATTGCACATTTAACTTTAGCCTTTAATCCTGATCCAGACTTTTGGGTACTACATGTGTGAACGCGTGCACATGCATGTGTTCACTCAGCAAGTGGCCATTCATACACAAGCATCTCTCTAATGAAATTATTTCTAGAGCGATGGCTCTGCTTGCTAAGTGTTTGTTATTCTGAGGGCTCTGCTGCCCCACAGAAAGAACTTCAATGCGAGAGTAAGGCCCTCAACATCTGTGACCTGCTCCGTTCCCCAAACATCCGCTGGATCTCCCTCACGCTGTGGCTGGTCTGGTGAGTCCCTGCTGACCCCCACATTCAGTACAGTGACCCTGCATGCACAAATACACACACACACAGACATATACTGAACACACGCTGTTCCAAACGCACATACACTGTTCAGGCCCAATGACAGTCCATTGAACTAACAACAAATAATGACCTGTCAGGTGCTGTGAAGCCTGCAACTCAGATCAAAATCAGGTTTCATAACTGCACAGTATGCCTGTATTAATCCTGTGCGCACTTCCTTACTGAAAACCGATGCAGTTTGATTTAGAAACAGTTTAACTTAGTCTGACGGGAAATAAGTTGTAACCTCCCGTTCATCATAGCAGGTTGATAAGTTACAAGCTGCATGCATGGACATTCTTTCTAAAATAAATACTTTCTATTCCAAATAAGAATCATGAACTAACATTTCAGTTTTTGTATCAGTCATCACCATAGACTGTATCACACCTCAAGTTTTTTTTTTATTAAACTCAAACCTACAATAACAATAGATTGTTGACCAGTAGGGGGCAGCAGAAACAAGCTTCAACCAACAATGTCATGTAGCGGTTACTGTATGTACCGACATAAGCATTCAGGATGAATGTTTTAGTTCAGGTTTTCTGTATTAATCCTGTCTGTCCAAATATGAATGTCACTTAACTCTTCTGCAACTTTTAATTCACCACCAATCTATAAACGTATTACAATGGCTTATAAGGGCCATTGTAATTACGTTTGAAAAATAAATCAAAGCTGGGAATGGGTTGGTAATATTTAGTGGCCCCAATTTGCTGTGGTACATTTGCGAAACACTAGATGAGAATTTCTAGAAAAGGAACACCAATAATATGAGTTTAATTTTTTTTCTGACTACGCTGTTGTGTCATGCCTGAGAGCTACTAACTAAAAACATATTCTAATTTGATATTAATGTTTAAAATGTATCCCCACAGGAACACCTTGACCATTGCTTACTTTGCTCTTTCCCTAAACACGGCAAACCTTCACGGTAACGCTTACTTCAACTGTTTCGTGTCGGCTTTGGTTGAGATACCAGCCTACACTTTGTCTTGGGTAATGTTTCGCTGGTGGTCCAGACGACTGAGTCTCTCATCAACCCTCTTCATGGGAGGAGTGTTTCTACTCTCCGTACAGCTCATGCCAGCAAGTATGACCCTTGGAGGAAGCATTTTTTTATTAATAAAGCTTTGTGCCTTTTTCTCATTTGTTTGTCTATGTAGGATCACTCATTATATAGTATTTTCAGATGCAAAATGTGTCTACTTTCTCAGTTGCAAGCAAACATAATTGCGGATAATTGAATTTGCATCTTATATAACTCAACTTACATGTAACCTCTGATTGAATGCTTTACCCTCTCTAGACCTGGTTTATCTCTCCATAACACTGGAGATGATGGGGAAGTGTGCGGTGACGACAGCATTTGCTATTGTGTACGCATACACAGCTGAACTCTACCCAACAGTGTTGAGGAATACGGCCTTGGGGGCCTGCTCCATGGCCTCCAGAATAGGCAGCATCATTGCCCCATACTTCATTTACTTAAGTAAGGAGGCTCTCACCTCTGCCTTATTTTACACTTCTTACATTTTCCCAAGCATATAATTATGTGGATGCACAAAGCTGTTTCTTACCCAACTGACATCTTGTTAGAACAAGCTGGTGCCTCCATTGAAACAAAACAGAACAAAAGTCACAAGAACAAAGAATCTAAAAACAGGCTTGCCTAGCAACCACATCGGATAGACCATTATGCTGAAAACCTAACTCTTTCACTTCAAATTTAGAGGCTTCTATTTAAAGATTTGATTTAAAGTACTGATGCAGATACAATCCTTACAGTCGCTATACCTTTTGTCTTTTTGTTGTTTTTAATTGCTGTGGCCCATGGTAGTTTTTCACTGTCTCCTTCTTTGATGTGCTGCCACAGGAAGCTATTCCGTTTCACTGCCTTACATCCTTATGGGAAGCATGACAGTTGCGTCCGGGTTGCTGACCCTCCTGCTGCCCGAGAGCTATGGAATGCCTCTGCCTGACACCATCAGTCACATGCAACACTTCCCCGGGTAAAACTGCACCTTCCTGTCACCAAATCTCCCAGAAACCAGTGATATTATTTATTAAAAATAATCATTTGTACGTTAATTTTAATTAACATAAAAATTGACTGGGTTTGGTTTTCTAATTTTCTTTTTTAAAAAGCAAATATGTTCTTGGCTCAAAAGTCATTTGTCTACAGGCATTACAAGTAAATCAAAAGAAAGAAACATGGCTAACTGTATGCTTTAAATCTGAAATATATATTTGTATGTGAATGAAAGACAGAAAATACAATTAAAAAGATAAGTAAACTAAAAACAAAAAAATATGGCCTCCATAAATAAATAATAAAAACAGTTCAAATAATTAATTTACTACAAATAAAAATAAATTACAATTCATCATATTCATAATAAAGAGGATTATATATTAACATATTAAGTTGGATTAAAAGTTGATGGCAAACATTATAAAAAAGCGGGCTAGGATATGTCCTCATATTGCCACCATATAACTTCCACTTGGTCATTTCCTTTTCTAGTGCCTTCAAGAATGATCTTTTCACGTTATCAATTGCTTTTATAAAAAAGAAAAAAGGCAGAATAGTCTAGGTCTGTATTCTAGCAAAATTATAATTGTCCCTGCTTTATTCCTGCACTCGGCTTCAACCCACCAGGGACATTTATTACAGAAACTAAAAATGATATACTCACCACAGCCATAATTATGTGTAACCAGATGAAGGCAAATAACACACTATAGCGAAGCCAGTTTAACATGAAGAATCAATTAAACATTTTATGAAATACACTTCTTTATTTTCTGACAGTCTAATGAGAAGATCAATACCAGAAGGCAAATATATGTATTTCCAAATAATATAGATATTATAGTTATCATTATATTGCTCAGACTTAGCAAATTAGTCTCTTTAAAATGGACGTACAGATTGATTTAACCCTTGTGTTGTGTTCGAAAGCTGTTACCGTTCATGGTGTTCGCGGGTCAATTTTGACCCATGATTTATTTCAGTCCAAAACACTCAAAAATAATGACTATCATCCAATATTATTTTAACTACATCATAACTAACTTATTATGCATTCATAACCGTACAATCATGTTGTAATTTAATTGTATGGCCCCAAAACACATTACACCACATATTGCACACGTGCATGACTGAGTTCAGGTTCAAGTGTTAGTGTACATATTCTTTGAGAAAGGTCGAGTTCCCGTGGGGGGAGGGGGCCAGAGGGATGGCAGACCAGGTGCATGTTGCAAAAAAATATTGTTACAGTGGATGAAGGGGGTGTGGGTGGGGTGTCTAAAGTCAAAGATGAATCTTGATTGGGCCAAATTTGACCCAGAGTCACCCAAAACAATTCTGCCGGGTCTTCCCAGACCAGAAAACCAAATTATACACTTTTTTTTTTAAAGACCTTCAGACTTGGCTAAAATTGTCAAAATCAGTGTTGTAGTGTTTATATAGCTGTTGTGGAGGATATCATGAAGCCTTGTTCCGATAAAAAAAACTATAGCGTAGTTATTATATAATTTTAACTTGAAACGGGTCACAGGAGACCCGAACACAACATAAGGGTTAAATAAACAAAGATCTTGGCAGTGATTGTGTTTTTTTTAAATGATATTTTAACTTTGTGTCATGTTCAGTATCTGTGAACCATTACCGCATCTGAATCAATGTTTTCTTTATTAATCCTAGATGTTGTAAGAAGAAACCCTATAAACTCACAAACACCGAAGAAAAGGAAAAGGTTGCAGAAGGGAAGTCTCCAGTTTTCCCTTGAACAAGGAGCCTCACTGTTATCTGCCTGAAGCAAAAACTGGATAACCATCTTATCTCCTTCCACTTATAATACCTGAGAATAATAATCATTTATGTCACTAGATTTGTGAAAGCATTTGACTTCAACTGCACCATGGACCTTGACAGTTATTCAAACAACACAATTGTGTGTTTTTTTTATTTTGTATTAATTAATTTAGAATTAGCACCAAACACTCATGTTGCAAAGCACATCCATGTTAATGTGTTGTATACATCTATGTGATTTGTGATAACATTCATAAAGTGCATGTACAAATACTCCAAAATGTATTGGTCGAGCTTTAATTACTTCAATGTTATTCCTCATAAAAAATGTAATTAAATCGATTAATACAGATTGCATTTACCAGAAGGTAATGTTGATTAGGAACAACAGTAACTGGTATGAATTATATACAATTAATAGTACAATGTTTATATAAGCAATTTTTAAGACAATCAATCGACTTTCGTCAAGCACAGCAAGTTATGAATGTTGTTTTCTTGTTATGCACGGGCACTTCAAGCTGTTGGGATAAAATGCAAATAAAGAAACCATTATTTGGTTGTCAGCAAAAAGGAAATGTTTGAATATTGTTTAATTTCTACTAATTCAATTTTTAACCTCATAAACATGTACGTAAACTATAAAAAGTCATCATATCCTCTCAAGAGTCATGTGGATGATGAGGATAAGGAGGGGTTGGTTTTGGTGGCTATATTAAAGAATAATATGAGATGTTTTGTTGCAGTTTTTGTTGCCATTATCTTGTCTGAACATCCAGTATCAGGAAGTTCTGTGGTTGTTCTGGTACAATACCTTCTTGTTTGTTTCAGCTACGGTGACTGCATCTTTTACCCCATAAGCTACCCACCTTTCTCTTTTTTGCATCTGTTGAATAGTTTGAGGTTGTCCAAAACTCTCTGCCAGGAAAATAACAGAAAAGGCAGAAACAACAGCCAGAGTCCCCAGTGTGATATAAGGCAGGTACTCAAAATATTCACCTGTACAAGGAGAAGGGGAAAATAAAAGTGTGTACAGAGCATCCAAACAACAAATAGGGGCTGATTATCCACAGAAATGTGTTGATGTGCTACACAAATTCAGGTTAAACTAGATAGTACCTGATATTGAAGACAAATCGACTCACTCAGCTTAACAAAAAAGGAGCAAGGCAGCTTCCTATTCTGGAAACAGTAATGCAAACGCCTGTCGCTGTGTTCCTGAGCACTGTTGGGTAAAGCTCTGCAGTGTAGGCGTGCATCAGGGATGTACTGTTGGTGATAACAAGTTTACCCAGCATTTGCAGAGCGACAGCCAGCTCTGATAAAGCTGAAACGTAAGAAATGGATAGATTAACAACAGAATGTGAGTGTTTTTTTTATCAAATGTTCTCCTTTGCTTGAGTGACTCCAAAGCTTTATTCAAGTCCTCCTCTTTCTCTTAGCAATTATTCCACTTACAAAGCCTTCTTAAAAATGAACTCTCTCTCTCTCTCTCTCTCTCTCTCTCTCTCTCTCTCTCTCTCTCTCTCTCTCTCTCTCTCTCTCTCTCTCTCTCTCTCTCTCTCTCTCTCTCTATATATATATATCTGTTAATATCAATAATTATGGTTTTAAGTTCTAAGTGATGGCACGAGAAGTAAGTGGGAGGGAAGTGACCCATAAATCCCTTTCTTCATTTGGCATCATTGCTGGTGTGATCCCACTCTGAAGAAAATCTCTCAATGAGGAAAAAGAAGGACAGCCGGGTCCAGATGTATGTCTCCCCCTCTCATCATGTAATGTAAAAATTACTGGCTGGTAAAATCGACGAGCTAACAGCGTTAGCCTGGAGACAGATGTAATATTTGGAGTGCAGTTTACTTTGATAATGAGAACATGGCTGTACCAGGATATATCTAATGAGAACATTTCCATCGAGCTTCACCACGTCTTCACCATGAGCCTGAGTGATCAGAGGGTCTCTGTGCTGTGGAGGACGCTCTACCTTGTTCCTGTGCTTAAGACACCGCATCCCAGTGCTACTTTCATTGCACTTTTTTACTCTTACTTCCTATGTTTGTATAAATAGTTATTGACTTTAGTCCAATATGGTGCACCTGTAATAAAACATAATTTCTCCCCGGAATAAATTAAGCATTCTGATTGATTGATTGAACCAGGTAGTGACTGCTTACTTTCTGGTGCCTGGTGCTGTTAGACAATCAGGGTTTGATACTGATTAACTTTTGAATTGCTGACCCTATTGACAGAAAAAGCAAAGTTACAGTAGTTTCTTTCAAAGCGGCAACTGCAAAGGCAGGGAGGGATGGTGGAGGTTAGAAACCAAGAAGATTTCCTAGCTCAAGGCCGGTTTATTAGAAATGCATCAGCATCCCCTGCCAGCAGCACCACCCTATGGCCAGATGATAAACTGCATTCAATGACTTTTCGTAAGTCACGTGATTTACCACTATATCAACCACTATACCCCATAGAAAACATATTGCAAAGGAAAAATAATTTCCAACTTGCTTTTGATAGCAATAGCCGCGTTCACACCGCAGTACTTTTCCCACTTTAGTTCCGATATAGTTCCAAAATGTCACGTTCACACCAAAAAGAGCCGGAACTCAAATTAGTTCATCAGAACCTTTTTACCCCCTTTTCCGTCCCTGCTAGAGAGCAGGTACTTTCGTGGGAGAAAAAGGTTCCTATGTCTGATTGGCTGGGCGGAATGCAAACCACGCCCCGTAAAACTCCCAAAAAGTTTTGTGAAGCCGCCATTTTATTATCCTCGCATTAGCATTATTAGCATTAGCATTAGCCCAACGCAGAGAGACTAACTTATGGCAACACAAAATAAAACATGGGAGCGGTGGAGATGAGGAGGTTTCGGCGTTCTGGCGATATACTCGGAAGGCTTCAGTAGAAGCTATGGGACTCCCAGCAGCTTCTACTGAAGCCAGTCCCCAACTCCGGGGACTTCCGGCCGGGGACTTCGGGTGGCAGTATACGCCGTGAAGTTGTTTGCGGCCTGCCAGTAAACCCAAAGCAGAAGAAGAAGAAGCATGACGTCAGCGGCTTCATTTGCCTAATCCTTCCCCAGGAACTTATTCCGGTGTGGACGCGAGCTGTACTTAGTTCATGAGAACTAAAGAGTTCTCATGAACTAAGTACTCATGAACTAAAGTGGTACTGCCCCTTACTGCGGTGTGAACGCGCCTTATAACTCAACAATGAAGTTATAATTAATTGTTGAGTTATAACAATGAGTAAGATGCCTTACTGTGATACAGTACACATATTGTCTGGTAACTGATGATAACAGAGGCATTAAACATCAAAACATATTCCAAGGAACAAGACGAATGCATACCTAAAGCTCAAGCATCCGTATGATGTAACTCAAATCGCTTCACAAGTTACCTTCTATTTTATATTTGGCGGGCTTTTTCTGTGGGAACGTCAAGTCATCAAGTCAATCTTCGTTTATGATATACAGTATGGTGGTGATACTTGTTTGGAACAAAGGTTCGCAATCCTGTTATATGAAAGGCCGGTAGGGTTCAAAGTAGTTCAAAAGTCACTGCCCTAGTTTAGAAGATGACTTTCCTGTCTGTTAACCATGACTCTTATTCAGCTCTGCAGGGTAATTGTGTGGTGTCCTCAATCAGCGCTGACACAACAGAGGGAGAACATTAAAGGGCCACACACACACAACAGGAGATAGCAAGGCAGGGGTCGTCACAGAGAAAGAACATTTAAATAAAACAGATGATGATGCAGCTGATGCTGTAAATCATTGTCATATAATCTGGTTTTCGTTCCTCGCTTTCACTTTCTCATTTACACATGATTTTGTTGAAAAGAGAAGGAAATAGAAAAACTCAAGAAGTGTATAGTAAACAGTAAACACTATTGTTTATCAATGCAGTGTTGCTATGCCTTTTACATCACATTGAATTAGGCTATTTGCTTTTTGTAAACATCATAACACATGAAATATTTCCATATGGCAACAAGGCAAATTTTCACACTTTAGATTAAATAAAGAACAGAAAACTCACCTTTAGTTAAGCAGCCATCGCATTATTCCATATGGAGGTGATGCTTTGAAGGAAGATCCATCTAGAAATGAGGTACACGTTGGATAACTCAACTGGAACAAAGAAGCAGCGGTTGGTGCTACACTGCTTTCATTTTTACTTTAGTCAAGCCTTCAGGCGAAATTGGCAACGTTATTCAGAGCAGCTGAGCCAGGCTGAGGTCCGGTTACCAACATCCCCTTCACTCCACAGTGGACGGTGCCACTAAACATTTTACAAAAAAATACACGGATTGTCTTATATTCAATTGTAAAAAAATAATGCACAGCGCTTTTTAAATGTCTAAGCGTCCTGTTTACACTGAACTGAAAGTGAAATGACTGTGTAACTTCCACGGAAACAGATGACACGTCTTTATGGTGTTTCCCCTATCTATTTAAAGCATAGTGTAGATATAATAAAAAGGATAGTGCGAGATACACCAAAAGGTTTTTATTTTCATTCAGATATTTGTATTAAAATATAGAATGAAAACATTTAAAAGTGAAAGCATGGTGCCGCCAGTTTACTGTTAAATGGCTGTTATATTAGCTTAAGCGTTACTTTTATAAAACAGCCTCTGGTGATGCACTGATAAAAGTATGATTGTACTTTCTAGCAATTTGTGTATGTTATTTTACATCATTTTAAATGGAAATGTAAATGTGAAAACACATATTTTTTGGGGAAGCTGTAAGAATAAATACCAGCAGTCACAAAATAGGCTCTCCGGTGTTAAACATGTGTGTCCACTGGATTTTTGCTGATAAACAAGAGGAGATGTCATATAATTAAAGACTAATGTATTATATTTGACTTGGCATCAATCTACCTGAATGAATGAGATGACTACACATGTTTCATGACTGCAACATCTGTGCTAAAACATGCATTATCTTTATGTCTCATTGAATCTTGTTATGATGGATTCCCATGCAGTGATCTGATACTTAACCATTTATAAAGGCTATTTGAAGAGAATGCTTTCACAAACACAACAAAGCTCCTCAATCTTAATTATAATACATATAAACATGCAGTCTTCAATTTCATGTGTCAAAATGTTCAATTTATAAAAATGGCTTGACATCGTGCTTCACAATAAGTTAGGTGGACATTTCATACAATAATATATCAAACAGAATTACACACAATAAATGATAAAAGTAACTTTATTTAAAACAACATCTTATTGAGCAATCATGTGAGTATAAAGAAAAATACAAATACAAATCACAACTATAACCTGGATTCTTTATTCTGATAATCAGTCGCGCTCTCTCCATTTTCATCTTCCTTTGCTTTCTTCCGTCTTCCCCTGTTTAAACATAAACAGAAGATTTAGCAACAGTTTAACAGCAGTGCTATTAAAGGTCATGTTGGACTTTACATTTCTCCTGACACTACAAACAGTCTTGTGCTTCATGTGAAAGAGCACAAAGCTTTCAAACGTGCAACATGCATCTTATACTGTAACATGAAAATATAAATAACAGCAATATAGTAACCAATTTCGACGTCTATTTGCTCTTCATTGAAGATAAAAGCAATCAAAACAAATACGTGAACGTGTCATTGCCTCACAACTAAAATCCCCCCTCAGCTCCAATGACCACTTTGAGTCATTTCAATCCAGTTTCCGATCAAAACACAGCACCGAATCAGCTCTTCTCAAAATCACAAACGACCTCCTCGTCTCCTCTGACTCCGGCAACCTGAACATCCTCATCCTCCTCGACCTCACCGCAGCATTCGACACCATCAACCACACCATCCTGCTGTCCCTCCTCGAATCATCACTCAACATCACCGACACTGCACTCTCCTGCTGAAATCCTACCTCACCGACAGACATCAGTTTATCAACATCAATAACTGCACCTTCTCCACTGCTCCTCTGTCCTAAGGCGTCCCCCAGGGTTCGGTGCTTGGCCCCCTCCTCTTCATCCTCTACATGCTCCCCCTTGGCAAAATAATTAGTCACCACAACCTTCAATTTCACTGCTACGCCGATGACATCCAACTTTATATCTCAACAAAAACCATCATCCCCACAACACACTCCACTCTCACCAACTGTCTCTCAGAAATAAAAGCATGGATCCAAACAAACTATCTCCAACTGAACAGTGCCAAATCAGACATCATCATCGGCCCCCCATCCCATACCAAAACCATCCAGAATGTCAACTTCACCATTGACAGCAACACTCTATCCCCCCCCCCCCCCCTCACATCCGCAACCTCGGAGTCATCTTCGACAGTCAGCTCAAATTCAATCATCACATCACCAGGACTGCCTTTTTCCACCTCAAAAACATTACCCGTCTCCGCCCATCACTCTCCTCCTCTGCTGCTGAAACCCTGATTCATGCATTCATCACATCACGACTCGACTACTGCAATAGCATCCTCTACGGCAGTGGTTCTCAACTGGTCAGGCCTCGGGACCCACTTTTTCCTTTATCAATAAATCGCGACCCGAAATTTGAACCACTCAAATCTATTCAACAGCTGTAATGCTGTAATATATACGCTTTTCAGCATACAATATTAATTAAAGTGAAGTACAGTGCATATATCCCTTACTGTATATCCCTTCACAGAACTAAAGTATGCTTTTAATGAAGGTTTGACGAGATGATGGAATCAAAGCTGAACTGTGTAACATAAAAAGGCAGACATGCTGAAAACCCAACCCCAGAAGGGGCTCTGGGGGAGATCTTTAGAAATACTAACATATAAACTACACATTCTGGTACACTCTGAGAAGAAAATAAATAAATCTATTACTACCCGACATATTAATAATATTTTATGCCATTGTTTGTTTTTCACTTTGTTGTGTGAATTACTTTAAATTGTGAGTAGGGTAGATAGCCCCCATTGTTCTGTGAGCTGTAATCATCATACCGGGGGTCATATTTCATTATGTGTTCATTTGTATCTGAAGTTGTACCCATGGATGTATAAAGAATAGTTGACTTCCGGCAACAATCTTGATTCTGATTGGCCAGAAGACTCGAAAAAACATCAGCAAAGATGTTTTATTGAGAAGATGATCACTACGTGACAGAAGTTTTCAGAACCGTTTAAGGTCTCCGGTACTTCCAGTCCAACGCCTGCTGCATGCACAGTGTTAGAAAATCGGGCTTTCAAAATAAAAATGTGACATTTTCCCCAAAACAAAAAAAACAAAAAAATAGTTTAATAATTTTTTTTTTCTTCACTCACACATCTGCGACCCACTCGAAACGGGTCCGCGACCCACTTTTGGGTCGTGAACCACCAGTTGCTCTACGGCATACCATCCAACCTGATCAATAAACTCCAACATATCCAGAACAATGCTGCCCGCCTCCTCACCCACACCCGCTCCCGAGACCACATCACTCCCGTTCTCCAGAACCTCCACTGGCTCCCCGTCCGACAAAGAATCGACTTCAAAGTCCTCCTCATTACTCACAAAGCCCTCAACAACCAGCCCCCCCCCCCCCCCTACCTCACAGACCTGCTGCACCACCACACCCCTTCCCGCTGCCTCCGCTCATCAGAAGCCAACTGCACTGACCTCACCACCTTAAAAAAACTTACAAAAACTCACCTCTTCAATCTGGCTTTTAATGTGTGATTGTTTTTGTATTGCTTGATTTTAATTTGACTTTAACTATATATATTTATTTGTTGTTCTTTTCTTTTCACTATATCTGTAAAGCGTCTTTGAGCACCTGTAAAAGCGCTAACAAAATAAATCTATTATTATTATTATTATGAATCAGTGAGAGTGGTATAAAGAGTTTCCCCTTAACTATGATGATACAGAATCTTAATGTGATCAAGAGGACTTGGAACTACATCTGTAGTAGAGACGTGTATAAAGAAACACTGTGACGAGTAGACATGCAGTATATGAGTAGTGCAACTTGCTGTAGTGTATGCTCACCCGCATATCGGCTGCATTTGTGCCATGGTTTCTGGTAAAGGCTTTCCAAAAGTTTCTGGCAGCAGGAAACATAAGAGGGCCCCACAAAGGGCAAACCCACCCATCAATATGTATGGTAATGCCTTGTTGTATTGTCCTGCAAAAAAGCAGAAAATACCACAATAAAGGCAAGGAATGACTCATTAAACAAATATAATTACTTGTACGACTGTGTGTAGTGTAATTGAGATGAAAAAAACAACAACGGTTCTATGCTTTCTGAATTATTTTTGAGAGAATAAAAAGAAAAAAACTTGTTTCAGCACATTTTCAGCAAACTAAAGCTTGAAGTAAAGACAAGAGACCAAGGGCGTTCTTAATGCAGTAGGGCTTCAATTAAAGATGTCGATTTTTAAAGCTTTTTTTTTTTTTAATGAAATATTAAAAAAGTGAACAATAGTGATTCACAGTAGGCTACAAAAATGCCTTTGGTTTGCTTATTCTGTCTGATTAAATCCTTAAAGCTAGAGAAAAACATATTTTATTTTTCTTTACTTTTAATTAAAAAAGTAAGTATACCGTATACCTTCAGCTTCAGATGTTCATCTTACGCTTTCTAGGCTATATGTCATAAAAAATGTCACATTTGAGAAGATTGAACCAGCAAATATTTGGCTTTTTGCTTCAAAAAGGCAGAATCAATTGTTTGAATATCGATTAATTCTTAGTGGCTGGACAAATCAACTCTTCAACTGTACAACAGCTGCAGCTCTACACTACAGAAATAAGAAAATAATAATAAACTGAATTGATCAGAAAGACATGCCCTCAGACTTGCTAAGTGCTCAAAATATAAAACGTATTACTTACCCAGGTAAATGATAAAAGGGGAGACGATGCTTCCAATGCGAGCTGCCATGGAACAGCAGCCCATTGCTGTGTTTCTGATGACGGTGGGGAAGAGCTCCGATGAGAACGTGTACACCACACAAAATGCAGATGTCATGCCAAATTTGCCCAAAATCTCCAACAACACAGGCACAATCTCTGAATCTATAAGGCAATAAGAAGAAGAGGCATATGAAATATACGATACATCCAACACATCTAAAGCCCATTAAATGAGCCTTGTTTTTCCTTCTGACTTGTGAAAATTATACATTTTAATTGTTTTACTATAGTCCAATACTTTTATCACCAGCAAAACTAATGAAATTCCTAACAGTCTAAGCTGTACAATTTGGATCTATTTGGATCCTAACAGTGTACGCTGCTTGTGATTCGTCCTTGGAATGTCGCCACACAAATCCAATTTATAACACTTTAAATGCAAGGGTTGATCATTATTTTATCTCAATTGGCGAAAATGACTTAACAGACGTTTATATAAATACACATTGTAATAGAAGATGGTATTTTTCTTTTATATATATATTTAAAATCACAACTGTTGTCAACCAGAACTATGTACATGTTGTTGTTCATGTTATGCTGCCAAGATTTAGCATTTTGTCCATTAAGTCTGACATAACTGTTTTATTCATCTATAGAAAGCAAAGTATTACCTATTGGGATGATGTGAACACAGAGGATCATCACGCCTCCGAGGAAGAGTGTAGAAGATTGGCACAAGTGCCTGGAGCAGTATTGGAGCAGTAACAAGGCTATTATGTAAGCCGGCACTTCTACTAAGCCAGAGAGGAAGCAGTTGAAAAAAGGGTCGCCGTGCAGGTTTGAAGTGTTGAGGACTAACGCATAGTAGCCAATGGTGACAACAATCCTGCAGAGACATTCAAGACAACAAATTGAGTACACATAGGATGGGAGACACACATTTGGGATGGATCTGTAATATTGACATTGTTTTGTAGAGTGATTTTTTTTGTTAAAGAGAAGATTGTAGACGTACCACAGAATTGAGCACAGCACTGTAATGGAGAACATATTGCAGCTGCTCACAAAAACTGAAAAGTAGTATTTCTTGTCTTTCCTAGACATTGCATCGTCAATCTTGGAAAAAGAAGAAAATACATTTGCAACAATTAAAAACATCAAATCCTAAACTGTGAAAATAGCCCTGCCACTCATGTAACACAAATTTGACACTGGCAGTTTTTAAAATAAAAAAGTTGGATGTTAGAATCAGTCAAATGTAGTTGAGTAAAAAGTACAGAATTCAGAATACAGAATAGTATATTGAGTTGATACTTGACTACAATTGCCTTAGTGAAATTGCTGACCTGAAATGCAATACTCTCAAGACATGGACTTAAAATCACACTGTACATTTTACATTTATATCCAATGTAATATTTAATATTCCATTCCTTACATACATATATAAGTATGCATATGTATATATATATATAATATCCTGCTTCATATTTTGTCCCTGGTAATTTATAATTCAATATGTATATATTCTACTTTTTAATGCTATTTTATTGCTATTGAGATAACTTATTATCTTATCTTACAACAGGAAGACTATGCTATGTAAAAAACACAATAAGTAAACTCTTTTTACTTTTACTAACATTCTGAGTCAGGAATGGTTAATGTATGTAACATGTTAAAAATAAACTAGCAGCTTACCTCAGCTTGTGTGAAAATGGCCTTTGGAGGCTCCACATTGTTGCTCTTAGCGGCTCCTATCAGTATGGCCTCCGCCTCCTCCACTCTGCCCCGAGATAGCAGCCAGCGAGGAGACTCTGGGACTAACCTGCAGAACAGGGAAACAACAATATCAGCACATTTACATACATAGTTCTTAATATACCATTTGGACTAAATGCAAAACATTTTGTACGGTTTCTGTATGAGAGATACATAGAAATTACTTACTAGGGATTGCCATGAGTTTATACTGTTTAACAGCACTTTTTTTGCTACATATACACACTTATTTATTGATAAATACAATGATAAATTGACCCTGTTCTCTACCAACGTTTTCAATGTTTTGAATGGGACGCAGTGTTGTTACTGCTATCTACTGTATGAACATCTGAACAGTTTGCAGGAGATATGCTCCTGTTTATATGCTTTGTTGACGAACGCTTACACAAGCTGATCGTGTCTGTTGATCTGAAGTAACACATATGAGAGCAAATAAGATGTATTAGGTAAATGCAGTTACATTTCATGGCTGATCCGCAAAGTGCAGAAAAGATAGCTTCAACCACAGACTGGCAAAAAGCTCTTAGACTTTTATTTAATTCAGAGCCACAGTTGAAGGTCAGTGTTCTACAGACACTACACATTCTGAAAGTGTTGGATAAAGACCTGATGTTAAATGTCCCTCCCTAATTCTTACCACCATATAGGGACGTAGATCAGTCCAGAGGCAGCCATGGGAATCAGCAGCATCCGCCAATCACGGAGGAAGTAGGCTGCAGCTGGCATTGCCAGATAACCCATGGCTGAGCTCATAAACACACCCATGGAGCAGAAGATCACTCTGGACTTTGGGCTTAGTATTTCAGTTCCTGTACCAAAATAAATGAGAGAATATCAATAAAAACCTGAGACTGGAGTTTCTGAGTGATTTTGCCAGTCAGTTCTGTTCGGGGACTTTATGTGAGATCAATAGCCAAGTAATTGAATCACTACATTGATCTGTGTTTTGAAAGCTTGCATTACACACTTGAATACACCACAGTTTTTCTCTTAGGCCCAAATACGTTTTGAATCACAAACTTGTGTTTTACCTACCAGGTTAGAGAGAACAACATGACATCTACAAACTTCTCAAGCGGTATCAAATATAACATGTTCCAAATCCTGACTGGAAAACATACCTAGCACAAATGCAATGGTATAGTTGGAGAACCCGCCAGCACCAACAAAGAAGAAAATGAAGCAGAAGATCTCCCAGTTTGGAGAGAATATCTGTGCAGTGATCGCCAGTGTCTGAAGAATCATCATGAGAAAGAGGGCTGGCCTCCTTCCATACCTGTGAATGAAATACAGTTTAGTGAGTTAGTAACTGTAATTCTAATATTATAATTGATTGTTAAAGTATTCAGACTATGAAGTACCAACCTGTCAGACATCTGGCCTGAGATAAATGCTCCCACTAGCACACCGATGTAATTGATCGAGGTAGACAGTGGAAGTTTGTACTTATTGTCACACACCAAGTCCCACTGCAAAAACAACACGTTTTCTTTAGGGCATAGCTGTGTGAAAATGAATCACCTCTATTTCATATGCGTCCCATTTTTATGATAACTAAGACACAGTTTAATCACAGTTATAAAGCTGTACAATAACCAAATGTATATCATATAACAGTAGTAATATTCAAAGCCTAGTAGAAGAAGTAGCTGATGCAAAATATCAAACACATATAAATGTTATTATGAGTAATAGTGGCCGCAACAACACACAACAGGTCACTTTTGTGTGAGCATCATTATAAGCAGCAGTCGTAGTAATCACATTGTTGTAAACTTTAATTATAATAATTATTCTTCTTTTGTTGATTCTAGCAACTTTTAGCTTCCTGAAAACTAGACACTTTGATGAAACCGGAACACAAAAACTACACTTCAGAGCTTTGAATTGATGTCAGACACTGAAGATTAATTGAAAGTTACGGCTGTAGACTTGACAAAAACACTTTCTGAGACACCATATTGACACAGCCTCTGCCAAAACCAACTCTGACGTTCTCCCATGTCACTGACACTTAACCACTTCTAAAAACATAATCAATATTATACTTCATGACTGCCCTGTTATCGTCTGAAGAAGTGATTATTTTATGGTCATGTCTAGGCCACACCTGTGATTAAATGCCAAGTACAAAGAAAGGGCCTTCCTTATCACACCGGTAACTCTCCCAAGGCCGTTTGCCTGTGTTTGGAAAGAGAATTCAGAGGAGAGCAAAAAGCTAAAACGATTAGAACATAAACTAAATGGCCATATGAATAATTCCCTATCAGACATAACAAATGATACGACCATTTCTCTGTGGAAACCACGAAAACATGCTCAAAGGGAAAATAATTGATGACTTATTATCACTCACCTCTGTGACAATGGTTGACTGGTAGATTTCTTTGCTGTATGTCCACCCATCCAGACACTTCTCCAGAGGAATTTCACTCACATTTACGTCCACATTTGGGATGATATTATTCTGAGAGTAGTTTCTGACACTGTCCAGGTTAAGTCTTGAGCAAGAGCTGCTCTTTGAGATGCCATCAACCATTTCTAAAGGGATCATCTCATTTCTCCACACCTCGCTGATACTGTAGTTATCAGGAATAAAGCACTTGTGTGGAGGGGTATCACCTACAAATACGATATAGGCGCCAATAAATCCATTCGGCAGGATGCTGAAGGCCATTGCTAAGAAAATCCTTAGCTGAAAGGGTCCCCAAGATCCAAGAAAAGACGTGATTGTGTCATAATCTCTAATTTCCGAGCTGTCCATTACCTCATTAGTCATTGGCATTTAAAAAAGGAAAAAGGTAAGCAGACACTGAGTGAATACTGATAGACGCAAGAGCGTGTGCTCTACTGCACACACTTTCTACATATGAGCAATTAAGCTGAGTTCAGGCTTTTTATGGCAGTGGGACCTGAGCTGCAGTTACACACTAATCTGGGTTTGGTTTAACAACGTGTTATTGCAGCCTTGCATATTTCACCATATCACACGTCGTGGCATAGACATAATAACCAACGTTTCTGAAACTATGTGAACTTCTTCCCATTGTATAAACACCACGCCTTTTATAAACAATAATGCATAACATTAAAGGTGGGGTAGGTACGTTTGAGAAACCGGCTCGAGATCGCTAGAATTTGAAAATACACAACCGGAGAAAATCTGCCACTTCCTTATAGAGCCCCTCCTCCAACACACACGAACGCGCACATGACCAATGAGGGCACGAGATAAGTTTGTGCACAGATGGAAGGCTGACAGGCAGGTAGGCCATCCAGTTATTTTAGCCGGGCCGGCTAAAATGATTGGTCGTGCTTTTTACAGTATTACGGCTTCCACAGATGAATTTTTTTTATGGATTTTTTGTCAAAGCACTTAAGATATTCATTGCTATCGGGATGTTAAGAGCATTCCATGGAATATAACAAAAAGTGTATCTCGAGCCGGTTTCTCAAACTTACCTACCCCACCTTTAATGGATAAATGGTTGAAATAAGTAAAAGGTTCTACATCGTAGGGTTTCTAAATGTGTTGTGCTACAAAATCATTTCAAATATAAGTTAGTTTAATTTAGATGTATTCTATCAAACTCAAGTAATAAGAACATTTGAGTAATATTATAAAATATAATGTTACGAAAATAATCCTTGACAGGGGAGTTAATCATTGCCAAGCAGAAGTTAAACAATAACCAAACCAAACGTTTTATTTCCAATGATTATGATTTTGGTTTAGAGATAAAGTAGTTCTAAATTCTGCATTTGTGGTCAACAATAAACTTATGAGGGCCAGTGAGTTTATTTAGTCATTTTGATTTACTTCTTAAAGCTGGGGTAGGTAATTTTGGAGAAACCAGCTCGAGTGCGCTAAAATGATGGTCGTGCTTTTTACAGTATTACGGCTTCCACAGATGAAATTCTTTTATGGATTTTTTTTCAAAGCACTTAAGATATTCATTGCTATCGGGATGTTAAGAGCATTCCATGGAATATAACAAAAAGTGTATCTCGAGCCGGTTTCTCAAACTTACCCCACCTTTAATATAGAGTATAGCGTACAACATAAAAATGTTTGAGATTCATCCGAATGTTTAAAGATGCCTTCAGATCACACTCAAAACCACTTTTTGGAATAATGCATTCAGTTTAGCAGTCACAGTTTAAAGTCACTGCCGAATAGGACATTATTTAATGGCACAACCATAAAGATCAGTGTTAGTTTGCATGTCAACTCCTAAAGGTAGAAAATGTTTCCTTTTCCAAAGTATTCAGAACACCTTCCTGCTGGGAATCAATCCTCTACTATTGTTGTCAGTGCATGGTAGACTCGGACATATAACGTCTTTTTCATTTGATATATTTGGATACTTGTCCCAGCTTACATAAAGGTAAATTGTATTATAATTGATAAATAAGTTTGGTAATACATGTTGATTTTTGAGCTGTCGAGGTTGTATTTTGTTCCTTTTGGACAGAGCGAGGCTTGCTGTTTCTAGCTGCCTTTTATAATGTATCATTCGGGCATGTGAGAGTGTTTTTGTTCCCATATGTTCCCAGTGTGTCAACCACAGCATGCTCCAAACCTCTTTTTCACTGAAAGCAACAACGTTAACACATTGAGAAACAAACATTTAGGATCATTATTTAAGTTTAAATAAAAAACAACTGATAATGGCATGGTGGTTTCAAATGTTTATATTTTAATCTCAAGTATTGTGTAACACAGACTCACATACAGTACCAATCAAACATGTACTTCAATTTCATACAAACATTTTAGAACCTAAACTTTTCTCTTGGAATTTTGCCAAAGCATTTTTGTCGACTTAGCAAGCATCAACTGAGTACAAAAAAAAACTGTTTAAAAAAAAAAGAAAGAAAACAAGATAAAAAAACTCTTGCCAGTGGACTTTTGGATCTGTCAGATTTCCGATTATTACTGTCATGCATGATAAATGTAATTCTGTCACTTTCTGTTTCTTTATTTCTTTAAGGGAAATTAGGTCATTGAGAACATCTACGGAGCCTGCAGATCCTGTCTGACCAACCCAGTCTCACATCTAAACGTGTAATAACTACGTTGGTCCACAACTTGGGACGTAGTATTTCTACAAAAATGCCTCTGAAATTGTAGGATCCCTACGTTTTTTTTCACCATTCATTTCCAATGGCTGGCGTCTATGTCACGTGATCTTCAACTTCCTCTCCGCAGAAATAAAAAAACATGGCCGACCTTCGTTTTATTCTCGGTAGAAAATGCCTATTTTAAGGTTAGTTTGGCCATTAAAATGCGTTTTGATGTCATTTGATGCGAGAAATATGAGTTGTTATTTCAGATTATGTGTGCAGTGGATGTACATGATCTTTAGTTTGCTAGTTATTACGAAGAATACTTCAGGAAATTGTGTAAATACAACGTTTTCATTGTTACCAAGGTGGTTGCTAGGGACGCTGCTATCGATATTATGTATGTTATGTTGTGTAACTGTTTAATGGTGTTATCTTTATTGCTACCCGGCATCTAAAATTGTGGCATAGATACGTTATTTTCCATTATGCTCTCTATATATTGTCTTTATTATGCTTTAAACAGTGTCTCGGGCTTTGGCTATAGGGCGGCTCAAAGTATTTTGTCCGGCCGTTGTGAAGACTGCTTTGTTTATTTAGTGGGAATGCTGATACAGCATTCCAACTATATGTTATGCTACGGACGAAAAGTTTATTATTATTCCGTCCAATTATTTTGTCCGTCTTCTCCTCCCACATTCAACATCGCAGAAACTCCGTTCAAACATCAAAACGTTCAGCTCGGTCGGGAATCGATGGCTATTACTTTTATCATTCATAACTTTCATAATTCCAGAGATACATCCCATAATACATCACATGTTTAACCATTGAAGTCAATGGAGAAATTCTTCAGACTTCAACAAATCTTCATGCGACTTCAACTGCTAACTGTTCATTCATACTTTCACTCAGAAACCTCATTCCAACTTTAAAATGTTACACATCTTTCTGACATTATTCGTGTAACACAACTTTTAAATCTGATTCTTACTTTTAGAGATATTAAACATTGTTCAGACCTTGTTAAAGAGGTTTTCTTCAGATTTTAACATTAACTAGAGTGCGTGATGTCACAGCTAGAGGGTAAGAAATCTTGAAATGTGCCTTCATATTTTTTTTTAAAACTGCCATAATTCCCAAACCCTACATTCTTGAGACATAATTTGTCATGATAAACGTAGGAAAACATCTCGTAGCTTGAAAAATGACAAATAATTAAGGAAAATAATTAAACAAAATGCCTCTTGAGGGCATGAAGTGACAAAAACGTTCAACATGTCTCCATTAAAGCCCATTGTAATTTCAGGCAGATATTTCCTCACAGCAGCAGCCGCACACCTTTCTTAAACTGCCAAAAAGGCCACATTATTAACCCGAAAGTACACAAAAATTACATTTCAGATACTCAACTTCCTTCACATGCTTCACATTTTGAAATTTCACAGATATCTGTTATCGTTCTTCCACAAAACGTTCACATGTAAGAGGTTCATCTCTCATTCAGAACAATGAAACCTTTGAAGTCTAGGCACCTCGTTAGCTCAACGATGAACACCTGTGCAATGGAACACGATGATGTCATCACTCCAACTGACAGCAGTCAGTTCTAACTGTTCATTTCATACTCACACACACACACTCTCTCTCTCTCTCTCACAAACTCTCTCTCTCTCTCTCTCTCTCTCTCTCTCTCTCTCTCTCTCTCTCTCTCTCTCTGTTCAAAAAGTGCTCAAAATTCACATGTGTGCTAACAGTCTAGCCGTGAAGACATCTACGAGACAGTTTTGAGATTTCTTCAAATGCCGTTGCCATGGCAACACAATGCTCGCCATGAAGAACGATGTCGCTGTAAGTCCAATGGACACGGTCCGATCGTCCCCCAATCTTCACTTGTATATCACCGGTCCATGCCTCAACAGCTCTACGCCAAATCTGAGATCTCACCATATGCCGTTTCCATGGAAACGCATCCCTCGCCATAAAAGACGATGTCGCTATAATGTTGCGTTCACACCGGACGCGATGCGATGTTTGGGGGCGGCGCGATTACATGTAAAGTCAATGCAGAGACGCGGACAGACGCGAATTCGCTCCGACGGCGCGCATGAAGCGGTGGACGCGGCGCGAATCACGCGATTGAGGCGATTGAACGGTGCCGCGTTAAACGCGAGAGTTCAATTTGTTCAACTCGAGCGTCAAATTCACGTAACGTGTTCTCGCGGAAGCCAATCAGCGGTGAGGATCTCAGCCGCCGTCACTGACGTTCAACCACACAACATCAGCCGTTAGCTGTTAGCAGTTAGCACACAGAGCTCACAGCTCCTCATATCTGTTCAGAAACTGGACAAAAGTTAAACAAGTACAAACCACAGACTGTCTGTGTCATGGTGAATACAGTCTCTGCTTTATTTATGTCTGTGGGCCGTTGTTATGAGTGTGGAATGAGCATATACAACGTTAGCTTAGCCTGGTCGACCCGATCTTCATTCAGAAAACAAGCATTTTAAAAGGTGTTTTGCCTGCCGTCTTGTCTGCAGACTTGTCAAAGCATTAATTCCTGGTTGTTACTAACCGGTATCAGTATGTTGTTACTTCGGCATCATTTAGAAACGTGTATTACAATTTAATCACGGTAAAATATGTTCATTTGTTGTAGTTGTAGCTCCCGAGCCAGCGCGTCTTGTTTGAATGATGCGAGTAAACACAGCTGGCAGCCGCGGTGAAACTCCAGCGTTTAGAGCGATGCGATAGGAGCGATTAGAGCGAAGCGAATATTCGCATCGCGTCCGGTGTGAACGCAGCATAACTCCTATGAAAATGTTCAAAAAGTGCTCAAACTTCACATGTGTGCTAACAGTCCAGCCGTGAAGACATCTACGGGACAGTTTTGAGATTTCTTCAAATGCTGTTGGCATGGCGACAGATCATTCACCATCAAGTTAGTTCAGGTTTGCAGTTCAAATATTCTGTTGCTTTTCCAAGCCTTTTTACTCTCTTTTCTTCTCTCATCACACAAGTCTGGGCATGTTGAGAGCTGTACATACACACACATTTCATAGTCTTATATTTCAACAGTTTTACGACAAACTGTGACTTTTTTGACATGGAAATTATTATTTAAGATTGACAAACATCATATGTGTAATTCGTGGCACAATTCAAACGGGATCGAAAGATAATCTTTCTCTCTCCATTGACTTCAATGCATACTTTTTCCGAAATAAGGTCCCATGGAGGAACCCGGAAGTTTGACTAACATTACCCACAATCCTCTGTAGCAACCATAGACTGTATAAAAAAATTAAATAATACATTATTCCGAGTGTGCTTGCTTTTCTCTTTGAAAGTAATCACATAACGGCATTGTAATACACGTTTCGGCTGCATTAAATATTACATATCTGCCGTAGTTAACTCTATTTATAGTGCCCTGATGACAAGACTTCTAGACAAACAGGAACTGCCGCCAAAACTGAAAACTTGATGTGGATTTAAAATATATAAGCAATTAAACAACATCTTACATTTCTTTTCACACAATACGTCTCCTTGCAGTATCAACACTAATTCGGCTGACTTTTATATTTGATCCAATTGGTAGATAGGCTGTATTTACGCCATAACGGTGCACAGCTGATAGAAAGGGACACCTACTGGTTAAAGCACGTTATTGCATTTTATAATTGTATTATTAGATATTAATAGGATCCCTATAAAGTATATTCTTTACTCGTCGTTATTCTCTACTAATAGTTAATTAAAGACTGTATATAATGACTATTTCGCACATCCCATTCAAGATTTCAAGATTTTCGTTTTTTTGGAGACGTATTGTGTGAAAATAAATCTAAGATGTTGTTTAACTGCTTATATATTTATGATCGGGGAGGCGTGTGGCACAGTGGAATAGTTCGGAACAGGGGAGCACAGGTTCAAACCCCACTGCAGTCAGCATGTCGTTGTGTCCCTGGGCAAGACACTTCACCCCAATTTGCTCCTGTGGGGATTGCCCACAGTATTGAGTATGTAAGTCGCTTTGGATAAAAGCGTCTAACAAGTGACATGTAATGTAATGATCCACGTCACATTTTCAGTTTTGGCGGCAGTTCTTCCTGTTTTCAGATAATAAACACCATTTCCCAACGTGCATTGCGGCTAAACCGTTCAATCACCGAGCTGAGGATCTTGCATACGTCTGTTTCCGGTGTTTATGACGATGTGATGTGAGATGTGCGATGTGAGACTGGGTTGGAGAATTGCACAGGGGAAAATAACGTATCTATGCCACGGATTTTGTTAAACTAATATGTTTGCGCTGTGGACCAACACTATAAATTGACGGGGAAGGGGGTAGCAATAAAGATAACACCATTAAACAGTTACACAACATAACAGACATAATATCGATAGCAGCGTCCCTAGCAACCACCTTGGTAACAATGAAAACGTTGTATTTACACAATTTCCTGAAGTATTCTTCGTAATAACTAGCAAACTAAAGATCATGTACATCCACTGCACACATAATCTGAAATAACAACTCATATTTCTCGCATCAAATGACATCAAAACGCATTTTAATGGCCAAACTAACCTTAAAATAGGCATTTTCTACCGAGAATAAAACGAAGGTCGGCCATGTTTTTTTATTTCTGCGGAGAGAAAGTTGAAAATCACGTGACATAGACGCCAGCCATTGGAAATGAATGGTGAAAAAAAACGTAGGGATCCTACAATTTCAGAGGCATTTTTGTAGAAATACTACGTCCCAAGTTGTGGACCAACGTAGTTATTACACGTTTAGATGTGAGACTGGGTTGGTCTGACCTCAAGTTGTATGGGCAGGTTCTTCCTTCCTTCATCTTCTAAATACTTCCTCTTTTTCAGCCCATTACACAACCTGCAATCAAAATAAAGACCAAGAAAAGCAGTTAAGCAACACAGCTACCACAAATATAGGGTATTCAAATATACAAAAAACATCTTAAAACCAAATGTACATTTTTTAAGAAAACCATATAGCCTGCTATAAAAAAATAAATAATAATAATACAAATAATAATAATAAAGTTGATTCAAAAATAAATATGTAATAGTTACATGAAAAACACAGGATTTTAAGTGGAATGAACTTACCCCTGACATTCCTGCATCTGCTCCACTGTTTCTGGAAGATCTCTGTTGAGGGTCTCCGGAAGGACAAGGTTCACAACAGATGAGGCAATTGTGAGACTTCCCATGAGGATATAAGGAAGAGCCTTATTATAACTACCTGAAAATAAAAAAGGAGCAAAATTCTTCATTATAAAAAGACACCATTTTACTTGAATATAAATAAAACCTCAATAAATGTATACATGTCACTGATGCTATCCAAAGCAGATGTTCTTTTGGACTCATAAAGAATGTCAATGCAGTGATGTCTTATATACATTGTGAGATAATATACTCATCTTCTCACCTAAATATATGACATAAGGAGCTGTGATGCTGCCGATGCGTGCAGCAGAGGAGCACATCCCCATGCCCACGTTCCTGAGTACAGTAGGGTAAACCTCAGCGATGTAAATATAGACGTCAGACGATGCTGAAGGCCATGGTGAAGCCAAACTTTCCAGTCATTTCCAGTGCCAGAGCAACATATTGAAGATCTGAGGAGGAGAAAGAGAGGATGTTGGAAGTGAGTTATGAATGAATTTTCTAATTTCTTTATTTTTAAATACATTATCTATTAAAAAAATGGGTCACATGAAATCATCAAGTTTCTCCCAAGCGGAGCGAACAGAAGTCTTATGCATTAAAGAAATATAAATGATCTCAGTTGGGAATAACTAGCCAAACACTGTCCAATTTGACCTCAGTTCAGATGTTTATTGTCCCTTCTGGGAAAGAGGGACAATAAAGGGCCTGAATACTGTCTTTTCTGGTATCTTATCAGCACCGATTCTTTATTTGAACCTTCTTGAACCCATTACCAGAGGATGACATTATCCAGAGTCTGGCATCTTGAACATCTTGCCACAACAAGTAAATGATACAGGCCATTATAGTGTACACATTTAGCTATGGCACTGTCGTATACATTGAATTATTACATTTGATAATATGTAATCAACTTAGGCATCCCTCCCAAAAACAAAACAAAAAAAAATTAATAAAAATATTCATAACTCATATTCGAACACCTGAATAATTATTCGAATACCTGAATAATTTCGAATATTCGAATATTCGATTAATCGTTCCCATCCCTAGTACGCAGGTACGCATGCGCGGCAAAAATCTGAATTGCATAGCATCACTTGTGTTGAGAGATGTATCCATAGATCTCTTCATTTTGCTCTCAAAGTGCACCAGATTGATGCATTTAACTTCAATATTAAAAAAATAATCTTCCCGCGGGAGCATGCCCCCGGACCCCCCCTAGAGGATGTTAGGTCCACCCCCCACTTGTACAAAAAAAAGCACCCCTGCTTACACCTATATGCCGTGAGCTGGTTATCGAGCCTTCATTGTAACTTCATTGTACTGTGTCTGTGCGTGTGGGGAGTGTTGCCAAGGCCGCCTTAATGCACGGGCTGACCTGGGCTGAAGCCCAGGGGCCTACGGAGATCGGGGGCCTATCATGAGCCAATAAAAAAAGCATTGTTTTGTAATTCGTCAAATGTTATATCACATCATAATGTATCATATATTTCCTTATTTGAGTCAGCTTCTTGAGCCGTATCTGGCCGTGCAACACTCACAGTGTTGCATACTGTATGTATGCAGAAGTATTATTTTAAGCAACACATTAAGTTGACGAAACACTCGAGTCAAATGTAATTAAAGTCAGATCCACTCGTGTCTTGGACGGGGCAGTGATATCATAAACCTGTTAATGTACGCATTCAAACGCTTTTTCTTTTACCAGCTGTATTCACCTTGCAGGTGCAACTATGTGGCTTTTATCCTGGATAAAGTGTTTAAGTCATGGATGTTTAAAGTTTAACTTCTTCATATTTGACTAATATTAAAGTGGACCTATCATGCTATATTTGAATAATATAGTGTAGGACCATACCTATATAAGGCATATTTATACTTTTTTCTTTTCAAAATACCAAACAGATCATGCATTTTAGCCATGCCTCATTTCGCTCAATTTGCACTTTTTTTTAGCTCTGCTCTGCAAGGGCAGATTCAGTGAGAACAGCACCATCTACTGGCCTGGCATATGTACTACAGCGTCTCCAGCGCTTTCGAACGGCAATGGCCGTGGCTGTCTCCTCCTGATTGGTGGAGTTGGCCCAATAGCCGTAGCGCCACCGTCCTGACGTCAGGACAGTGTTCAAATCTGGATCAGTTTTTATCAGATCCGTTGCAGCCCCTTTTTTAGAGATTTGGGTATGGAGGAAAATAGAGAGGGTTGTGTTTTCTGACACTTGGTGAGTTCCCTGGAACACCGGGGACACATATTCATGTATAAAAGACGTACAAAAGTGCATTTTGCATGATAGGTCCCCTTTAAAGTTCACTTCTCATTCAGGAAGTATGACGCTTCGCTATCAGTACGCTTGTCCATGTTTGAGATTGGTCGAATGCTCCAAATACCACCCCTTTCATGTGAACGCGCACCTAACTAGATAGGACACGGCTGGCTTGAGCGATCCACTTGATAACCAGCGTCGTAGTGCAGCTTAGCGAGAGCGCGTATGTTTTGGATTGGGCCAACCGGCTAACTCAAACATATCCAGGTTAGGTTGAACCAGCTTCGTAGTACAGGCCTCCGGTTTTGTTGAGTATGTTATGAGTTTTCTTAGTTGTTTCACTTTGTGCACTTCAACACTCTCACACATACATGTCCATACAATCCTCACCCTGCATTTACACGACTGATACCACTGATATTCACACCTCATGCCTTATGTTAGTTTTGCACTTGATTCATTTGGTTAATTTGAACTACTTGTTTAAATAAACATCTTTTTCTACCCGTGAACATGTTGTGTCTCCTCTTTGTTGTGGCCTTTTGAGCCAGGTCGCAACAACAGGCCACATACAGTTCCTGGATTAAAAAAAAAGAGTTACACAATGAAACAGGCCTACTGTATAGCCTACTGTCCACTTTGCGCCAAATAAACATAAAGTACGATCTACATCTACAGTATGTCAACATGTTAGCTTAGATTACGTTTGTCAAAATATAGCTTTTTTCAGTTTCAACATAATAACGTTTAGCTCTGTCTCAGAATTTATAACGATGACCTATTGACCTGAGTGTGTGTCTGCACCTACTCCATAAAATATTAGGGTGAGCGGTCATCTTATATTTTTCCTGAGGGGTATTTTTATTGCTTATATCAAATCCGCTAAATGTGTCCCTGGAATTATAAATAATAAGATTGTATGTTGCATTGGTCTAATTAGAATTTGTATGAGATCATTTGGTCAATCACACAAAATCAGAAGCTCCAGTTTGACCCATACAGGTGTATCAAAGAACAAATATCAAATCGGATATTTGTGCTATGAGTAATTAATGATGATTTCCACTTTGTACTTGCCGCACAAGACTCTGCAGGAACCAGACAAAAGATCTGCACATATTTAATCTCCCAGCAACTGTAACTGTTCACATTTGATCTATCAGATACCTTTGTCTGGCATTTAAATCTCTGTTAGATTGAAATGTTGCACAGTAAAAATAGCTGGAAGCTTTTAATGAAGTGTGCTGATCTTTAGTTTGATTCCTGATCTTTTAATTCTTTCCTGAAAGGTTTTAAAGATGTCAAGACAACTCTTTACCCTTTTTTCTCTATAATGGCATATCTATTTGGTTTAAAGTCCAAATATAAATCACGGTCCAATCCTTTGTTACAACTACTTTAAGGTCTGCCCTCTGCTTTCCAAGAATAGCAGACCCGTTTGTCAAGGGTGTGACAATAACCAGAAACAATCTTGATCATGGTTAAACATTATCTCAAAAGCTGATTATATGTTACAATAAATATTCTGAGGAAAATTGTTTTGCCAACAGTAACACAATCCACCCACAATTAATTTGACTCCACTGACGCTTTTACATTTGTATATCTTTCTCTCTGTGTAAGACTGTTACAACCTTATGTTGAGAGCAAGCTGTGAAAACCCCAGGTTAAAGATTACACACGTTTGTTTCCCAACTTTTTTGGGACATATTCCATATATTTTGAATATATATATATATATTTGTATATATATATATATATATATATAATATCTGCATGTATATTTTATATTTCGATATTTTATATTTTATATTTTATATTTTATTTTATTTTTCTTTCTATTCTTGTATATTTTGTTTTATTGTAAAATGCCTTTTATGCTGCTGTAACTACAACAATTTCCCAATTTGGGATCAATAAAGTACTATCTATCTCTATCTATCTATCTACATAATGGATGTTCTGTCATTGATTGCTTTACTCCTACCATGACAACAATTTTTAAGGTTAGATAACAACAGAGAAACTTATCTGTTTTTAAACTATAAAATAGATATATGATTTACAGGTAGAGTGGTTTCTTAGTGTTACAGGGTCGTGCACAGACATTGATCGCGGACACTTTGGACTGACAGTGCTATATCGCGCCTGCCAGACAGAATAATTTGAACAGGTTGTGTTCAGGGTGGGATTGACGTGCGTGTTTCCTGCTTGTTTCCTGACTCAGGAGGAAGCCCTGAATGGAGGGCAGGTTGGCGCCATTTCTTTCTGCAGTCCTCACTGTAAATTATAGTCTGTTCCCTATGCTGTTAAATGGCTGAACCAAACCAAACACTGATGCACAAGCATGGGAACAGACCGCATGATTTTAGATTGAATTTGCATCAGTATAAAAAAAGTATAATGCTGATGGCCGGGCACTGAATTAAATATTTTCCATCTCCTGAATAATTGACATAAGCACAACCAATTTCCCTCCTTTCAATTATACAGTGTAGTGGTCAGTTCGGAGGTCAGTCCCCTGTATTGGTAAGCTTTTTATCCCTATAGAAACTGTTGTTGGGTTGTCACATGACTATCATAACTTAATTCATTTAATCTTATCCACTTTAAAAACATGGTTTGGATGCAGTGACTAAAATTAGTAGCATGTGAGCTATTCACTTTTGGTTTACCTTTGGCAACCAATTATTTTCTTGCTTTTTGCGAGTAGATTATGTCTTCTGTTGACTTTTGAAGAGTCGTTAGTGAAAGCCATTAGGTGTCTTCACTGATTAAGGATGATTACCTAATGTTGTCATGTATAAGTGTCCTGGCCTTGCAAATGGGGAGTAAACATTTGCGTCCTTTAGCTCAGTTAAAACATTTCTGATTAGCTTCCTGAAAGCTAATGCGCTCATTAAATACAGGTAAACAGGGTAAAATGTCAGTAATATTTCCTTTAAGCTACCTCAGTTATTTGATAATTTAATAATCTAATGAACCAATATCTTATCAAATATGTGTTAATGTGTGTACATTTCCTAAACAAATATTTGTACAATGGATAGAGCTAGGTTTAAAATGATTGTATTTTTAGGATGTTGGCATAAATCAGCTAGAGATCAATCCTGAAAAACACTGTTCAAACTTTGGGATAATAGAAAGGAATAAAAACTGGAAAGTGTAGTGTATATAAGTGTTACTGATGAATATTAGAAAAAGAAAAAAAATAGAAATACAAAATGGTCCTTTAACAATATACAATATTACATTTGCAAGACACAATAGTGGACACTGTAAAAAAAACTCATATCACGATGAAAATTCCCAGGTTTTATTTGGTTAGATATAATATTAAAGTCCTTTTTTTTTTGTATAACAAGTTTTCTAAAATGTTTTTTTTTGTTTAAATGTGCTCATTAGCCACATCCTAATGCTTACATGTGTTGAATTTATAACAAAGTTAATTATAATAAAACCTCAATTTCTACATTTTTTAAAAGTTTCTTTTTGCCGGTATTGTCACGTCTTAATAGTGTTACTCTGTGGCCTGAGGAGGAACAACTACAGTTATGTACAGTACACCAAAATACTAAATTAAGGAAATACACATGCCAATATCAGTGTTCACAATAGGATTACAATGATCATATTTATGTAACAGACTTATGTGTACTATAAAACTTTGGAACTATGGATATATTTTTTGTAAATAATTGTTTCCTTGTCTACTAAGAATTGTTATATGTATATATTTATTGTACAATTCAAAGACTACATACAGGATTGCTATAATTCTACTGCACTTTTACACAAAGGCATGTTTATGTCATGTCTGCTGTGTGGCTTGAAAAGTCCCAACTGGACTCCTAATGCTACTTATCAACATTTAGAGTACGGGCACGTGTACTTCTTTGGGGTATTTAAAAGTGTGGAATGCTATTTAGAGAAAATACCACTTTCACCAGAGTGGTGCGAGGGCTGGGTGGTCAGATTGGCCACTTTGAAGCTTTTGATCATTTTACTTTCAGTTAATCAAATCAAATCAATGAGAGGGGATTCTCATTCAGTATTTTCACGTAAATAGTGTCCCAATAAAGTCCCATTCCCACAAACTGAGAGACAGTGGATGCAGCAGTAAGGAAAGGGGTGAAAAAGTTATCCCCTTGAAAGAAGTTTTAAAACTCTCTTGGGACTATAGGTATTTCCATTGTGACTTGGTCCCACTGGGGGACCAGCTCACTCGACTGAGAGCTCAAACACTCTGGTACTTAGCTCAAGACTTTAAGAGGGATACCACAGCTCATACACTGAAGAATTTCCCGGATTGCTTTCTCTCTCACGAGAAGGGAAGTATTTTTATATTTTGTATATAGAAAATGGGTGACTATGATGAAGACACTGCATTCCTGGGACAGACTGGTCCTTTTTTCTGGAACACATTCTTCCTTCTCAACACAGTTTTTGTCTCAACTGGATTCAACGGACTTAACATGGTGTTTATCGGGGCAACTCCGAATCATCACTGCCTCATTCCAGAGTTTAACTTAACTGAAGAGTGGACAAATGCCATCATCCCTTTTACGTTAGTAAATGGCAAGGAGGTGAAGAGCCAGTGCAGTAGGTACAGTCTGGACGTGGTGAGAAATATGTCAGCTGAAGGACTTATTCCTGGAAGGGATGTGAATCTCACCGACTTGGCGCAGGAGGGATGTTTAGATGGATGGAACTACAGCAAAGACATCTACCAATCCAACATTGTCACAGAGGTCAGTATGAATGTGCTTGTGTGTGTTTACAGAGTGTCATTAATATGATATTTGAAGTTTTCTTTGCTTTGTTGTTGTGTTTGAAATATGTATTGATTTTTTTACAGTGGGACCTCGTCTGTGATGATCAATGGAAAGTTCCCTTTGCATCCTCAACGCTCTTTGTGGGATACCTCTTTGGATCTCTGATCTCAGGCCATGTTTCTGACAGGTATTTCATCCTTATTTATCAATAGCTTTCCCCTAACGTTTTTATTTAATTGTTCATGTGAAATTACACCATTTTGACCATTTGATCCTCAGATTATATCTGAGGGGTTCTTATTATTTATGTAATGTTAGTGAGTGCTTGAAAAAATACAAAATGAACTATTAAGTTAAGTGAGGTTTTCACACTGTAATGAGTGTTGCTTTTTTAAAATGACAACAGCCCCATCTACTGTTCAGGTCGATCTCCTACAAAAGAGGATTTGCTGTCACTGAGATAGAAGTATCTTGGTCTAGAATAGCAGACATTAACCCTTCTCTTGCGTTAGGTCATACCCCCCTTCCCATGCTATTTTCGGTCAAAATAGACCGGTGTGTTTTGCACAGTGATATCTCTGGAACCCCTTATCCAATTTTGATGGTTGACATCTCATTTGAACAGTCAAAGCAAGTAGAATCAATGGATGACAGACAGAATGACACCAGGGGTGAATTTCATATTATTTTTGGCAGTAAGTTCAAAGATAGTGCTTATTTTACATTACTGTATATTATAAAAATGCTTGCCCTGTAGGCTGTGTTTACTGGAGATGGAAATGCTTTAGTTAGTGTTGTAGCTGAGATTCTTCCCGTTCCAATGATGTATGGGATGTATTGATTTGATACAAGCAAGCCAGTGTTTCATGTCATGGCCCGGACCCACCGGTGGGCCCATCAAGTTCAGCATTCACTGTGATGAATATAAAATAAGACATTGATACTGTTTTTTTCAATGAACATTTATTGAAAGAGAAATATACCATATCAGAACATGTGTGTGTGTGTGTGTGTGTGTGTGTGTGTGTGTGTGTGTGTGTGTGTATAGATGTTTTCCATCTGCAGGATGAACATAATACACTCATACCCATTAATTTTCTATGGCGGTGATCATCAAGTGTATATGTTCAGAGGCCTAGTGTGGAGGATAACATAAGGTATTGAGGCAATTGGATGAAAAACACAATATTTATGATTAAAACAAAAGTCATTCGGTCACTTTTGACCCGAAACGCAAGAGAAGGGTTAATCAGTACACAGTCAATTTCTCTGAGTAAAATTGACTCAAATTGAAGAAAATGTTACTCTAAAAATATTACATTTGGTCCCAACCTATATAGAATAAAATGTACTCTTTGTTCTTTGTATTTTTAGAGTTCATTTTACTCTATTATGTGCTTAGATTTGACTCTGCTTAATGGTTATTTACTCTATGCAGTGTATATTAAAAACAACTCTACTGCCATTTTACTCATAATAGAAGGTAATTTTACTCCCAATCGAACGTCATTTCACTCCAACTAGAAGGTAATTTTACTCCCAATAGAAGGTAATTTTACTCAGAATAGAAAAAATGAACCATAATGATCTTTACAATAAAAAAGGTCAATAAACCAAAGTGCTTAAGGAACATGAGTGGGCGTGTGCGAAGCTGACCATTGAGCGGCCCGACCAAGCAAGGAGGCAGAGGCAGAGAGTTCAAATACAACCCGGTGTGGGCATTTATTCCTCTTTGTGGTACAGGATACACAGCCTCAATATGACTGTCTCACGTGAACACAGTCACCAACTACCAAGACCTCACACACACACACTAACAGGAAAACAGAACCTAAATACACACAGGACTAATCAAATCAACAAGACACAGGTGAGGAGGGAGGAGAAACACAGGGCACCAGGTGAACGCAATCACCAGCAACAGACAAAACGGGAGAGGGAACACTTTTCAAACTAAAACAGGAAACAGAGACAGACAAACTAAAACATAGACAGATTGTGACAAATATATGCATAAATGACATATAATCACATGCTTCCTGTGCAATGTTTTAGCGTGGAACAAATGAATATACTTCGCCAATAATGAAGCTATATAATCCGTAACGGAGACCGAGATCTATGGCCCCAGAGATCACCTCCGTTACAGCGTGGTCATGGTTTAACTCCAATAGAATTGACTCTGCATTTTTGATCGCACTCTAGAAGCTATGAGTAATAAATACACTCCAAAATGATTAAATATCACTATTTCAGAGCAAAATAGTAATTACTCTGGAAAAAATACTCACCAATATTTCCTGTGTAGTAATGTACAAAATGAAATACTACAAGCCGACCTAGAGGACACATTTGTTTTATTATGGTCGTAGATGTTGTTATATGTCAACAGACTGTCAAGTCTGCTGAACTTCATCATCTTAAGGAAGAATTTGAAATAATTTCACCTCACAAGCACGTCCTTTGATTCAATTAAGAATTGTGATTGAGTATTTGATGTTAGTCGTGACATTAGGGTTGTGTTCCTTTTGAGTGTGGAAAACCACAAGGCCCAGGACACACAGCAGCACTCTGTTTAGCCTTTTTGCAGCTCATGGGTCATGTCATTTACTGTGCTGGATTATAATTGTGTGCAATTGCCATCCAGAGTGGGGGTAGGGTTATGATATTAGGGTCACGCAGTGAGATCGCTATCCCTTTAAGAGAGAGAGAGAGAGGGGTGTGGCACGTGCATGTGTGTGTGGGTATGGTAGAGCGAGAGAGCGTGTGTATGTTTCTAGAAGTGAAACGAGGCAGCAGAACAGAAGATATAGGTCTGTCAAGTATTGTGTATAACAGAATAACTAAATAAATGCAATGGCCTCCTAAGAAGAGCTCGCCTCTCTCCAGTCATTTCAGTAAAGTGGGTTATTGAACCTGAAGCTTGTTGCTTCTGTCCTGGGAGACAACAGAGAGTCACCCCCTGTTTCCTCGACTATGGTCTGGGAGCCGACTGTAAAGTTCAAAACAAAAGTCCCTCCTGTCTGTTTTTCCTCTCCCGCTACTCCATCGCTATCAGAACCAGACATATGCCTACTTGGCTCCGAGGCGCCGCGGCCGGCACCGCTGCCGCTCGGTACAGAACTCATCTGTCCTTCCTCCTCATCCTGGTTTACAGGTTTAAAATAACCTGTAAGCTTCGGCATTTTTTGTAATACTTGCTTGTCTCGAAATTCCTTTTCCCTCAACAATTTCCTTTTCCGAGCGCCACTCTCACACTTTTTCTTCTCCGACATTTTCACCTAAACAACCTTCATCTGTCACTCAATCACTCGCATTTTGAATAAGTCACATGTGAAACATATTCTCATTCTGATTGGCTGTTAAGTGGTGCCCACGGGGGTATCTTATAACTTGTATCAATCGCCAGCCACATACATTCAGATCAAATGATGGACAGAACATTTGACGAATTACAAAACAATGCATTTTTTTATTGGCTCATGATAGGCCCCCGATCTCCGTAGGCCCCTGGGCTTCAGCCCAGGTCAGCCCGTGCATTAAGGCGGCCTTGGCAACACTCCCCACACGCACAGACACAGTACACCCGCGACTGTTTCAGTGAAGGCTCGATAACCAGCTCACGGCATATAGGTGTAAGCAGGGGTAAAGTGCTTTTTTTTTTACAAGTGGGGGGTGGACCTAACATCCTCTAGGGGGGTCCGGGGGCATGCTCCCCCGGGAAGATTTTTTTTTTAATATTGAAGTTAAATGCATCAATCTGGTGCACTTTGAGAGCAAAATGAAGAGATCTATGGATACATCTCTCAACACAAGTGACGCTATGCAATTCAGATTTTTGCCGCGCATGCGTACCAGTTATGTGCACCCCTGATTATATTATTGAGGGAGCATTGTCCGTATGGGCTCAGAACAGTCTCATAATACACACATGCACACAGAAGGATTCACACTTGTATTTCCGGATCCACACTTGTGTTTTTCAATGCACACACAAATGTGTTCCGTTTCATAAAATCCAAATACAGAAAAAAGTTTTACATATGTATTTTTGATCCTCACATATTTGTTTTCCGTTTAAAACCGCTGCACCTACAAACACAAACTGCTTTCTGTGCATGGATCGCTGTGCATTCGTGTGTGGGTTTTTTGAGACTCCCCTGACGGTCACCCGATTCGTACTTGTAATTTTTTCTATCTATAGCCAATCAGATGTCTCCTCAATTCTAAGCCAATCACATGAGCGCGCCCCCACGAGGGTAGATTTCTTGCGTTCATGACGTAGCGCTTCATGTACGCATTTTGCGCTGTCCGGAGCTGACAGGTCCATGGAGCCTGCCTGCAGGCGCTAATCTCAGGACACTTCCACTCTCAGTACATTGCCACTTTCCGAGCAGGAAATGCACACAAATACAAGCCTTTATATTATTAAGGTACAGTGCCACTTTCCGAACCATTAATGAATGCTTGTGTACACAAAAACGGCAGGCAAAACCGTTTTAAATGTGTGTTTCCTGTATGGCGAATACAGCTGCTTTATTTATGTCTGTATGAAGTTGTTGTGAGTGTGGAGGGAGCAGCTACAGGTTAGCTTAGCCTAATCGATCATTGCACTACGAAGCCAGTGCTAGACAGTGAACTGTCAACGGGGGGAGCCCCGCCGGTCATTATCGGCCGATATTCACTCTTAATAGTTTGATCTGTGCTCTCTATAAAGGCCGATCAGGAGAGCTGGATCTGATCGATATGGACATAAACGCGAGTGAAGTTTTAGCGAGCTGCATGAGAAACTGACGGGCTGTCAGGAGAGAGGGAGGGAGAGAGGAAAAGAGATGATCCTCCCGTGTTATTAGCCATATCCGGTCATAGTCCGGTAATTACCTGCTAACGGAAACGCTGCTACACAATTCTTCTTCTTCTTATTATTATTATTGAAACATGACCGGTAAGTTTCAAATTTGTCCGGTAAAATAAATTCTGTCTGCGGAAACCCTGCTCCGGACAGCGCAAAATGCGTATATGAAGTGTCATGAACGCAATAAATCATAGGCTACCCTCGTGGGGACGCGCTCATGTGATTGGCTTAGAATGAAGGAGACATCTGATTGGCTATAGATAGAAAACATTACAAGTACGAATCGGGTGACCGTCAGGGGAGTCTCAAAAAACCCACACACGAATGCACAGCGATCCATGCACAGAAAGCGGTTTGTGTTTGTAGGTGCAGCGGTTTTAAACGGAAAACAAATATGTGAGGATCAAAAATACATATGTAAAACTTTTTTCTGTATTTGGATTTTATTTACATGTATATGAAACGGAACACATTTGTGTGTGCATTGAAAAACACAAGTGTGGATCCTGAAATACAAGTGTGAATCCTTTGGCGGATCATGAAATACAAATGTGAATCCTTCTGTGTGCATGTGTGTATTATGAGACTGTTCTGAGCCCATATGTCCGGGGCTACAGAAAAAACATTCGGGGCTTTAGGCAACGCCACTGTCATGAACTCAGAAATGTGCAGTTTGCAGTTTTATCACATCACTAGAATAGTGGACTCTGGATTAATACATAAGCAGAATACCATTTTAAGCCACATCTGGAAAAAGTTGCTGTGTTACTGATGTTCCCTTGAGACAAGCAAAGAAACATCTGAAATGTACTTTCTGTCATGTTTTTAATATTCATTAGTTTAGTATTTTAGTGCTTAGAGTGTGCTACAGTGCAGTAAAGAATGATTATATCATATGTGTGTTTCACCAGATAAAGTGAAGCTACATATTAAACAGACTCAGTTTCCTAAAGGCTTAGCAAATAGACCCTTGCACAATCACCAAACTGACCTCAAAATTATTTAGCAATAAACTTTATTGCTTTCGAGGAATAAGGGAGAGTAAAATGCACACTTGTGTGTGTTCTACACTATAATGGCCTGTATCATTTACTTGTTGTGGCAAGATGTTCAAGAAGCCATCCTCTGGTAATGGGTTCAAGAAGGTTCAAATAAAGAATCGGTGCTGATAAGATACCAGAAAAGACAGTATTCAGGCCCTTTATTGTCCCTCTTTCCCAGAAGGGACAATAAACATCTGAACTGAGGTCAAATTGGACAGTGTTTGGCTAGTTATTCCCAACTGAGAGAATTTATATTTCTTTAATGCATAAGACTTCTGTTCGCTCCGCTTGGGAGAAACTTGATGATTTCATGTAAAGAAATTAGAAAATTCATTCATAACTCACTTCCAACATCCTCTCTTTCTCCTCCTCAGATCTTCAATATGTTGCTCTGGCACTGGAAATGACTGGAAAGTTTGACTTCACCATGGCCTTCAGCATCGTCTGACGTCTATATTTACACCACTGAGGTTTACCCTACGGTACTCAGGAACGTGAGCATGGGGATGTGCTCCTCTGCTGCACGCATCGGCAGCATCACAGCTCCTTATGTCATATATTTAGGTGAGAAGATGAGTATATTATCTCACAATGTATATAAGACATCACTGCATTGACATTCTTTATGAGTCCAAAAGAACATCTGCTTTGGATAGCATCAGCGACATGTACACATTTATTGAGATTTTATTTATATTCAAGTAAAATGGTGTCTTTTTATAATGAAGAATTTTGCTCCTTTTTTATTTTCAGGTAGTTATAATAAGGCTCTTCCTTATATCCTCATGGGAAGTCTCACAATTGCCTCATCTGTTGTGAACCTTTTCGTTCCGGAGACCCTCAACAGAGATCTTCCAGAAACAGTGGAGCAGATGCAGGAATGTCAGGGGTAAGTTCATTCCACTTAAAGGAAACCTATCATGCTATATTTAAATTATATATTGTAGGGCCATACCTATATAAGGTATATTTATACGTTTCTGTTTTCAAAATACCAAACAGATCATGCATTTTAGCCATGCCTCATTTCGCTCTATGTGCTGTTTGCTGTCTGATTCTGCTGACCACGCCCCCCTGCAGGAGAGGTGAGCCGTGCTCTGATCAGCTGCTGGGCTGTCAGAAGAGGGGGAGAAAAAGACATCTCCGTCCTCCGTGTTTTATTATATAGAGTCATTATTAATTTGTTTTAAAGCTCAATAAATAACAAAGAAGACCTTTGACCGGCACTTTTCTAATTTTGTCCGGAAGATTTAAACTTTAACGGACATCTTGACCGGCGAAAGTAACTGAAACTGAAACTCTGCCGCACGGTCCCCTCGTTCCTTGGAAGAGGCGGAGAGGTGGGTGTTTGTCATCTGCTGGTGGACTAACCGGAGAGAATTACAGTGCTTGCCTCGGGGAGGGAGAAAAAAAGCCACAGCGGAGAATAAACAGAAGGGTAACCATGGTAACTATGGGCGGGAAGTCTTCTTCGCTGCTTTTGTGGCAGACTACAGCGCCACTTACAGGCCTGGCATATGTACTACAGCGTCTCCAGCGCTTTCGAGCGGCAATGGCCGGCCGTGGCCCAACCCCACATTCCCCTGATAGGTGGAGAGTTGGCCCAATAGCCGTAGCGCCACCGTCCTGACGTCAGGACAGTGTTCAAATCTGGATCAGTTTTTATCAGATCCGTTGCAGCCCCTTTTTTAGAGATTTGGGTATGGAGTAAAATAGAGAGGGTTGTGTTTTCTGACACTTGGTGAGTTCCTTGGAACACCGGGGACACATATTCATGTATAAAAGACGTACAAAAGTGCATTTTGCATGATAGGTCCCCTTTAAGGGGAAACTCTTTATACCACTCTCACTGATTCATAATAATAATAATAATAGATTTATTTTGTTAGCGCTTTTACAGGTGCTCAAAGACGCTTTACAGATATAGTGAAAAGAAAAGAACAACAAATACATATATATAGTTAAAGTCAAATTAAAATCAAGCAATACAAAAACAATCACACATTAAAAGCCAGATTGAAGAGGTGAGTTTTTGTAAGTTTTTTGAAGGTGGTGAGGTCAGTGCAGTTGGCTTCTGATTAGCGGAGGCAGCGGGAAGGGGTGTGGTGGTGCAGCAGGTCTGTGAGGTGTTGAGGGCTTTGTGAGTAATGAGGAGGACTTTGAAGTCGATTCTTTGTCGGACGGGGAGCCAGTGGAGGTTCTGGAGGACGGGAGTGATGTGGTCTCGGGAGCGGGTGTGGGTGAGGAGGCGGGCAGCATTGTTCTGGATATGTTGGAGTTTATTGATCAGGTTGGATGGTATGCCGTAGAGCAACTGGTGGTTCGCGACCCAAAAGTGCGTTTCGAGTGGGTCGCAGATGTGTGAGTGAAGAAAAAAAAAATTGAAAAACAAAAATTATTAAACAATTTTTTTGTTTTTTTTGTTTTGGGGAAAATGTCACATTTTTATTTTGAAAGCCCGATTTTCTAACACTGTGCATGCAGTAGGCGTTGGACTGGAAGTACCGGAGACCTTAAACGGTTTTGAAAACTTCTGTCACGTAGTGATCATCTTCTCAATAAAACATCTTTGCTGATGTTTTTTCGAGTCTTCTGGCCAATCAGAATCAAGATTGTTGCCGGAAGTCAACTATTCTTTATACATCCATGGGTACAACTTCAGATACAAATGAACACATAATGAAATATGACCCCCGGTTTGATGATTGACAGCTCACAGAACAATGGGGGCTATCTACCCTACCCACAATTTAAAGTAATTCACACAACAAAGTGAAAAACAAACAATGGCATAAAATATTATTAATATGTCGGGTAGTAATAGATTTATTTATTTTCTTCTCAGAGTGTACCAGAATGTGTAGTTTACAGTATATGTTAGTATTTCTAAAGATCTCCCCCAGAGCCCCTTCTGGGGTTGGGTTTTCAGCATGTCTGCCTTTTTATGTTATACAGTTCAGCTTTGATTCCATCATCTCATTAAACCTTCTTTAAGTTAGTTCTGTGAAGGGATATAAGGGATATATGCACTGTACTTCACTTTAATTAATATTGTACGCTGAAAAGCGTGTATATTACAGCACGATTTTTTGTTGTATAGATTTGAGTGGTTCAAATTTCGGGTCGCGATTTATTGACAAAGGAAAAAGTGGGTCCCGAGGCCTGACCAGTTGAGAACCACTGCCGTAGAGGATGCTATTGCAGTAGTCGAGTCGTGATGTGATGAATGCATGAATCAGGGTTTCAGTAGCAGAGGAGGAGAGTGATGGGCGGAGACGGGTAATGTTTTTGAGGTGGAAAAAGGCAGTCCTGGTGATGTGATTGATGTGGTGATTGAATTTGAGCTGACTGTCGAAGATGATGTGAGGGGGGGGGGGGGGGGGGGGGGGGGGGGGGGGGGGGGGGGGGGGGGGGGGGGGGGGGGGGGATAGAGTGTTGCTGTCAATGGTGAAGTTGACATTCTGGATGGTTTTGGTATGGGATGGGGGGCCGATGATGATGATGTCTGATTTGGCACTGTTCAGTTGGAGATAGTTTGTTTGGATCCATGCTTTTATTTCTGAGAGAAAGTTGGTGAGAGTGGAGTGTGTTGTGGGGATGATGGTTTTTGTTGAGATATAAAGTTGGATGTCATCGGCGTAGCAGTGAAATTGAAGGTTGTGGCGACAAATGATTTTGCCAAGGGGGAGCATGTAGAGGATGAAGAGGAGGGGGCCAAGCACCGAACCCTGGGGGACGCCTTGGGACAGAGGAGCAGTGGAGAAGGTGCAGTTATTGATGTTGATAAACTGATGTCTGTCGGTAAGGTAGGATTTCAGCAGGAGAGTGCAGTGTCGGTGATGTTGAGTGATGATTCGAGGAGGGACAGCAGGATGGTGTGGTTGATGGTGTCGAATGCTGCGGTGAGGTCGAGGAGGATGAGGATGTTCAGGTTGCCGGAGTCAGAGGAGAGGAGGAGGTCGTTTGTGATTTTAAGAAGAGCTGTTTCGGTGCTGTGTTTTGATCGGAAACCGGATTGAAATGGCTCAAAGTGGTCATTGGAGCTGAGGGGGGATTTTAGTTGTGAGGCAATGACACGTTCAAGTATTTTTTTTGATTGCTTTTATCTTCAATGAAGAGCAAATAGATGTCGAAATTGGTTACTATATTGCTGTTATTTATATTTTCATGTTACAGTATATGATGCATGTTGCACGTTTGAAAGCTTTGTGCTCTTTCACATGAAGCACAAGACTGTTTGTAGTGTCAGGAGAAATGTAAAGTCCAACATGACCTTTAATAGCACTGCTGTTAAACTGTTGCTAAATCTTCTGTTAATGTTTAAACAGGGGAAGATGGAAGAAAGCAAAGGAAGATGAAAATGGAGAGAGCGCAACTGATTATCAGAATAAAGAATCCAGGTTATAGTTGTGATTTGTATTTGTATTTTTCTTTATACTCACATGATTGCTCAATAAATCAAATCAAATCAAATCAGGTTTTATTTATATAGCACATTTAAAAGCGATTTTTGGTCGAGCCAAAGTGCTGTACATGTAATAAAAACACAATTACTACAAACACAGTAAACGACAATAAATTACAACAGATATATCTTAAAAACAAAATAAAAATAAAACACACAAAAGTCAGGAGTCGTGCTCCGCTCTAACTAGAAAGCCAGAGAGAAGAAGTGTGTTTTTAGTTTAGATTTAAAAAACCCTAGGGTCTGGGCCGACCTCACATGGAGGGGCAGAGTGTTCCAGAGCCTAGGGCCAGCTGCTGCGAAGGCTCGGTGCCCTCTGGTTTTTAGCCTGGTCTTGGGCACTACCAGCAGCAGCTGGTCAGCAGACCTTAAAGCTCTGGCTGGGGTGTAGCGCTGGAGCAGTTCAGCTATATAGGCCGGAGCCAGCCCATTTAGTGCTTTAAAAACAAATAAAAGGATTTTAAAATCAATTCTGAACCGAACTGGAAGCCAGTGTAGTGAGGCCAGAATAGGGGTGATGTGGTCACGCTTTTTGTGGCCAGTCAGCAAACGTGCAATAAGATGTTGTTTTAAATAAAGTTACTTTTATCATTTATTGTGTGTAATTCAGTTTGATATATTATTGTATGAAATGTCCACCTAACTTATTGTGAAGCACGATGTCAAGCCATTTTTATAAATTGAACATTTTGACACAGGAAATTGAAGACTGCATGTTTATATGTATTATAATTAAGATTGAGGAGCTTCGTTGTGTTTGTGAAAGCATTCTCTTCAAATAGCCTTTATAAATGGTTAAGTATCAGATCACTGCATGGGAATCCATCATAACAAGATTCAATGAGACATAAAGATAATGCATGTTTTAGCACAGATGTTGCAGTCATGTGTAGTCATCTCATTCATTCAGGTAGATTGATGCCAAGTCAAATATAATACATTAGTCTTTAATTATATGACATCTCCTCTTGTTTATCAGCAAAAATCCAGTGGACACACATGTTTAACACCGGAGAGCCTATTTTGTGACTGCTGGTATTTATTCTTACAGTTTCCCCAAAAAATATGTGTTTTCACATTTACATTTCCATTTAAAATGATGTACAATATCATACACAAATTGCTAGAAAGTACAATCATACTTTTATCAGTGCATCACCAGAGGCTGTTTTATAAAAGTAACGCTTAAGCTAATATAGCAGCCATTTAACAGTAAACTGGCGGCACCATGCTTTCACTTTTAAATGTTTTCATTCTATATTTTAATACAAATATCTGAATGAAAATAAAAACCTTTTGGTGTATCTCGCACTATCCTTTTTATTATATCTACACTATGCTTTAAATAGATAGGGTAAACACCATAAAGACGTGTCATCTGTTTCCGTGGAAGTTACACAGTCATTTCACTTTCAGTTCAGTGTAAACAGGACACTTAGACATTTAAAAAGCGCTGTGCATTATTTTTTTACAATTGAATATAAGACAATCCGTGTACTTTTTTGTAAAATGTTTAGTGGCACCGTCCACTGTGGAGTGAAGGGGATGTTGGTAACCGGACCTCAGCCTGGCTCAGCTGCTCTGAATAACGTTGCCCATTTCGCCTGAAGGCTTGACTAAAGTAAAAATGAAAGCAGTGCAGCACCAACCGCTGCTTCTTTGTTCCAGTTGAGTTATCCAACGTGTACCTCATTTCTAGATGGATCTTCCTTCAAAGCATCACCTCCATATGGAATAATGCGATGGCTGCTTAACTAAAGGTGAGTTTTCTGTTCTTTATTTAATCTAAAGTGTGAAAATTCGCCTTGTTGCCATATGGAAATATTCCATGTGTTATGATGTTTACAAAAAGCAAGTAGCCTAATTCAATGTGATGTAAAAGGCATAGCAACACTGCATTGATAAACAATAGTGTTTACTGTTTACTATACACTTCTTGAGTTTTTCTATTTCCTTCTCTTTTCAACAAAATCATGTGTGAATGAGAAAGTGAAAGCGAGGAACGAAAACCAGATTATATGACAATGATTTACAGCATCAGCTGCATCATCGTCTGTTTTATTTCTATTTTCTTTCTCTGTGACGACCCCTGCCTTGCTATCTCCTGTTGTGTGTGTGTGGCCCTTTAATGTTCTCCCTCTGTTGTGTCAGCGCTGATTGAGGACACCACACAATTACCCTGCAGAGCTGAATAAGAGTCATGGTTAACAGACAGGAAAGTCATCTTCTAAACTAGGGCAGTGACTTTTGAACTACTTTGAACCCTACAGGCCTTTCATATAACAGGATTGCGAACCTTTGTTCTAAACAAGTATCACCACCATGCTGTATATCATAAACGAAGATTGACTTGATGACTTGACGTTCCCACAGAAAAAGCCCGCCAAATATAAAATAGAAGGTGACTTGTGAAGTGATTTGAGTTACATCATACGGATGCTTGAGCTTTAGGTATGCATTCGTCTTGTTCCTTGGAATATGTTTTGATGTTTAATGCCTCTGTTATCATCAGTTACCAGACAAGATGTGTACTGTATCACAGTAAGGCATCTTACTCATTGTTATAACTCAACAATGAATTATAACTTCATTGTTGAGTTATAAGGCGCGTTCACACCGCAGTACTTTTCCCACTTTAGTTCATGAGAACTTAGTTCATGAGAACTCTTTAGTTCTCATGATCTAAGTACAGATCGCGTCCACACCGGAATAAGTTCCTGGGGAAGGATTATGCAAATGAAGCCACTGACGTCATGCTTCTTCTTCTTCTGCTTTGGGTTTACTGGCAGGCCGCAAACAACTTCACGGCATATACTGCCACCCGAAGTCCCCGGCCGGAAGTCCCCGGAGTTGGGGACTGGCTTCAGTAGAAGCTGCTGGGATTCCCATAGCTTCTACTGAAGCCTTCCGAGTATATCGCCAGAACGCCGAAACCTCCTCATCTCCACCGCTCCCATGTTTTCTTTTGTGTTGCCATAAGTTAGTCTCTCTGCGTTGGGCTAATGCTAATGCTAATAATGCTAATGCGAGGATAATAAAATGGCGGCTTCACAAAACTTTTTGGGAGTTTTACGGGGCGTGGTTTGCATTCCGCCCAGCCAATCAGACATAGGAACCTTTTTCTCCCACGAAAGTACCTGCTCTCTAGCAGGGACGGAAAAGGGGGTAAAGTTCCGGCTCTTTTTGGTGTGAACGCGATATTTCGGAACTATATCGGAACTAAAGTGAGAAAAGTACTGTGGTGTGAACGCAGCTATTGCTATCAAAAGCAAGTTGGAAATTATTTTTCCTTTGCAATATGTTTTCTATGGGGTATAGTGGTTGATATAGTGGTAAATCACGTGACTTACGAAAAGTCATTGAATGCTGTTTATCATCTGGCCATAGAGTGGTGCTGCTGGCAGGGGATGCTGATACATTTCTAATAAACCGGCCTTGAGCTAGGAAATCTTCTTGGTTTCTAACCTCCACCATCCCTCCCTGCCTTTGCAGTTGCCGCTTTGAAAGAAACTATAACTTTGCTTTTTCTGTCAATAGGGTCAGCAATTCAAAAGTTAATCAGTATCAAACCCTGATTGTCTAACAGCACCAGGCACCAGAAAGTAAGCAGTCACTACCTGGTTCAATCAATCAATCAGAATGCTTAATTTATTCCGGGGGGAAATTATGTTTTATTACAGGTGCACCATATTGGACTAAAGTCAATAACTATTTATACAAACATAGGAAGTAAGAATAAAAAAGTGCAATGAAAGTAGCACTGGGATGCGGTGTCTTAAGCACAGGAACAAGGTAGAGCGTCCTCCACAGCACAGAGACCCTCTGATCACTCAGGCTCATGGTGAAGACGTGGTGAAGCTCGATGGAAATGTTCTCATTAGATATATCCTGGTACAGCCATGTTCTCATTATCAAAGTAAACTGCACTCCAAGTATTACATCTGACTCCAGGCTAACGCCGTTAGCTCGTCGATTTTACCAGCCAGTGATTTTTACATTACATGTATCATAATACTTCATATGGCTGGTCACAGACATTTCTTTTACAATGATAATTAGCATTATGGAGCACTATGATACAAATATGGCCTTAATAATTTTGGAACAAATTAAATTGTGCGTGCGCTCTTTGCAAGCTAAGTAAAATTACAAATATCAAAACAGAGCTTTAATATTAAAACACTGCACTATTTTCTTTTTGAACAACATTGAAAAGCACAACATTTTCACTAGACAAATGTTGCACAGTTGGCATGTTTGTTGTGACACCATACTGCTTTGTCAAAAAGCTATTGGATCTGTTATCAATATCTTTGTTTAACCTTTGGAATATATAACCTGTAAATGCAATAAAAAACTCAAAAAAGCATAACAATGTTGCTGGGAGAACTTCCTGACTTGATTGACTTGCTCTACATTGCGATCTTTTTTAGTATTATAAGTACTATAAGGGTATCTTGTTTATAGTTTATACATGATTGTTTCCCTGACAGCTATGTCTAGGGTATTGAACATTGTTTGTTCCTCAGCAGGAAAGATGTTGTTACAACAGCAAAGGGATGGTGCACGGAAGGCAAGAAAATAAGTACGTAGGCAACATTAAATATAAGAGGCTAAAACCAAGCGGCAAACTCTGGGGAAGAGCCGGGACGCCAATGCGGAAGTGCCACAAACTGCAGTTCATATATTGGCCGATAGGCGCTGACTGCAGAAAGGAGCAATTTCCATAGAGCCCCATGTTAAAATGCCCAATTTCACAGCCTAAAAAAACATGTTTCTACCTATGGATCCAATAAATATTATTATGAATATAGTTAGATTCCACCTTCATGATTATGGATCTGTGAGTGAATTGTTTTCTAACACGACCCTTTTATTTATATTAGGTCTTAAAGTTGTTGCATAAATTAGGGCGTGGTCACATTGAGTGACAGCTCTGTCAGGTGACTGCTGCTGTTAGCTTTTTGTCTCTCTGCTAGCTGCTCCGTCCGTGAAGCTACAGGGACTCTGCCTGGTCAGTTCATCCAGGGAACACAACTTGATCCCGGCCGTGTTTGTTTGTTCTTCATGCTTATATATCGGACTATTGTGACTCGCTCTGCGGTTAAAACAGACGGTGCATGAATGCCGTTTTGCGGTAAGTGAAATTCGAGTACTTTATTTATGTGTTTATGATTTTAATCAGCTACGTAATGAATGTTAAGGCTTGCTAGCGTGTAAGCGAGTGGTAGCTACATCGGTGCTAACGATGCTAATCGTATCCTCCAAGTTAACTTAAAACCATAGACTGTATATATAAAGGTTAAAATGAAATAGACAAGTGTTAAGCGTTAAGTGAGATAGTACTGTAGAACAAAAGGCTTCTGTTTGAGGTTGATAAAATAAGGTCATCCTTGTAACTTAGAGAGATAATTTATTATGTAGGTAGGAACTGTATGCATCGCTAAGGTTAATTTAAATTGGCTATGCTCAAGTATGTAGACAAGCTAACGTCGAAGTAGTGTATGTGAAATCAACCTCACAATAAGATGTGTGTATATTACAATTATTAATGTCATATTTCAAGATGATTACTTAGATATTACAATATGGTTGGTTGAGCTGGAGTTCATTATTGAGCTTACACGTTAACGTCACAGTCATCTGAAGAACGAACCCAAACGTTGTTGTTTTTATTAATTGCATTACCAAATTGGTATCAAATAAACAGTAAGCATTGGTAACACAACTTCCAAAGTTACAGTAAAATAAAAAGGAACCTGACTCGGACAATACACAATCCAACATGTTCAACAGAAGAGAATAAGTTATATTGTTTGTACACATGGTTCTTTACATATATATCTGTTTGTTTAAAGTTTCCAGGTGATGCAGACAGGATGGACCAGAGACTGAGAGACAGAACTGGACTCCTCACAGCAGTGAACTTCAGCACAGGTACAAATACTCTTTTTTTCATACTGTACAAAGAATCAAGAAAGATATTGGTTTAAATAAATGAAGTATTGACTTTAATACACTGATATACATTCCATTAAACAATACTAAATACTAGATCACCTACACATCAGTGAAGTTGAGGGGTTTTTCCATGCAAAGGGTTACATCTTAACAAGTTAACTAATTTAAGGTATTGAAGGCAAAGCTATTAGTGACAACTGCTATTTATCTCTCAATATTGTCTGTAAAAAACGTGGTAAAAGTTATGATTTCAGTGAGAGAACAGAGCAAGCTTCTACAGTTGCACTAAGTTTTGATAACAGTTAAATATTATTTTGATAATAAAATATATTTCAATGTTGATGAATGTCATAAGGTTCATTCATAATCTGATTGTCTTTGTAGCTCACTGTTGAAATAAAATAAAACATTACAATTACAAAATAATTATATCTACAGCCCCTAAACACAAGCACACCTCTTTCATAAATAACACACTTGTTCTGCAATAATATGTTTTATGTTTCCTGTAATTTTTGTTAGGAAAGGACATGCCTGAAAGACACGACTCAACATTTTCTCCTTCTCCGAGGGTCAAGAAGAACATCCAAGAGGAAAATTAAAAGCTGATGTTATGAGATTTTAAGACGAGTACAGGACATTCACTAAGAAACTACTTTTATTGTGAAGTCAGCTGATCGAATGCACCTATTTCCACATCTACACTCCATCACCTGATTAATTCTATTTGCCTCACTTCATGAGCTTCACAACACCTGTACCTTGTACCGCAGAGTTTGCAACGTCACAAATAAATGGGGCCACTCTTCAGTCAGATGTGAATGTGTAATCTAACATTTTCAGTAAGAATAATGGACAAAAGGAGTGCAAATACAAATTCAATTTATTAAAATCTGAACCAAAAGTTAATCAAACATGTTTTAAATAAAAAAGCACATATGGACAGAAGGTGTAAACCTATTAAATGTATAAGTAAACACATTTAGTCAAATAAAGTGACAGACAAGGCCTGTGCAGTTGGTATCAGCTATGCCCAGCATGGGCTCCTCCATCAGGCCTGGTCCTCCTCTCAGTCCTCTCCAAACCAACAGACTGGACGTCCATCACACGGAGGTTTCTCCCTGAAGTCTCGCAGCTCTCTGGACACCACGCTGTCTCAATCCGTCCACACTGAATATGAGTGGGGGAAAATGAAAATAATAAATGCTTTAGACAATAAGAAATATAAAGTTGACTGTTGAGTTGCTCAGTTTTTTTAGATTGTCAATACTATTACTGTATAACTAATATCTCAGGTTAAGAGGCACCTTCAAATAAAGATTGGTCTTTAAATACATTTTGTCTTTTGAATTGTTTGTCTAAAGTCAAGGATCTAGAACTGGTACTTGTAGTTTTAATGATACAGTCTGGTTATAATGCTGTTTGGAGGAGGCCTCACAGGTAAGAGCACTAACTAGCTATCATCACATGTACCTTAGCTTAACTTAAATGTATTAAACGTATAATTAAGTGATAGCAAAATATAAATAACTAATGTCATGCAAACATATTAATATGTGCTTGATTCCAGTGTTGCATTTAGCACATTGCATACAAACGTTAAGGGATTTTAAGATTCTGAAGTATTATGCTAAAAACTCAATAACTTAGATTATTATTTATAGTTTTGCTGAATAGTTTCATGTCCGCTTACCTTAGAAACGTAAAATGTGACGGCAGATGGGGAAGCATGTTAGCTTAGCTTCTTAGCTTGAGCTAGCTCTGTTACTTCCCAGCTGGAGGCAGAAGGTCCCGCCTCGGCGCCTCTTTGCCCTTATTTGGAGCAGGCGGGAGTTAGACTCAGACGTCACTGTCGAGCCGTTAGTGGCCGACTCCGCCTACTAAGGGCTTCTCGGCAACTCTGCAGAATCCTATGGGTGACGTCACGGACCCTACGTCCATTTATATATACAGTCTATGGCTAAAACACGTCAAATAAAAACCAATGACTCAACAACCATGGAAGAAATAAGTAGCAGTAAAAAAGATAAGTTAACTAGCACAGGTAAAAAAAAAAACTATAAATAAATGATGGTAGTAACAAAAGTCCTAAGAGGGATAGCTTAAGAAATATTGTAAAACTCTCTCTTTTTTAATCTTAGCATTGGCCTAGTACATGTGCGTGGCTAGCTCACAGCTTTGGAGAGGGCAAACCGGTCTTTTATTCTGTTGCAGCAGAAAAAAACCTGCAAAACATTGGAGGGGACAGTTAAGGCCCCTCCAATGAAAACGGGTTCCTTGTCGCCCAAAGTCAATTTGGTGTGTCCCGAACCCTCGGCCGTGACACGCCTTATTTGGCCTTTCACGGTCGACACAAGCTATCGGGCCAAGAAACCACTCTGATCAGCTGTTCAGCTAGCAAATGAGAAGCGAAACGGAAGTGAGGGACGTAAACAAATGATTTAAGGCACAGGACAGCAGCTAAACACCAGCAGGTGATACTTAAAGACATCAAACATAGCCCTTAAATGTCCTCTCTTACCTCCCACACATAGCAGGGACATCTCTGATATCGGCGGGAGCGTCCCCGGCTGTCCTCTGCTGAGAGCTCCGTGATTTGTTTGGTCAAGTCCGGTTTTTCATCTCATCGTAAATTTAGCAAGAAGTGGCCATTATTACATTGCTGACTCAATAAACTACACACCCGCCAGAACACTGCGATCATCAGATGCAGGTCTATTAACTGTGATTTTATAGTATGTCTGCACTTTATGTGCTCATTTCATCATTCATGTATTTTTATATTCTAAAACATGTTTTCGATGGACGAGAGTGAAAATGGAACGCACACGCTATTTGTTTGTTTATATCAGTCTGTTCTTCTTCTCTGTCTTCCGGTTGTTGCCTATTTTGAATGACGAATACACACTACCGCCGCCTGCTGGTAAGGAGAGTTATTGCCACTCACGCATGCGCAGTTCGTACGTGCTCGGCTGAAGTCTTTGCGGTGATTTCCAGTGCGACACGGCCAAGACGCAGGAGAAGTCGTCGATGGAACTGTCGGTGTCGGGTGTCGGTGAGTTCTCTGGTGACTGCCTGGTGTGTCAGGGCCTTTAGGATAATGATATGAAGGATTACGATGAGACAATTGCTTTTTCTGGGTCACCGGGGATGTTTCCAGCAGGTTGTCTTCTTCCTGCTCTGTGCCAGCATCGTGCCCAATGGATTGGCGTTTTCTCTGTTGTCTTCCTGACAGACATTCCCAGACACCACTGCCTGATTCCTGAGGAAAAGCTGACTCAAGATTGGTGCGATGCAATCATCCCGATAGAGGTGATTTAAAAAATGAAGAATCTACTATTTTACAGTTTTAACGATCAAATGAATAGCTACGATTTTCTTTTTTCTCTGCTGAATGAAGCTGAAAAAAGCTCATAAAGTGATGAGTTAGTCTAGGGTAGTCTAGACAATATTATCTTCACCTGAACTTCTCTAATATACTAACCGGTATCAGTATGTTGTTACTTCGGCAATCGGCATCATTTTGAAACGTGTATTACAATTAAATCACGGTCAAATATGTTAATCTTGTTGTAGTTGTAGCCCCCTTGCCAGCGATTCTCTAGTTTAGCAAACTCAGCCCGACTGAGCCCTGTTTGTTGGCCACGATAGAACCACGATTTTGTCGGGCCAGAAAAGAGGTGAAAAAGTACCCCCGGGCCGGAACTAGGCCTAGTGGAAGCAATATTCAAACATTTCCTTTTTGCTGACAACCAAATAATGGTTTCTTTATTTGCATTTTATCCCAACAGCTTGTAGTCCCCGTGCATAACAAGAAAACAACATTCATAACTTGCTGTGCTTGACGAAAGTCGATTGATTGTCTTAAAAATTGCTTATATAAACATTGTACTATTAATTGTATATAATTCATACCGGTTACTGTTGTTCCTAATCAACATTACCTTCTGGTAATTGCAATCTGTATAAATCGATTTAATTACATTTTTTATGAGAAGTAACATTGAAGTAATTAAAGCTCGACCAATACATTTTGGAGTATTTGTACATGCACTTTATGAATGTTATCACAAATCACATACTGTAGATCAGGGCTCTCCAACACGTCGATCGCGAGCTACCGGTAGCTCGCGGGCAGCTTTTCAGTAGCTCGCCGCTCGATTATCGATTATAGTAGTGTAGTAAGGTTGCTTATTGATTTTTCGGCCGCGGCTGGACAATAAGGTTTTTTTATTTTAGAATTTTTTCTGTCACACGAATATCAAATGGTCGGTGACGCAGAGCTCAAGGAACAGACGTGACAGCAGCACAGCGACAACACACACGGAGCAGTCTGCTTTCTCCACCAGCACCAGTCCAGAACCAACAGCAGAATGACCCGCTCTGAATCAGGCCCTGTCGCTGCGGCTCAGAGACACACAGGCAGGGATTTGTGTTTTTTGAAAAACACTCGTTATCGTCATGTCAGGTTTTTGGTGGATTTAATCAAGTCTTGGATTGCAGAGTATGAATGTCCTCTTGCTATTTTCAGTTGATAAATACTTGTGTAAAGTTTGTGAAGGCAGGAGGAAAGCTTCCGCGATCACCGTCTCCTCTCCGTTCCTCCAAACCCCGCCCCCTCCCTGAAAATAATGAGTGACAGGCTGATAGTGACCCGATAGAAACTTTATTATTCACTTAATCACTGATTGAGATATGTTGAAGCTAACTTAATCTCATACATTCATGGGATTTATGTAACAGTAAGACAGAGAATGTAAGTGTGCACCCACATGCACTATTTTTGTTTTTATAATGCTGTTGTAAATACTCCTGTTGTCTGCTGTGTTCAGACTTAAGTCACGTGTGTGATGCCACATTCAAGACATTCAGTGTCTTTTTTTTTTTAACAGAAGACCGTTGCTAGAAGCTGCAGCTAGACTGCTGAAGTATTAGTTTTTTGTTTTTGAGGATGGAACCATTTTCACACACAGATATAGGGAGGCTAGACCTATACAATTGATTTATTATGGTTTATAATTTAATGTCAAGACGAAGAAGAAGAAGAAAAAGATGGCTGAACAACTGTTCAGTGTCAATCCTGTGGAGATCTCCAAAATAATGTTCAGCTTAAGTCTCAGCAAAACTCACAACATTTCTGGAGCCTTGTAGACCCTGAAAACTATAGAACATTCACCAAGCAGCACTGAAAATGTCTGCTTTATTTGGTTCTGTTATACATACCTTTGTGAAGCAGCTTTTTCTGACATGAATGAAATCTAAATACAGAACAATACTGACTGATGAACATTTAAATGACTCTATTAGAGTGAACCGAAGTGGGTACACTCCAGCATACAGTACACCTGTATGGTGGACTCCATGCAGTGCCATTCATCTCACTAACAAAAGAGTGAAATGCTTGTAAGGTGGTGATGTGAAGTTAAGATTTTTGATAAGCTTTAGGTATTGCAATTTCACACGTGTACAAAAGTATAGCTTAATTCAACTGATGAGGGCTATGTGAATAAATGTAAGCGATGTGATGCAAGTAGCTCTTGGCCACTTTCATTTTTTGAAAGTAGCTCTCAGATGAAGAAAGGTTGGAGACCCCTGCTGTAGATATATACAAAACATTAACATGGATGTGCTTTGCAACATGAGTGTTTGGTGCTAATTCAAAAAAAAAAACACACAATTGTGTTGTTTTAATAACTGTCAAGCTCCATGGTGCAGTTGAAGTCAAATGCTTTCACAAATCTAGTGACATAAATGATTATTATTCTCAGGTATTATAAGTGGAAGGAGATAAGATGGTTATCCAGTTTTTGCTTCAGGCAGATAACAGTGAGGCTCCTTGTTCAAAGGAAAACTGGAGACTTCCCCTCTGCAACCTTTTCCTTTTCTTCAGTGTTTGTGAGTTTATAGGGTTTCTTCTTACAACATCTAGGGTTAATAAAGAAAACATTGATTCAGATGCGGTAATGGTTCACAGATACTGAACAGTGCTTTTGAGGCCTGAATGCACTGTGTGTGAATTACCACACACGTTTAATGTAATGTGTTGAGTTTGTGTGACTGGCTTACTTATGACCTACCAGAGATGCAGTTTAGTTTCTAATTAAAGTGCAGTTAAGTCAAGCACTGTTAAGCAATGACTGACACTACTATGTGACACAAAGTTAAAATATCATAAAAAAAAACACAATCACTGCCAAGATTTTTGTTTATTTATATCAATCTGTATGTCCATTTTAATAAGACTAATTTGCTAAGTCTGAGCAATATAATTATAACTATAATATCTATATCATTTGGAAATACATATATTTGCCTTCTGGTATTGATCTTCTCATCAGACTGTCAGAAAATAAAGAAGCGTATTTCATAAAATGTTTAAGTGATTCTTCATGTTAAGCTGGCTTTGCTATAGTGTGTCGTTTGCCTTCATCTGGTCACACATAATTATGGCTGTGGTGAGTATATCATTTTTAGTTTCTGTAATAAATGTCCCTGGTGGGTTGAAGCCGAGTGCAGGAATAAAGCAGGGACAATTATAATTTTGCTAGAATACAGACCTAGACTATTCTGCCTTTTTTCTTTTTTCTAAAAGCAATTGATAACGTGAAAAGATCATTCTTGAAGGCACTAGAAAAGGAAATGACCAAGTGGAAGTTATATGGTGGCAATATGAGGACATATCCTAGCCCGCTTTTTTATAATGTTTGCCATCAACTTTTAATCCAACTTAATATGTTAATATATAATCCTCTTTATTATGAATATGATGAATTGTAATTTATTTTTATTTGTAGTAAATTAATTATTTGAACTGTTTTTATTATTTATTTATGGAGGCCATATTTTTTTGTTTTCTTATCTATTTAATTGTATTTTCTGTCTTTCATTCACATACAAATATATATTTCAGATTTAAAGCATACAGTTAGCCATGTTTCTTTCTTTTGATTTACTTGTAATGCCGGTAGACAAATGACTTTTGAGCCAAGAACATATTTGCTTTTAAAAAAAGAAAATTAGAAAACCAAACCCAGTCAATTTTTATGTTAATTAAAATTAACGTACAAATAATTATTTTTAATAAATAATATCACTGGTTTCTGGGAGATTTGGTGACAGGAAGGTGCACTTTTACCCGGGGAAGTGTTGCATGTGACTGATGGTGTCAGGCAGAGGCATTCCATAGCTCTCGGGCAGCAGGAGGCTCAGCAACCCGGACGCAACTGTAATGCTTCCCATAAGGATGTAAGGCAGTGAAACGGAATAGCTTCCTGTGGCAGCACATCAAAGAAGGAGACAGTGAAAAACTACCATGGCCACAGCAAATAAAAACAACAAAAAGACAAAAGGTATAGCGACTGTAAGGATTGTATCTGCATCACTACTTTAAATCAAATCTTTAAATAGAAGCCTCTAAATTTGAAGAGAAAGAGTTAGGTTTTCAGCATAATGGTCTATCCGATGTGGTTGCTAGTCAAGCCTGTTTTTAGATTCTTTGTTCTTGTGACTTTTGTTCTGTTTTGTTTCAATGGAGGCACCAGCTTGTTCTAACAAGATGTCAGTTGGGTAAGAAACAGCTTTGTGCATCCACATAATTATATGCTTGGGAAAATGTAAGAAGTGTAAAATAAGGCAGAGGTGAGAGCCTCCTTACTTAAGTAAATGAAGTATGGGGCAATGATGCTGCCTATTCTGGAGGCCATGGAGCAGGCCCCCAAGGCCGTATTCCTCAACACTGTTGGGTAGAGTTCAGCTGTGTATGCGTACACAATAGCAAATGCTGTCGTCACCGCACACTTCCCCATCATCTCCAGTGTTATGGAGAGATAAACCAGGTCTAGAGCGGGTAAAGCATTCAATCAGAGGTTACATGTAAATTGAGTTATATAAGATGCAAATTCAATTATCCGCAATTATGTTTGCTTGCAACTGAGAAAGTAGACACATTTTGCATCTGAAAATACTATATAATGAGTGATCCTACATAGACAAACAAATGAGAAAAAGGCACAAAGCTTTATTAATAAAAAATGCTTCCTCTAAGGGTCATACTTGCTGGCATGAGCTGTAGGAAGAGTAGAAACACTCCTCCCATGAAGAGGGTTGATGAGACACTCAGTCGTCTGGACCACCAGCGAAACATTACCCAAGACAAAGTGTAGGCTGGTATCTCAACCAAAGCCGACACGAAACAGTTGAAGTAAGCGCTACCGTGAAGGTTTGCCGTGTTTAGGGAAAGAGCAAAGTAAGCAATGGTCAAGGTGTTCCTGTGGGGATACATTTTAAACATTAATATCAATTTAGAATATGTTTTTAGTTAGTAGCTCTCAGGCATGACACAACAGCGTAGTCAGAAAAAAAATTAAACTCATATTATTGGTGTTCCTTTTCTAGAAATTCTCATCTAGTGTTTCGCAAATGTACCACAGCAAATTGGGCCCACTAAATATTACCAACCCATTCCCAGCTTTGATTTATTTTTCAAACGTAATTACAATGGCCCTTATAAGCCATTGTAATACGTTTAGATAGATAGATAGATAGATCGTACTTTATTGATCCCAAATTGGGAAATTGTTTTTGTTACAGCAGCATAAAAGGCATTTTACAATAAAACAAAATATACAAGAATAGAAATAAAATAAAATAAAATATAAAATAAAATATAAAATATACATATTTATAGATTGGTGGTGAATTAAAAGTTGCAGAAGAGTTAAGTGACATTCATATTTGGACAGACAGGATTAATACAGAAAACCTGAACTAAAACATTCATCCTGAATGCTTATGTCGGTACATACAGTAACCGCTACATGACATTGTTGGTTGCAGCTTGTTTCTGCTGCCCCCTACTGGTCAACAATCTATTGTTATTGTAGGTTTGAGTTTAATCCAAAAAAAACTTGAGGTGTGATACAGTCTACAGTATGGTGATGACTGATACAAAAACTGAAATGTTAGTTCATGATTCTTATTTGGAATAGAAAGTATTTATTTTAGAAAGAATGTCCATGCATGCAGCTTGTAACTTATCAACCTGCTATGATGAACGGGAGGTTACGACTTATTTCCCGTCAGACTAAGTTAAACTGTTTCTAAATCAAACTGCATCGGTTTTCAGTAAGGAAGTGCGCACAGGATTAATACAGGCATACTGTGCAGTTATGAAACCTGATTTTGATCTGAGTTGCAGGCTTCACAGCACCTGACAGGTCATTATTTGTTGTTAGTTCAATGGACTGTCATTGGGCCTGAACAGTGTATGTGCGTTTGGAACAGCGTGTGTTCAGTATATGTCTGTGTGTGTATTTGTGCATGCAGGGTCACTGTACTGAATGTGGGGGTCAGCAGGGACTCACCAGACCAGCCACAGCGTGAGGGAGATCCAGCGGATGTTTGGGGAACGGAGCAGGTCACAGATGTTGAGGGCCTTACTCTCGCATTGAAGTTCTTTCTGTGGGGCAGCAGAGCCCTCAGAATAACAAACACTTAGCAAGCAGAGCCATCGCTCTAGAAATAATTTCATTAGAGAGATGCTTGTGTATGAATGGCCACTTGCTGAGTGAACACATGCATGTGCACGCGTTCACACATGTAGTACCCAAAAGTCTGGATCAGGATTAAAGGCAAAAGTTAAATGTGCAATGAAGACTGGGGGGGGGGGATTATTGTAGTAATTAGGAGTAGAGGTAAAGCAAACAGATTTCTCCAGTTTATGTTTAAATTGTAACCTGTCCTATTTGTTATCTCCCCTTAGTCATAATTCTCTAAAAATACAAATCATATAGTGATTGGCAGTGTGATCATATTTCTTAATGTGAGTGTTGTAGTTTTGACAGTTTTTTCTTAGGTTGTCCAGTTCCTAAATTGTTGATAATTAACAACTCAACACAACATCTTTTGAATACATTTTTACAAAAGTTTTAAGTATTCCAAAAAAGAAAAGAAAAGTGAAACAATCTTTGGGTTCATACCGGCAGAAAATGTTGCTCCATAATGTTTACCGGAAAACTGTAAATGATTACATCACAGGCAGTGAACCATTAAGGATGCTCTAACACTTTTAAGTAAACTCTGCAAGAGTATAGTAAGAGTAAACAAATATGATACTGGCTTATCATATTAGGAAAATGCCCTGTGCCCAGTTTTTATGCATTTACATGAACAGTTTTTTTTCAGTGAGATCTCACCTGCAAAGGACTAAAGATGACCGGCGGAGGCTTGATTTTGTTCTTTTTAGCAGCATCTCTCACTATGGCCTCTGCCTCCTCCACTCTGCCCCGAGACAGCAGCCAGCGAGGAGACTCTGGGATGAACCTGCCTCAGTACAGAGAGAGAGACAGATGTTCAATCCCCCAGAAGAGAGACAATTATTTTACCTTATTCCGAGTCCTTTGACTGCTCAAATGATCCTCCATAAAAGTAAAACATACCTAACAAAGCCTTGAAAAGTTGAAAAAGGCTGATGCTGTTGCAATGCTGTTACTGTTATTACATTGTGAATATAGTGACCATATCTATGTATGACACTTTTTCTTAAATGTATACCTAATCCGACAATTATGCATGCATTTTAATATGATAAAAAATACATTAAAAATGAATTGTCATAATGTCATAGTCACAAGTTTAATGTCACAACACCACAGCCCTATACAATTTATATGTTATTATCAAAGAAGGACTGTATTTATTATGTTTATCAACTACGTGATTAATAGGCAAATTCTTTCAGCTTTAAAAAAACAATCTGTTTAGCTTTTGACAGGAACTATGTTGATGAATTGATTGACCTTCATGAACGTAATACTTAAAGCAACGCTGTACTTTATACACCACTCAACACTGTAGAAAATAAAACACTTGAAATGAAACACAGCCAGAGATAAAATCAACTAGAAAAATAAGAACCCCACACATTCAAGCAAATACACACCTACCTACCACCAGAGAGGCACATAGAGGAAGCCAGGCAGGGTGAGGCCGAGGAGAAGCATCCTCCAGTCTCTCAAGAAGTAGGCTAACAGTGGCAGGAACATGTAGCCTGCAGCAAAGAAAAGACTCACACCTGCGGTGGAATAAATTGTCCGAACTTTTGGGCTCAATATCTCTGTCCCTGAAGCACAGGAGAAAAGGGGGGAGATTCAAAGCACAGGCAATGAATGACACATTATTTTTCATGGACAAGTTAGCAACTAAATACACCTGCAATCATCAAATAGAGGCAAACAAAAGTACCTAGCACAAACGCAGCCACATAATTAGAGATTGTTGCCATCCCGACAATAAAGAACAGGGCGCAGAACACGGGCCAGGATGGAGCGAAGACCATGATGAATGTGAACACTGTCTGGACTGCCATGGTAACAAACAACACTATTTTTATCCCATACTAAAAATGATACAAAGCACAGGTAAATGACCATGTAAGTAGATGCAAAGGTCAACCAATGGAACCCTCAAATGTACTGTATAGTATGATTCACTGAAGTCGACAAAACACTGAAAAATCCAGTAAGTACAACACAGTAGTATAACTTGTTTACCAGAGTTTGCATAGCTGTTGAAGTTAAACATTTAGCCGAGAGTCAGCATTTGTGAGAAGGTCAACACATGACAGTTGGGAAAATGCTTTACTGATGCGGCTTCATTTTTTACTACTTTTTTTTCCATTTAGTGAACTGTCAGACTTTGATCAGCACTGACGGCTAAAAAAAGAGAAATAGGTTCTTGTTGAGTCGTTTGAGTACGACAATATCATTGTAACATTAATATCATTAAAACATCTATTCATTGACAGTGGGGCACACTTGTTGCTGTTGGAAATTTGACTTGGCAGATCATTTGTTACAATAAGTGCTTACTTAGTGATTAACGTTTTGAAAAACTAAAGTTAATCCTTCATCACCTGTCAGAGAGCTGCCCCGAAACGAAGGAGCCAGTGAGAACACCACAGAAGAAGATGGAAGAAGTTAGCGGGTTCTTCCACCTTTCGTCACACACCAGGTCCCACTGCAAACACACACACAGCTTTAAGTCTTCACAAAAAGTAGCAATTTCTTAACAAAAAACTGTCTAAAAAGTACCACAGGAGTGCATTTGTATGTGTATGTATAATCATAACAATTATCATAGTTATATCAAAATAAACTTACTTTGCAGAAATTTGAAATGTTGGCTTTTTTTAACAATTATAACCTAATGGCTTATTTATTTGTTATTACTGGAAATAAAAAGTGTTTTCTTTATTAAGTCCAAATATGCACCTAACGAGAGTGGAACAAATATTAGACACATCTTTGAAAATGTAATACATTATTGTTTTAGTTTCCCAATGATTGATAACTTGGTGGCTGAACAATTAATGTTATATGTGAGGCAATTTCTTGTGTAGATGTTGAAAATATCTCTGAATCTATTGCAACATCAAGATGAAATGTAGTTTTTGCACTAAATTTAAAAACTCTAAATTACTAAGTAGGCTACTGTACTTGAGTAAAATGTTGAGAATTTGACAATTGTATGCTACGTCGTACTCGTACTTCTACTCCACTACAATTCGACGGTAAATATTGTAGGCTACTTTCACTCGACTACATTTATTTAATACCTTTAGTTACTACGCAGATGTTCATTAATAATGTGAAATATAATTTATAATTGAGTTACAATTGGAGTAAATACAAAAGCTACCTTGCAGTATACAGAGTAATTACAACTAGCTGTAACTGTACCAGCTTTGATAACACTTTAATTTATGAATAATTATAATGAAAACATATGATACATATTATTCTGGGATGGGCCAATCTGCACAATGAGTAGGTACCACCTTAAGTATATTTTGAAGCTTATTATTTTTGTACTTTTACTTCAGTTACATTTCAAATGAAGGAATGTTCTTGTAGTTATCCTACACACTCCGGTTTTTTCACTCAAGTACAAGATCTGAGAACCTTTTCCACCTCTGCTTACTTCCTGTATGAATATCATATACATTTCTCATGCGTCATCTCAGTGTCAGCTGCATCCCAGAAGCTATACGCAGACCTGTGCACAAACCTCCGTTATGATGGTAGAAATGTACACGCTTTGGTCATACTCCCACCCATCCAAGCAGCTCTCAGTCGGCACATTAGACATGTTAACATCGACCCCGGGCAGAAAGCCTCTGTCCGAGAAACTCAGCACATCTCCCAGCCTGTATCTGGAGCACTTGCTGGGCACCAACGCGCCGCTGTTGCTGTCCAGCTCCAGCGGGATGCTGCGGTTCCTCCACGCCGCCGTCAGGTTCACGTTTGCGGGAATGACGCAGCGGTGGGGCGGAGTGTCTGCGACGAAGACGATGAACATGCCGGTGAAACCGTTAGGGATGACGGTGAGACAGAGTAGGAAAAACACCTGCTGCTGGAAATGTCCCCATTCCCCGAGAAAGGCAGTTGCAACCTCATAGTCAGTCATGTTGTTTGTGTTGGCTTTTTGCTCCTTGCAAGTGACGTGATTCAAGATGGCGCCTGTGTCGGCTCGCCGCTCGCTAAGCTCTCTAACTTTACCTGTCCTGTTTTTGTTTTATGTTTGTCAGAATGTCTCTGCTCGTTTATGATCGCCAAGCTCTCCTCCACCTCAGACCCTCACTGGAGTTGATATTGCTGCCCAAACCGACATCTGGCAACCATAAATCGTCCCCCCCACCTCTACTGTTGGATATCCCCACTTACCTACGCCGGTCACACTGCATCCTGCCTCGCCGAAAGCGCTTTCGACGACGGGGAAAGCGTGGTGGTGCACTGGTCCATCTGAAGGCATACCTGACGGCTTCTTCTGTGAATTATCCACGCCTCGGATGTCACGGCCCTCCCGCTGCACGCCAAGTGAGAGATCGGTGGATTCGCCCCGTTTTTCCGGAACTCCGGACTCTGAGGGGCCCGCTGGCAGCTCCTCCTGCCCGACTGACTGCTCCCGGCCCGCGCGGCGTTCAACACGCACATCTTCGTCAGCTGAGACGCACTACACCTTCGGCAAGCCCGAAAAAAAACGACTTCTTCACCTCTCGTGAACTGGATTTTATGTTCCTGACGGAGACCTGGGCTCACGCTGGCGAGTATACACCGTTCTCTGAACTTCTTCCTCCTGACTGTACATTCTTCAGCTCCCCCCGTGCCACTGGCCATGGTGGGGGCATAGCATCAGTGTTTAGAGCTAACCTCCAATGCCGATTGCTTCACCCTGTATCTAGCTATGCCAGCTTTGAGTTGCAGCTTATTGAACTGAACCCGGCCTCGCCTATACTCTGCGCAGTCGTGTATCGTCCACCAAAGTGTAATAAGGATTTCATAAATGACTTTTCTGACTTTCTGTCCGGGATCATGGTGAAATATGATCGTGTTTTGATCTCCGGAGACTTCAATGTCCATGTGTGTTGCGAGTCCAAACCTCTGGTTAGGGACTTTTTAAATCTCCTTGATTCCTTTGGTCTCGTTCAGTCCGTGGCTGGCCCAACACACGAAAAAGGACACACTTTGGACTTAGTATTATCGTTTGGACTGTCTGTATCTGTGGATGAAATATGTGCAGCAACGCGTATCTCAGACCATTTACCGGTTCTGTTTACAACCTCCATCCCTTCCGCAGGAGTCGAATCACGTGCCCCTGCGCGTCGTCTGCGTTCGATTAACCCCTTGACTGCCTCACAGTTCTCTGATGCTTTTAATGCTTCTCCGATCTGTAAATTAGATGTGAACTGTGCTTTTAATGCTGATGAGCTTATCTCCATGTTTGATTCGACATGTACACTAATACTGGATTCTGTTGCTCCTTTTACGCTTAGACGCACCAAAGTTCTATCAGAGCCGTGGCTCAATGACTGTACTCGTGATCTGAGACGCGCTTGCAGGCGTGCAGAGAGAAAATGGAAAAAGGATAAACTCCATGTCTCCCTAGAAATCCTTCGTGCTTGCCTTTCTGACTACCAGACGGCAGTCAAAGCAGCCAAAACAGAGCACATTTCTCTGTTAATCTCCAAAAACAGCCATAAACCTCAGGTTCTTTTTAATGTCCTCAACTCTATCATTAATCCCTGTGATGTTTCTTCTATTGTCCCATCGACTACTCTCTGTGATAAGTTTCTTACATTTTTTATTGAAAAGGTATCTGCTCTTAGGCTAGCCCACACTAGTGCTACCCCAGATCCTGCTCCTTTTCTGTGCCCTGCTGTCCTCGACCACTTTGACCCTGTATCCCTCTCTTCTCTCTCGGATGTAGTCAAGCACCTGCGGCCGACAAACTGCACCTCAGACAGCATTCCCTCTCGCCTTCTCAGAGATGTTTTAGAATCAGTTGGAGCAAGTATTTTATTACTTTTAAACACCTCTCTTACCTCAGGATGTGTCCCAGCTGCCTTCAAACATGCCGTGGTTAAGCCACTCCTTAAAAAGAAAAATCTCGACCCCTCCATTCTCGCAAATTTTAGGCCCATCTCCCAGCTACCTTTTTTATCAAAAGCCCTGGAGCGAGTAGTCTACGCCCAGCTGCAGTCTTTTTTAACCACGCATGGAATCCATGAAAAGTTCCAGTCTGGCTTCAAACCCATGCACAGCACTGAAACAGCCCTTTTAAGAGTTTTTAATGATCTGCTCCTAGCCGCCGACTCAGGTAGCCCAGCTGTCTTGGTGCTGTTAGACCTGACAGCTGCCTTTGACACTGTGGACCATAGCATCCTGTTGTCACGGCTTGAACAGTCCGCTAGCATCACAGGCTCTGCCCTTGCATGGTTCAGGTCCTACCTGACAGACTGTAGCTTCTCGGTACAGCTAGGTGCCTTCTCCTCTGCCAAAGCCCCTCTTACCTGTGGGGTTCCCCAAGGCTCGATTCTGGGCCCCATCCTTTTTCTACTGTACATACTGCCCCTAGGTTCAATACTCACAAAACATAACATTCCCTTCCACTGCTACGCCGACGATGTACAGATCTATCTGCCTCTCAAAGCAAATGTCAAACGCTCACTACAGCAGCTGATGGACTGCTTAGCAGAGATAAAATCCTGGCTGAGCAAAAACTTCCTCAACCTCAACGAGAGCAAGACCGAGGTCATCTTTTTTGGACCGCAACCTCCAGCCTCTCCGGTTGATATTCTGGGCTCTATCAAAAAAAACATCCTCCCCTCGATCATGAACCTTGGAGTGACATTCACCAGCACTTTTAAATTTGACAAGCAGGTCAGCACCGTAGTAAAATCCTGCTTTTTTAAAATAAGACTATTAGCCAAAACCAAGTCGTATTTATCTTTTAAAGACTTAGAAAGGGTTATTAACGCCTTTGTAACCTCGAGACTGGACTATTGTAACGCTCTGTATGTGGGTATGGACCAGGCCTCAATCAAACGCTTACAGCTAGTCCAAAACGCTGCTGCACGTTTGCTGACTGGTCACAAAAAGCGCGACCACATCACCCCTATTCTGGCCTCACTACACTGGCTTCCAGTTCGGTTCAGAATTGATTTTAAAATCCTTTTATTTGTTTTTAAAGCCCTAAATGGGCTGGCTCCGGCCTATATAACTGAACTGCTCCAGCGCTACACCCCAGCCAGAGCTTCAAGGTCTGCTGACCAGCTGCTGCTGGTAGTGCCCAAGACCAGGCTAAAAACCTGAGGGCACCGAGCCTTCTCAGCAGCTGGGCCTAGGCTCTGGAACACTCTGCCCCTCCATGTGAGGTCGGCCCAGACCCTAGGGGTTTTTAAATCAAAACTAAAAACACACTTCTTCTCTCTGGCTTTCTAGTTAGAGCGGAGCACGACTCCTGACTATTCCGTGTGTTTTATTCTTATTTTGTTTTTTAAGTTATATCTGTTGTAATTTATTGTCGTTTATTGTGTTTTGTAGTAATGTGTTTTTATTACATGTACAGCACTTTGGCTCGACCAAAAATCGCTTTTAAATGTGCTTTATAAATAAAACCTGATTTGATTTGATTTGCACACAAAGTGGAAGGATTTTGAAGTGGGCTTTTCAAAAGCAGTGGTTTTGTTACAGCTTCTAAACCATCCCACCCACCACCTGCTGTATTCAGTGTTGGCTGCGGTTTTCCTAATTAACCGATATTGAGAAGATTAACAGGTGTGATGCCCCTGTGGGAGGGTGTGGCTGCACTGATTGCAGTGATTCAGGACACCTGGGTCTGGTGCCCTGGAGCTATTTAAAGCCTCTCTGCTCCTCTCTGGTTGCGGTCGAATAGTCCATTTAGCTTATAGATATTAGGAACCTTTGGAGCCCTGCGCTGAGCCGCTTCTGGGACGCTTCTGAGCCGTAACACGCCGCGTGTGGTGGAATAGCACCCATTGACTAGAGTGGCCGCGATCGCCGTGAGCACCGCGGCGCAGCCGTAACGCGCCCGTAACGCGCCCGTAACGCGCCCGTAACGCGCCGCAGACGGACCCGGTGGAATCTAGGGGTAAAATTAGGATGAATCCTATTTTTGACGCGGCGCAGCCGTAACGTAGTCGGGCAGGCAGGAAGTGGAACGTTCAGAGCATAGCATATATATATATATATATATATATATATATATATATATATATATATATATACACACACACACACAAACTAATTTTGCAGACCCTATCCCTCCGTAGTCTTTCAAGTAGGAGGAGAAATGCCAGCGTTCTCCTCCGGTTTACAGGCACTGTGTAAATTATATATATAGAATAATTATGATGATGAATGCATTTTTTTTACCACTAAAATACAGCAACACATCTTTGATTCATGTCGTTTATAACTGGAATATTACAGTTATTATTAACTTTGTCTGTACAAAGTAGCCTGTCCAGGAAATATGCCCAAATCAACAAAAACTGCGAGCCGGCAGGCAAGACGCTCCGCTTCTGACATGCTTCTGAAACGCGCCTGGTAGGGTATGACGCCGGAGGAGGCCGGACCAAAACCGCGGCGCAGCCGTAACGCGGCGCAGACGGACCCGGTGGAATCTAGGGGTAACGGAGTGAAATGACCCGGAAGTCCCTCAGTGGCAGCCATGATAAGTGCCGTTCGAATTCTCTAAATGAAAGGAAAGGAGGTTTCAAACTTCCTTTATAACCTCCTTTAGCTTAGGAACCACTGGACCTCCCTAACCGAAAGGAGAGGAGAAAATGCTGCCCCACAATGCCTTGCGGCCGCGGCATTTGCCGTAACACAACAGTCGGCCGTTCACGGAAACAACCGATTATGAACGAGAACAACAAATGGGGGCTCGTCCTACGGGTTATTGGTTTAAAAGAGCCTCTCTGCTCCTCCCTGCAGGCACCAGGGGCCAATACGAAGCCGGATTTTCGCTTAGCCGGCTAACAGGGAAAACTCGGGCTTTCCGGTCCTACGACGCTGGTTCTCTTTTTACCGGGCTAGATCTCCATGGTAACTTATGCTGAACTTAACCTCCTCGGGAGAAGGTTAGGTTGCAGGCTAAGAGATCAACTCAGTGAAAGCACCGCCTGCTGACCAATCAGAGCTCCGTGTGCGGAGTTTAAAGCTATCAAGTCATATTACAGGATAGAGGAAATACAGAAAAACTGCCGTTGCAGGAAAGACGGCCGGCAAAAATCAACAGACTGTGTGCACGTGAAAATTAATAGAATATCCCCTCCCATCTTCAGAGCAATCTGACTATTATAACATTAGCGTTAAGAAAGCTTACTTAAATATCTGCCACAACATAAGTATCCGGATCAGAGTAACATTAAGTACAGTCCGCGGCACTGTGAGTGCAGACGTCGATGTGTCACATTATCATTCATATCATATCACATCATAATGTATCATATATTTCCTTATTTGAGTCAGCTTCTTGAGCCATATCTGGCCAGATATGGTGCAGCTTAGCGAGAGCGCGTATGTTTTGGATTGGGCCAACAGGCTAACTCAAACATATCCAGGTTAGGTTGAACCAGCTTCGTAGTACAGGCCTCCGGTTTTGTTGAGTATGTTATGAGTTTTCTTAGTTGTTTCACTTTGTGCACTTCAACACTCTCACACATACATGTCCATACAATCCTCACCCTGCATTTACACGACTGATACCACTGATATTCACACCTCATGCCTTATGTTAGTTTTGCACTTGATTAATTTGGTTAATTTGAACTACTTGTTTAAATAAACATCTTTTTCTACCCGTGAACATGTTGTGTCTCCTCTTTGTTGTGGCCTTTTGAGCCAGGTCGCAACAACAGGCCACATACAGTTCCTGGATAAAAAAAAAAGAGTTACACAATGAAACAGGCCTACTGTATAGCCTACTGTCCACTTTGCGCCAAATAAACATAAAGTACGATCTACATCTACAGTATGTCAACATGTTAGCTTAGATTACGTTTGTCAAAATATAGCTTTTTTCAGTTTCAACATAATAACGTTTAGCTCTGTCTCAGAATTTATAACGATGACCTATTGACCTGAGTGTGTGTCTGCACCTACTCCATAAAATATTAGGGTGAGCGGTCATCTTATATTTTTCCTGAGGGGTATTTTTATTGCTTATATCAAATCCGCTAAATGTGTCCCTGGAATTATAAATAATAAGATTGTATGTTGCATTGGTCTAATTAGAATTTGTATGAGATCATTTGGTCAATCACACAAAATCACAAGCTCCAGTTTGACCCATACAGGTGTATCAAAGAACAAATATCAAATCGGATATTTGTGCTATGAGTAATTAATGATGATTTCCACTTTGTACTTGCCGCACAAGACTCTGCAGGAACCAGACAAAAGATCTGCACATATTTAATCTCCCAGCAACTGTAACTGTTCACATTTGATCTATCAGATACCTTTGTCTGGCATTTAAATCTCTGTTAGATTGAAATGTTGCACAGTAAAAATAGCTGGAAGCTTTTAATGAAGTGTGCTGATCTTTAGTTTGATTCCTGATCTTTTAATTCTTTCCTGAAAGGTTTTAAAGATGTCAAGACAACTCTTTACCCTTTTTTCTCTATAATGGCATTATGGCATCTATTTGGTTTAAAGTCCAAATATAAATCACGGTCCAATCCTTTGTTACAACTACTTTAAGGTCTGCCCTCTGCTTTCCAAGAATAGCAGACCCGTTTGTCAAGGGTGTGACAATAACCTGAAACAATCTTGATCATGGTTAAACATTATCTCAAAAGCTGATTATATGTTACAATAAATATTCTGAGGAAAATTGTTTTGCCAACAGTAACACAATCCACCCACAATTAATTTCACTCCACTGACGCTTTTAAATTTGTATATCTTTCGCTCTCTGTGTAAGACTGTTACAACCTTATGTTGTAGTGGTGTTGTAGACCACCCAAATACTGTGCAAGCTTTTTTGATGATTTTACTGAACTGCTGTCTATAGTGTGTATTGACTTTGACCGTCTAGTCATTGTTGGTGATTTTAAGATCCATGTTGACAACCCCCAGGACAGAGGGGCTAAAGAACTGTTTTGTGTTCTTGATAGCTATGGACTGACTCAGCATGTGGCGGAGCCCACGCACAATAAGGGGCACACTCTGGACTTAATTATCTCAAAGGGTCTGAATATCTCAAAGGCAGTGGCGAGCCGTCAGGGCCCTCTAGGCCCTCTGTGAGGGCCTAAGATATTCTAAAAAATAGTATTTAAAAACATTTAAAAATATATATATATTTTTTAAATATATATTTTTTTAATATTATTTTTGTTATATTTTTCATTAGTTTTACCGAAAAAAAACTTGATTTAATTGTATTTAAAATAACATTTCCAAAGAAATAAATCCTTCGAATCTGCCTGTTCAGTCTCTGTTGAATGTGAAGGGTTACATGAAAGAAGCTCGTCTGGCCCTCTCTGCGATTCACAGAGGTATAGTAACACAGAGGTATAGTAACTGAACGAGAGAGTAATGTCAAATGACAGTACAATTGACCAATCATATCTTCCCTCTAAATGGGTGGGTTTTATTATCGCGGAATTTATGACAAGTTCCGCCCGCTGTGAAACTTTTCTTGTTTCCATAGCAACAACAACTTCCTGTCAACAGCGTGAACTCGCCTGCAAAATAAAAGCATGCCAAATTACACTTAAGACATACAACTGCAACGAAAGTAACAAACACAATGCAATATCATTTTCAATGTCAAAGAACACAAATTGGGTTCACAGGTGTTGTTTTGTGTGGTAGAGGGTCGCTGTCATTGATGCGTTTTGCACCCTGGGCCGTTGTTTTGATATTCCGCTGAAGTATACGCTGTGACATAATAACTATTTTTTTTTCTTTTTTTCGAGGGAATTGGTGGGGGTCAGAGGGCCTAGGTATAAAGCTCACGGCTCGCCACTGCTCAAAGGTTGTGGTGACTGATGTTGCACTCTCTGATCATTCCTGTGTTTTCTTTGAGAGCTCTATTTCGGTTCACAAAAATGTTCAGAAAGAGGTAACCACAAAGCGATATTTAACTGAAAATACTAGGGAAATGTTTACTCATAATTTTTCATCCACACTTGCCCCTGCTAACATCTCAGTAAATGAGCTAGTAGATCATTTTAATTCAAAAATTAAAAATGTTATAGATACCATTGCTCCAACTAAGGTAAAGGAAGTGATTGGCAAGAAAATATCTCCATGGAGAAAGGCCATGACCGTGAGAACAGAAAAAAGAGAGTGTCGAAAAGCTGAACGCAGGTGGCGAAAAACAAATCTCCAGGTTCACTTTGAAATCTATAAAGAGAGACTTGGCCTTTATAATTTGGAATTGAAAAACGCACGACAGTCTTTCTTCTCTGACATCATTACCAAAAACAAAAACAACGCACGTGCCTTGTTTGCTACCGTCGACAGACTAACTAACCCCCCAGTGTCAGTCACCTCTGAATTTCTATCCACCAGGGCATGCAATGATTTTGCCTCCTTCTTCACTGACAAAATTCAGAAAATTAGACAAGCAGTCAGTGCCTCTGCATCAGGTACAGCAAATGTGTTGTCCCTATGTCCACCTAATATCAATTCAAACACCATGACACAATTCCATCAGATTAATGGTAAAAACTTAGAGGACATTATTCAACTTCTGAAATCCTCCTCCTGCTGCCTTGATATTATTCCAACAGGATTTTTCAAAGATGTTTTTCAATGCATGGCCTCAGATCTACTTCATATAGTAAACACATCTCTTCACTTAGGTATTTTTCCAGAGGCCCTGAAAACTGCAGTCATTAAACCGCTCTTAAAAAAGAATAATCTAGATGCTTCAGTAATGAACAATTACAGGCCCATATCAAACCTGCCATTTCTACGTAAAATCATTGAAAAAGTAGTTTTTCAACAGTTGAGTAACTTCTTGCATTTAAATAACTCTTTGGATGTGTTCCAGTCAGGATTTCGTCCAAACCACAGCACTGAGACTGCTCTTGTAAAGGTCTTCAATGACATCCACTTAAACACAGACAGTGGCAGAACTTCAGTGTTAGTATTATTAGATCTCAGTGCTGCGTTTGACACTGTTGACCACAACATATTACTAGACCGACTAGAAAACTGGGTGGGACTTTCGGCAACAGTTCTAAATTGGTTTGAGTCCTACTTAAAGGACAGAAAAAACTTTGTTTCTATAGGTAAATACACATCTGAGTTGACAAATATGACATGTGGGGTACCTCAAGGCTCCATCTTGGGGCCTCTTCTCTTTAACATCTACATGCTACCACTGGCTCAGATAATGAAAAACAACAAAATAAGTTACCATAGCTATGCGGACGACACACAAATTTACGTAACAATTTCACCAGAAGATTATGCTCCAATTCAAACACTGAGTAAGTGCATTGAACAAATCAATGACTGGATGTGTCAGAACTTTCTCCAATTAAACATAGATAAAACTGAGGTAATGGTTTTTGGAGCCAAGGCAGAACGTATAAAAGTTAGCGCTGAGCTTCAGTCTGCAATGTTCAAAACAACAGATAAAGCCAGAAATCTAGGTGTAGTCATGGACTCTGACCTGAGTTTCAACAGTCACATTAAAACAGTTATTAAATCAGCCTACTATCACCTAAAGAACATATCTAGGATTAAAAGACTAATGTCACAGCAGGATTTGGAAAAACTTGTCCATGCTTTTATCTTCAGTAGACTCGACTACTGCAATGGTGTCTTTACAGGTCTCACTAAAAAATCTATTAGAAAGCTGCAGCTAATTCAGAACGCCGCTGCTCGAGTCCTCACTGACACTAAGAAAGTGAATCACATCACTCCTGTTCTGAAGTCCTTACACTGGCTTCCTGTGTGTCAAAGAATAGATTTCAAAAATATTGTTGCTGGTTTATAAAGCTTTGAATGGTTTAGGCCCAAAATACATGTCTGACCTACTGCTAAATTATGAACCATCCAGATCTCTCAGGTCTTCAGGGACTGGTCAGCTTTCTGTCCCCAGAGTCAGAACTAAACATGGTAAAGCAGCATTCAGTTATTATGCTCCAAATATCTGGAACAAACTCCCAGAAACCTGCAGGTCCGCTGCAACTCTTACTACTTTTAAATCCAGGCTGAAGACTTTTCTTTTTGCCGCTGCTTTTAATTGAACTATTCACATCTTAAACTGCACTGTAACTTTTATCTATGTATTTTTTCTTTTAATGTTTATTTTATTATCTTTTCTTTTTAATGACTGATTTTAAATGCCATTTTCTTAATGTCTTCCATTTTTGTAAAGCACTTTGAATTGCCTTGTGTTGAAAGGTGCTATATAAATAAACTTGCCTTGCCTTGCCTTGCCTTATGTTGAGAGCAAGCTGTGAAAACCCCAGGTTAACGATTACACACGTTTGTTTCCCAACTTTGTTACATAATGGATGTTCTGTCATTGATTGCTTTACTCCTACCATGACAACAATTTTTAAGGTTAGATAACAACAGAGAAACTTATCTGTGTTTTAACTATAAAATAGATATATGATTTACAGGTAGAGTGGTTTCTTAGTGTTACAGGTTCGTGCACAGACATTGATCGTGGACACTTTGGACTGACAGTGCTATAGCGCCTGCCAGACAGAAGAATTTGAACAGGTTGTGTTCAGGGTGGGATTGACGTGCGTGTTTCCTGCTTGTTTCCAGACTCAGGAGGAAGCCCTGAATAGATAGATAGATAGATAGATCGTACTTTATTGATCCCAAATTGGGAAATGGTTTTGTTACAGCAGCATAAAAGGCATTTTACAATAAAACAAAATATACAAGAATAGAAATAAAATAAAATAAAATATAAAATATACATGTCGAAATAGAAAATATACATGCAGATATTATATATATATATACAAATATATATATATATATATTCAAAATATATGGAATATGGAGTATTAAATATGAAACAGATTATGTATGAGTGAAATGTACAACGTGGTTTTATTTCTAGAGAAACTATGGAGCAGAGAGTTCTCTTCCAGCCAGAGGTGATTTATTGTACAGTGTTATTGCAGTGGGCAGGAATGTTTTCCAGTATCTGTCCTTGTGACAGGGGAGCTGCAGCAGTCTGTTGGAGAAGGAGCTCCGTTGACTGTCCAGCTGCAGGTGGAGAGGATGGAATGGAGGGCAGGTTGGCGCCATTTCTTTCTGCAGTCCTCACTGTAAATTATAGTCTGTTCCCTATGCTGTTAAATGGCTGAACCAAACCAAACACTGATGCACAAGCATGGGAACAGACCGCATGATTTTAGATTGAATTTGCATCAGTATAAAAAAAGCATAATGCTGAAGGCCGGGCACTGAATTAAATATTTTCCATCTCCTGAATAATTGACATAAGCACAACCAATTTCCCTCCTTTCAATTATACAGTGTAGTGGTCAGTTCGGAGGTCAGTCCCCTGTATTGGTAAGCTTTTTATCCCTAGAGAAACTGTTGTTGGGTTGTCACATGACTATCATAACTTAATTCATTTAATCTTATCCACTTTAAAAACATGGTTTGGATGCAGTGACTACAATTGTGAGCTATTCACTTTTGGTTTACCTTTGGCAACCAATTATTTTCTTGCTTTTTGCGAGTAGATTATGTCTTCTGTCGACTTTTGAAGAGTCGTTAGTGAAAGCCATTAGGTGTCTTCACTGATTAAGGATGATTACCTAATGTTGTCATGCATAATGGCGCATTTCCACTACACAGCCTCGCTCTGCCTCGCTCGGTATGGCTAGGCCTCGTTAGGCCTTGTTAGGACTGGCTCACTTTATGGCGCATTCCCATTACAGTTTAGGAACTAAGGCAGTATCTATAGTAACGCAGTGTAGGCGGAGCCGTGACGTCATCTTCAATGAGAACCCCAGAAAAACAACATCAGCCGTTAGCTGTTAGCACTCAAGCTCACAGCTCCTCATATCTGTTCAGAAACTAGACAAAAGTTAAACAAGTACAAACCACAGACTGTCTGTGTCATGGCGAATACAGTCGCTGGTTTATTTATGTCTGTATAGGCCGTTGTTGTGAGTGTGGACGGTCGGAGCATATACTGCGTTAGCTTAGCCGATCTCCATTTTAAACACGCATTTTAAAAGGTTTTTCGCCTGCTGTCTGTCTGCAGACTTGTCAAAGCATTAATTCATGGTTTTTACTAACCGGTATCAGTATGTTGTTACTTCTGCATCATTTTTAAACGTGTATTACAATTAAATCACGGTCAAATATGTTCATTTTGTTGTAGTTGTAGCCCCCTTGCCAGCGATTCTCTCTCTCTAGTTTAGCATACTCAGCCCGACTCAGCCTGGTTGTTGGCCCGGAAAGAACCTCGATTTTATGGGGCCAGAAAAACTGTGAAATAGTACCCGCTAGCCAGTACTACGCTAAGTGGAAACGCAACCAAAAACGGGCCCCGCACGGCTCGGCACGTTTAAAGCGAGCTCCGCGCTGTAGTGGAAATGCGCCATAAGTGTCCTGGCCTTGCAAATGGGGAGCAAACATTTGCATCCTTTAGCTCAGTTAAAACATTTCTGATTAGCTTCCTGAAAGGTAGTTAATGTACTCATTAAATACAGGTAAACAGGGTAAAATGTCACTAATATTTCCTTTAAGCTACCTCAGTTATTTGATAATCTAATGAACCAATATCTTATCAAATACTTGCTAATGTGTGTACATTTCCTAAACAAACATTTGTACAATGGACAATGGAGCTAGGTTTAAAATGATTGCATTTTTAGGATGTTGGCATAAATCAGCTCAATAGATCAATCCTGCAAAACACTGTTCAAACTTTGGGATAATAGAAAGGAATAAAAACTGGAAAGTGTAGTGTATATAAGTGTTACTGATGAGTATTAGAAAAAAAAAAAAAGAAATACAAAATGGTCCTTTAACAATATACAATATGAAATTTGCAAGAAACAACATGTGGACACTGTAAAAAAAACTAATGTTTTGTTTAAATGTCCTCATTAGCCACATCCTAATGCTTACATGTATTGAATTTATAACAAAGTTAATTATAATAAAACCTACATTTCTAAATTTTTTAAAAGTTGTTTTTTGCCGGTATTGTCACGTCTTAGTGTTACTCTGTGGCCTGAGGAGGAACAACTACAGTTATGTACAGTACACCAAAATACTAAATTAAGGAAATACACATGCCAATATCAGTGTTCACAATAGGATTGCAATGATCATATTTATGTAACAGATTTATGTGTACTATAAAACTTTGGAACTATGGATGTATTTTTTGTAAATCATTTTTTCTTTGTCTACTAAGGATTGTTAAATGTATATATTTATTGTACAATTCAAAGACTACATACAGGATTGCTATAATTCTACTGAACTTTTACACAAAGGCATGTTTATGTCATGTCTGCTGTGTGGCTTGAAAACAGTCCCAACTGGACTCCTAATGCTACTTATCAACATTTAGAGTACAGGCACGTGTACTTCTTTGGGGTATTTAAAAGTGTGGAATGCTATTTAGAGAAAATACCACTTTCAACAGAGTGGTGTGGGGGCTGGGTGGTCAGATTGGCCACTTTGAAGCTTTTGATCATTTTACTTTCAGTTAATCAAATCAAATCAAATCAATGAGAGAGGGGATTCTCCATCAGTATTTTCACATAAATAGTGTCCCAATAAAGTCCCATTCCCACAAACTGAGAGACAGTGGATGCAGCAGTAAGGAAAGGGGTGACAAAGTTATCCCCTTGAAAGAAGTTTTAAAACTCTCTTGGGACTAGAAGGTATTTCCATTGTGACTCTGTCCCACTGGGGGTCCAGCTCACTCGACTGAGAGCTCAAACACTCTGGTACTTAGCTCAAGACTTTAAGAGGGATACCACAGCTCATACACTGAAGAATTTCCCAGATTGCTTTCTCTCTCACGAGAAGGGAAGTGTTTATATATGTTGTATATAGAAAATGGGTGACTATGATGAAGACACTGCATTCCTGGGACAGACTGGTCCTTTTTTCTGGACCACATTCTTCCTCCTCAACACAGTTTTTGTCTCAACTGGATTCAACGGACTTTACATGGTGTTTATCGGGGCAACTCCGAATCATCACTGCCTCATTCCAGAGTTTAACTTAACTGAAGAGTGGACAAATGCCATCATCCCTTTTACGTTAGTAAATGGCGAGGAGGTGAAGAGCCAGTGCAGTAGGTACAGTCTGGACGTGGTGAGAAATATGTCAGCTGAAGGACTTATTCCTGGAAGGGATGTGAATCTCACCGACTTGGCGCAGGAGGGATGTTTAGATGGATGGAACTACAGCAAAGACATCTACCAATCCAACATTGTCACAGAGGTCAGTATGAATGTGCTTGTGTGTGTTTACAGAGTGTCATTAATATGATATTTGAAGTTTTCTTTGCTTTGTTTTTGTGTTTGAAATATGTATTGTTTTTTTTACAGTGGGACCTCGTCTGTGATGATCAATGGAAAGTTCCCTTTGCATCCTCAACGCTCTTTGTGGGATACCTCTTTGGATCCCTGATCTCAGGCCATGTTTCTGACAGGTATTTCATCCTTATTTATCAGTAGCTTTCCCCTAACGTTTTTATTTCATTGTTCATGTAAAATTACACCATTTTGATCATTTACTTGGACTATTATATCTGAGGGCTTCTTATTATTTATGTACTGTAATGTTAGTGAGTGCTTGAAAAAATACAAAATTAACTATTAAGTTAAGTGAGGTTTTCACACTGTAATGAGTGTTGCTTTTTTTAAATGACAACAGCCCCATCTACTGTTCAGGTTGATCTCCTACAAAAGAGGATTTGCTGTCACTGAGATAGAAGTATCTTGGTCTAGAATAGCAGACATATATTTAATCAGTAGTAATGTACTAAATGAAATACTACAAGCCGACCTAGAGGGCAAATTTGTTTTATTATGATCGTAGATGTTGTTATATGTCAACAGACTGTCAAGTCTGCTGAACTTCATCATCTTAATGAAGAATTTGAAATAATTTCACCTCACAAGCACGTCCTTTGATTAAATTAAGAATTATGATTGAGTATTTGATGTTAGTCATGAGATTAGGGTTGTGTTCCTTTTGAGTGTGGAAAACCACAAGGCCCTGGAGACACAGCAGCACTCTGTTTAGCCTTTTTGCAGCTGTGAAAACTGACCCCCCCAATGGTTGTAAAAGAGGGGTGAGGGCCTCTAAGGTTTTTGAGCTTTTTGATCATTGCGTCACATTTAGTAATTTTAAAGACAAAAGTAAGATAAAGATTTTATTATAACTCCCTAATCCGTGTATCTACCGTCCAATTGTTTTTCTTTATTAAACACGTAAACGGAAGAGCGTCTGAGAGGCGTTTTTGCTTTTTACCTTACTAATGGCGCGTTTCCACCACACGGCCTCGCTCGGCCTCGCTCGGTATGGCTAGGCCTCGTTAGGCCTTGTTAGGACCAGCTCACTTTATGCTGCGTTTCCATTACAGTTTAGGAACTGGGGTAGTAACTATAGTAACGCAGTGTAGGCGGAGCCGTGACGTCATCTTCAATGAGAACCCCAGAAAAACAACACAGCCGTTAGCTGTTAGCACTCAAGCTCACAGCTCCTCATATCTGTTCAAAAACTAGACAAAAGTTAAACAAGTACAAACCACAGACTGTCTGTGTCATGGCGAATACAGTCGCTGGTTTATTTATGTCTGTATAGGCCGTTGTTGTGAGTGTGGACGGTCGGAGCATACACTGCGTTAGCTTAGCCGATCTCCATTAGACAACACGCATTTTAAAAGGTTTTTCGCCTGCCGTCTGTCTGCAGACTTGTCAAAGCATTAATTCATGGTTTTTACTAACCGGTATCAGTATGTTGTTACTTCTGCATCATTTTGAAACGTGTATTACAATTAAATCACGGTCAAATATGTTCATTTTGTTGTAGTTGTAGCCCCCTTGCCAGCGATTCTCTCTCTAGTTTAGCATACTCAGCCCGACTCAGCCTGGTTGTTCCTGGCCCTAGAACCACAATTTTATGGGGCCAGAAAAACTGTGAATAAGGACCCGCTAGCCGGTACTAGGCCAAGTGGAAACGCAACCAAAAACAGGCCGCTGACGTCACAGCTCTCTTAAACGGGGCTCCGCGCTGCAGTGGAAATGCACCATAAATGGTCTAATGGTCATTGGAGCGAGGGGCGGGGCGAAACTCACGGAAGTGATTTCAAAACAAAAGCACTCGTTTGCTAAAATCACGCTTTGAATCACTACAGTATCCTGCTGAAGGAACGGTGATTATTATAAACAAGGGGAATTTAGCGATCACAACGAAAACGGCCAAGACACATATTGAACCCAGAAAATGGATGTTATTAAGGGCTGTAAATATATTAAGCCTATGTCTAAAATGTACAACATTGTTAGGAGATTTAAACTATACAGCGATTCTGCACTGCGGTCAACACAGCCGCCTCTCGAGTTAGCTGCTCTTCATTATTCCTGCTATATTTGACGAGTGATACAAATATTTTTTTTCACAAGTTCTTAAGGAAACTGACACTCTTGGACTCGGTACTAGTTTGACTTCTACCAGAAATAAAATGAAGTACTTTTACTGTGTACTATTGTGAGTAATCCTCTGTCAAAGTACCCTCCATAATGCATGTTTTTCTGCTATCTTTGATGAATGATAAAAATATAATTTTACCATTAGTTCTTAATGAAATTGATACTGTTTGACTTTGTATTAGTTAGCCTACTACTAACAATACATTGAAGTACTTTTACTGTGTATTTTTTGAGAAATACTCTGTCAAAGTCTCCTGCTGAGAACAAAATCAAGCCACTTCTGCTAAGTTTGATGAGGGAATTCTTTTTTGTTGCCATTAGTTCTTCGTGAGATTGATCCTGTACTATGAAGTACTTACTGTGTACTTTTCCAGTACTCCTCTGTCAATGTCCCCTCCTGAGAACAAGAATGCATGTTTCTCTGCTATTTTGAATAAGCGTTAAAAAACCTTTCTTCATGAGACTTATATTGTTGGACAGAGTATTTTAAGAGGATATGGTGAACATGATATCAGCAATACTTCCAGTCAGTACTCCGGCAGCAGCATTTTACACCTTGGAAAGTCTTTAGAGTCTGGCCTGGATAGCTGGTCTATCCTTCAGACCCATGATCACAAAATGACCCCTCTAGAGTCTGAGTGCCAAGGACCTCATATTATGTATGTCATTAATGTTACATCACCCATTATAACAATTTGCTTTCCTTTTCTCTCTTCTCTTAACTGAATAGCCCTGTCTTTAAGTATAATACAATGTAAAGTCCTTTTCCTGCACCATTTTAAGGCTTCAAAACAGGCATTTTTACTGTGTGTTTTTGGAGAAATTACACAATAAATGGCCAAGAATTGTACTTTATAAACTCTGAATCTTGTGGTGCTTGAAGAAATACACTGGCTAAGCCGGCCAGGTTATATGCCTTTTTTGGAGCCCTTTTTTGCAATATTTATTCAAATGTCACTAGTTATTTAAACAAACCACTATCTGAGGATTATACAAGCAACCATAAAACACCCGTTAGAGAGCCATTGAAGCCCATGAATAATGTATCCTTCCACAAATCTTTTCAACTGCTTTATTAATAAAGTTGCCACATGTTTTCAAATTTAAAGGGGACCTATCATGCAAAATGCACCTTTGTACGTCTTTTATACATGAATATGTGTCCCCGGTGTGTCAGGGAACTCACCAAGAGTCAGAAAACACAACCCTCTCTATTTTCCTCCATATCCAAATCTCTAAAAACGGGGCTGCAACGGATCTGATACAGACTGATACAGATTTGAACACTTTACTGACGTCAGGACGGTGGCGCTACGGCTATTGGGCCAACTCCACCAATCAGGAGGAGACAGCCACGGCCATTGCCGTTCGAAAGTGCTGGAGACGCTGTAGTACATATGCTAGGCCTGTAGGTGGTGCTGTTCTCACAGAATCAGCCCTTGCAAAAACAGGGCTAAAAAAGTGCAAATTGAGCGAAGTGAGGCATGGCTAAAATGCATGATCTGTTTGGTATTTTGAAAAAAAAAAAGTATAAATATGCCTTATATAGGTATGGTCCTACACTATATTATTCAAATATAGCATGATAGGTCCACTTTAAGTTAAGGCACTATCTAGGTATTTTTTTTTAAAAGTGTTCAGAAAGACTGCATCAATGATATGCTATATATATATATATAATATCAATATTTTTATTAACTAAACAAAGTCAATTTAAATAGCGGGCAAAAATGGGTTAATTGCCATGGATGTGGTGTTTGATATAGTTTACGTTCAATTTCAACTACTGTATTTTAGGCAGAAAAACGTATATTGACTAAACCTTTTTTAATAATTTACTATAATTTAGAAAGGTTTTTGTGAGAAATCATTTCAAAAGTAAACTTTTTTTTCATTTCATATTTAAATTTGAAATGTTTGCACACAACATTATTAAAGGTAGGGTAGGTAAGTTTGAGAAACCGGCTCGAGATCGCTAGAATTTGAAAATACACAACCGGAGAAAATCTGCCACTTCCTTATAGAGCCCCTCCTCCAACACACACGAACGCGCACATGACCAATGAGGGCACGAGATAAGTTTGTGCCCCGATGGAAGGCTGACAGGCAGGTAGGCCATCCAGTTATTTTAGCCGGGCCGGCTAAAATGATTGGTCGTACTTTTTACAGTATTATGGCTTCCACAGATGACATTTTTTTATGGATTTTTTGTCAAAGCACTTAAGATATTCATTGCTATCGGGATGTTAAGAGCATTCCATGGAATATAACAAAAAGTGTATCTCGAGCCGGTTTCTCAAACTTACCTACCCTACCTTTAAAGGTGGGGTAGGTAAGTTTGAGAAACCAGCTCGAGATCGCTAGAATTTGAAAATACACAACCGGAGAAAATCTGCCACTTCCTTACAGAGCCCCTCCTCCAACACACACGAACGCGCACATGACCAATGAGGGCACGAGATAAGTTTGTGCACAGATGGAAGGCTGACAGGCAGGTAGGCCACCCAGTTATTTTAGCCGGGCCGGCTGAACTTTTTTTATGGATTTTTTGTCAAAGCACTTAAGATATTCATTGCTATCGGGATGTTAAGAGCATTCCATGGAATATAACAAAAAGTGTATCTCGAGCCGGTTTCTCAAACTTACCTACCCCACCTTTAAGTGCAGATTTGTAACTTGATATGTTTAAATTCACATTGCATTTTTCAACTGTGCAGGACACTGTTGCATGTGTCCACCAGGTTTAAGAGAAGGAAAGAAAATAACCAAGATAATGTGAACTTGAATAATGAATCATAATTTTCTAGCAAAATGTATTGACTGGCTACTACTGCCAACATACATCAGTTTTAAGTTTGTATCTACTTTTTGCTAGCACAGCTATTGCTAGGCTTTTGTTTAAAAAGCGGCAAAGCAATCACAAAGATATCACTATCATCATATTGTATAAATGCTTCTCTCTGTGAATCACTGTTAATGATATAACATTATTTTTCTTCCAGGTTTGGGAGGAAGAAGGTGGTTTTCATCTCTCTTGTGGCCCAGAGTGTGGCAGTCATGCTTCAGTCCTTCTCTCATTCATGGCAGATGTTCTGCGTCATGTTCCTCTTTGTCGGAGCCTCACAGATTTCCCTCTATATTTCTGCGTTTGTGCTAGGTAAGAATCGTAAAATGATCCTCCTCCTATGTTTGATCTTTTATGTAGAAATGATTGTGCCTTGTGCATGAAAGGTGGGGTAGGTCATTTTGGAGAAACCAGCTCGAGTGCGCTAGAATTTGAAAATACACAGCCGGAAGAAATCTGCTACTTCCTTACAGAGCCCCTCCTCCAACACACACGAGCGTGCACATGACCAATGAGGGCACGAGATAAGTTTGTGCACAGATGGAAGGCTGACAGGCAGGTAGGCTATCCAGTTATTTTAGCCGGGCCGGCTAAAATGATTGGTCGTGCTTTTTACAGTACTACGGCTTCCACAGATGACATTTTTTTATGGATTTTTTGTCAAAGCACTTAAGATATTCATTGCTATCGGGATGTTAAGAGCATTCCATGGAATATAACAAAAAGTGTATCTCGAGCCGGTTTCTCAAACTTACCTTTAACCAGAGGTGGGAGTAAGTCCTACATGTGCAAGTCATGAGCAAGTCTCAAGTCTTGACCTACAAGTATCAAGCAAGTCCCAAGTCACTGTGGTGAGAGTCAAGCAAGTCAAGTCAAGTCATTGCTCAGGTCAAGCAAGTCAAGTCAAGTCATACGAAATTCTGATGAATAAGCCCAGTTTCCGCATTTAAATCAGTTAAAAGACAGTGGTTATAAAAATGGATTCAACCCACACTATGATCTTCATTACATACACAGTTAATCATTTGAAATCTAATTTAGAACGATGACAATCATATTAGATTCATATTAACCCCAGAACTGCAGACAATATAGCTAGGACTCAATCAAAAAGTCTGTTCAAAAAGGCAGAATTCCAGGTAAGAAAATCATATATGGCATTTGCCATTACACATATTTAATTTAAATGTCTGTTAACACTAGAACCCAACAGCGTCAGCACCTACATAGATATAATTTTCAAATCATTGAATTTGTTCCTCTTCATAATTTCCTTATAAACTAAGTAGGACGATTTAAAACTCACTTAATTGGGTTAATTTAGAAATTGCTTCAGTTTATCATCATAACAGATCAAAAAGTTCAGATTCATTTTACAATAAATCAAGGAATGATGCACTTCTACAAACAAAAACAACATAATTAAAACATTTAAACAAACTACTAAAAGTAGATGAACTACATGATTCAACAGTTTACAGTAACTTCTGATAATAACACAGGGGAAATAAACGAGGCATCTCTTTTCCTCTCTCTCTCTCTCTCCCTCTCCTGATAGCCCGTCAGTATCGGGGTTAGTCAAAATGAATCCCTTGGAGGTTCTAGTGTTCATTTACCGTTTTGTCTTCTCTTTGTAATGCTTAATCGATTTGAAACCAAGTCTAACGTAGCTTAAACTTAACGTTAGCTTTCTAGCTAACACAACACATTCACGCACCTTTCTCTGTGGGTTTTTTTGTAGTGACGAATGAAGTCGGATGTTGTGGTGGTCCTGTCACTGATCTTTATGCTGCAGACCCTGCATACCGCTGTTCTCTTCTTATTAGCGTCATCGACAACATAATCCTTGAATCCAAACTTCACTATTTTTGGAGTAACGCTAGCCGCTGCCATGTTAACTGACGCTCCTGCCGTCTAGTGGGTTGCCAAGTCAAAGTCAAGTCAAGTCTTTTATCAATGTTAGTCAAGCAAGTCTCAAGTCAAAAAATATGCGACTCGAGTCTGACTCGAGTCAAGTCATGTGACTCGAGTCCCCACCTCTGCCTTTAACCATTTATAAAGAAGGTAAGAATCGTAAAATGATCCTCCTTCTATGTTTGATCTTTTATGTAGAAATGATTGTGCCTTGTGCATGAATAGATCATTAAGTGTCTCTTTTTATTCGCTCAACAACTTTGATTTTATCTCGGGCAGGAACGGAGGTTTTGAGTAAAACAATGCGAATACTCTTCACAACTCTCGGAGCCTTCCTCTTCTATTGCATTGGGTACATGACACTACCCTGGATTGCATACGGCATCAGAGAATGGAGGACTCTTCTGGCAGTTCTGTCCTCAACTGCTGTTGTCTACATCCCTCTGTGGTGGTACGTCACTCATAGTTCTCATTTATAAAGTCATATACTGACAATCTGCCAATAGTCAAACTCCTGGTTTAACAACATGATGTGATAATTCAAATATATATTTAGAAAAGTAATGTTGAATCTGTATCGATTGTGCAGGTTCATCCCAGAGTCTCCTCGATGGCTGATCACCCAGGGAAGAGTGGAGGAGGCGGAGGCCATAGTGAGAGAGGCTGCACGGAAAAATAAGATTGAAGCCCCAGCTGTAATCTTTAAAGAATCTGAGGTACAGTTCACATATTGTCTGTAAAAAATACGACTGAATGTTTGTGACATGTTTAATGATAATGTCCGTTTGCCCCCAACATTTGTCTTTTTACACATGGAGACAGTAAATAAAGTGTGGTCACATGTGTTCCTCTGCCACTTTATAAATGCTAGCTGTTGTTATGTCTGCTTCTGCCTAGCCTAAGCTGTTTCAAAATGACAAAAAATTAGTGACATCCCTCTGTCAAGTTACTAATACGTTATTCATTGATTTCTTGACCCTGGCACCTTAGTTAGTAATGATTAAAATAAAAACAACAGTTATCACTAAAACAATGTTGGATAGGTAATCCCATACCCTGAAAGAATAAAAATAATTTAAATGGACTATTAACATGTTTAATATAGTCTTTGTTCAAGTCAGTATAATGTAATGTAACCACATTAACTCTCTCGTTGCAATTCTTTCCGTCACAGGCATCGGCACAATTTAAGAAATACACCATGCTTGACATCCTAAAATCCAAGAAAATCAGATGCATAACTTTGATGTGTCTCATTCTGTGGTAAGTGTTAGTTGTTTTGAATCATTCTTCAATTACATAACGGTAAAACAATTACTACTGCTATCTAATTATGGGAATATGCATGTAGTGTGTTAAAAAGTCAAAGTGACATAAAATGTACAATCTAACCCTGCATGTTATGTGTTTTCTGATCATTTGTTTTTTTCAGGATGGCAATAAACATCGGGTATTTCGGATTGTCCCTGAACACCTCCAACCTGAGCGGCAACCCCTTCATGAACTGTTTTTTATCAGCTACGACTGAAGTCCCTGCATATGTCGTTTCAACTGTGCTTCTAAAGAAGTGTCCGAGAAGAGCACTTCTGTCGTCGTTCCTCGTCATCGGAGGAGGAGTTCTTCTTCTCATCCAGTTCATCCCTGAAGGTAAGATTTCAGACTAACAACCAAGCTAACACACACACACACACACACACACACACACACACACACACACACACACACACACACACACACACACACACACACACACACACACACACACACACACACACACACACACACGATTTATCACACATTAGAATTGCCTGTCTGTCAGCATAAAATCTAAGATAAGATAGAACTGAATTTATCTCTGTAAGGAAATTGTGCTGCAACAGCTGTAGTGCAAAGTAGGAAGGGGTACACATATTTAATAGTTTTTTTCACCTAAATTACATACATATGTGTTCATTTGCTCATTATTCCCTGGAAAGCTCTGCTGCATACCATATTACTGTAATTGAGTAGAATTTGCTTGTGGACCTTAGAGCATTTAAAAAAGTAAAACTTCAACAACTTCTCTTTTCAGACATAGTGTCTTCGTTACTCTGGGTAAACAGCAACACACTATGTATAGGTTTTTCTTTTTTTAAATTGTGGTATGTTGACTATCCAGAGTACGAGAAACACATGTCCCTGTTGATCTATTAAAAATGTACAAAAACAAAAGGAGAACAAATTATAAATATAGAGTAATACATACATAGATTGCTGTATGAAATCATTTGTACTTTGGGTGAGTTGACTCTAATAGAAGCTGCTTGTTGGGTGGCGCATTATGTGTTTAGAGCATTCTCCCACCTCTTAAGCTAAATCAACAATTTAAACCCCTGTTGGATTAGCTTGAAACTGCATCATCACAAAGTTAAACCAGGATTGTTCTTCTTCTGAGCCCATAAAACTTATATTTTTAAATACTTCAAAAGATTCGAACAGGACTGCAATGCTACAAAAATGTTATAATTTTATTGAAATCTACATCACTGCGACCTTTGTTCAGTCATAAATGTCATCGTTTCCTAAGAGGAGATCATGTTCAACGTGCAACACAGGGTATAGGTTTATATAAGAGGGGGCTGGTTGTGCAAGATTATGTCATGAACCAGGGGCATTTCCTGGACCTGGAAACATTCGGGGCTTAGCCCACAGTGGCAGCGCCAGAGATTTTCTTTTGGGGGTGCTGTGGGGTAGCTTGACATTTCATAGAGTGTGCTCAAACATGTAGGGTTTCCCATTAAGGTACCGGGCGCTACAGTGGAATGTTCTACTGCAACACTCCCCACACGCACATACACAGTACACCCTCGATAATCAGCTCACGGCATATAGGTGTAAGCAGGGGTAAAGTGCTTTTTTTTACAAGTGGGGGGTGGACCTAACATCCTCTAGGGGGGTCCGGGGGCATGCTCCCCCGGGAAGATTTGTTTTTTAATATTGAAGTATTGAAACAGAACTGTAAACAGATTTTCTTTTTCTTTATGGATATTTTACAAATCACTCCCTTTTTAAACTCTATTCTTGTTTTACTGTCATATAGTATTTCATAACTGTTTTTCATTTATTCTCTCTCTATTTACACTTCTTGCATGCTAGATGATGAAGATGCATCACTTTTTAAGCCTCCGTCTCTTTTTAAGCCTCCGATTTGCTTTCTACAAAACTTGTTGCCAACACTGTGAAGTCCTTGCATTTCCTGAGGCCAAGTTGAAGGATCAAATACTAAGAAATGATCACATGACTTGAAGTCATATCTGATTTCAGATGTGGGAAGTTACTAAGTACACTTATTCAAGTACTGTACTTAAGTACAATTTTGAGATATTTCTACTTTACTTGACTTTGATGCTACTTTGTACTTCTACTCCACTACAGTTCAGAGGTAAATGGTGTACTTTTACTCCACTACATGTATTTAATACCTTTAGTTACTTTACAGATTTGGATTAATGATGTGAAATATAATCAAGACGGAGTAAATTCACAAGCTACCCTGCAGTATACAAAGTCATTCAATTATAAAACATATCATACAGTATATATTATTCTGAAATGGACCAATCTGCACAATGAAAACTTTTACTTTTGGTACTTTAACTATATTTTGATAATACTTTTCTAATTTTACTTGAGTAACATTTTGAATGCAGGACTTTTACTGTAACAGAGTATTCCTACACAAGATCTGACCACTTCCACCTCTGTCTGATTTCAAACTCTTCCATTAACACCCTGAGTAAGTTTGCAACTGTGTGTTTCACTCATAGACTGTATAAATGTTTCACTCCACTTTGGTGTAAATAAAACTGCAGCAGCTTGACCACAGAGCGTGAACGTTGTGATCAGCTGATTTTGCGCAGTTCTCCAGTGTGTGCGCGCGGCACAGAAAGTGCACAGGTGAGTCTACGGGTGTTTCTCAATCGCGAGTAAAGCTGCTTCAGAGCCACTATTTCAAGCATACTACGTCATCGAGTGCCGCCGAAGTACTGTTCCAATCTCCAGCATACTTGGAAATCTACCGAGCCCGGCGTACTCCGTTTGGAGAAATATCGAGGCTACACATGAGTAGACTCCGCGGTCTTAAAATCCCCACAATGCTTTGCGCACGGACCAATTTCCCCAAATCTGTGGCGGAAGATGTAAGGCGGGGCCTCTCATATGACGCACACCTGCACACTTGCTAGCGTGTTCCACTCTTCGTTTTCCGAATGCCAGGAAGTATTCTTGACTCGCTTCTGAAGCAAGATGCTCGGCAGACATGTGCTACCAAGCAAGCGTACTCGCGATTGAGAAACACCCTCCCACTGCAGCGAGTTGGCGGAGTTTTGGCACAATTCTGTTGTTCAAACCGACGTTAACCCTGTCTGTGCACACGGTGAACAACTCTGTCGTCCAGTGATAGCCTCTGCCTCCTGTAAAGCTTCACAGGTCCGTCGGTTATGTCCTGCGCGGCTCGGCCAGCACCCAGTTCAATCAGTCATAGAAAGTCCGAAGATTTTTTGCAGGGAGCGAAACGGCAACGTAGCTGCTTAATATCTTTGTTTTTTTTTACATGTCTAGTAGTTTACTCCATTAAGTGTTGACAAAAAACACGGGTAGACGAAATATGTGTTTTGTTTTGATGTTTTGAGGTACGCAAAGGCGCGTAGTGACTCAAGTGACGCTATGCAATTCAGATGTTTGCCGCGCATGCGTACCAGTTATGTGGCTACAGAAAAAACATTCGGGGCGGCGACGCCACTGTCATGAACTAAAATGTGCAGTTTGCAGTTTTATCACATGTTAATTATTCTCTAAGCACCTAGAATAGTGGACTCTGGATTAATACATAAGCCACATCTGGAGAAAGTTGCTGTGTTACTGATGTTCCCTTGAAACAAGCAAAGAAACATCTGAAATGTACTTTCTGTCATGTTTTTAATATTCATTAGTTTAGTATTTTAGTGCTTAGAGTGTGCTACAGTGCAGTAAAGAATGATTATATCATGTTTGTGTTTCACCAGATAAAGTGAAGCTACATATTAAACAGACCCAGTTTCCTAAAGGCTTAGCAAATAGACCCTTGCACAATCACCAAACTGACCTCAAAATTATTTAGCAATCAACTTTATTGCTTTCGAGGAATAAGGGAGAGTAAAATGCACACTTGTGTGTGTTCTACACTATAATGGCCTGTATCATTTACTTGTTGTGGCAAGATGTTCAAGAAGCCAGACTCTGGATAATGTCATCCTCTGGTAATGGGTTCAAGAACGTTCAAATAAAGAATCGGTGCTGATAAGATACCAGAAAAGACAGTATTCAGGCCCTTTATTGTCCCTCTTTCCCAGAAGGGACAATAAACATCTGAACTGAGGTCAAATCGCACAGTGTTTGGCTAGTTATTCCCAACTGAGATCATTTATATTTCTTTAATGCATAAGACTTCTGTTCGCTCCGCTTGGGAGAAACTTGATGATTTCATATGACCCCTTTTTTAACATGTCATGTATTTAAAAAATATAGAAATTAGAAAATTCATTCATAACTCACTTCCAACATCCTCTCTTTCTCCTCCTCAGATCTTCAATATGTTGCTCTGGCACTGGAAATGACTGGAAAGTTTGGCTTCACCATGGCCTTCAGCGTCGTCTATATTTACACCGCTGAGGTTTACCCTACGGTACTCAGGAACGTGGGCATGGGGATGTGCTCCTCTGCGGCACGCATTGGCAGCATCACAGCTCCTTATGTCATATATTTAGGTGAGAAGATGAGTATATTATCTCACAATGTATATAAGACATCACTGCATTGACATTCTTTATGAGTCCAAAAGAACATCTGCTTTGGATAGCATCAGCGACATGTACACATTTATTGAAGTTTTATTTATATTCAAGTAAAATGGTGTCTTTTTATAATGAAGAATTTTGCTCCTTTTTTATTTTCAGGTAGTTATAATAAGGCTCTTCCTTATATCCTCATGGGAAGTCTCACAATTGCCTCATCTGTTGTGAACCTTTTCCTTCCGGAGACCCTCAACAGAGATCTTCCAGAAACAGTGGAGCAGATGCAGGAATGTCAGGGGTAAGTTCATTCCACTTAAAATCCTGTGTTTTTCATGTAACTATTACATATTTATTTTTGAATCAACTTTATTATTATTATTTGTATTATTATTTTTTTTTTTTTTATAGCAGGCTATATGGTTTTCTTAAAAAATGTACATTTGGTTTTAAGATGTTTTTTGTATATATTGTAATACCCTGTATGTGTGGTAGCTGTGTTGCTTAACTGCTTTTCTTGGTCTTTCTTTTGATTGCAGGTTGTGTAATGGGCTGAAAAAGAGGAAATATTTAGAAGATGAGGGAAGGAAGAACCTGCCCATACAACGTGAGGTCAGACAGGATCTGCAGGCTCCGTAGATGTTCTCAATGACCTAATTTCCCTTAAAGAAATAAAGAAACAGAAAGTGACAGAAATACATTTATCATGCATGACAGTAATAATCGGAAATCTGACAGATCCAAAAGTCCACTGGCAAGAGTTTTTTTTATCTTGTTTTCTTTCTCTTTTTTTTAAACAGTTTTTTTTTGTACTCAGTTGATGCTTGCTAATTAGAAAAAAATGTTTTGGCAAAATTCCAAAAGAAAAGTTTAGGTTCTAAAATGTATGTATGAAATTGAAGTACATGTTTGATTGGTATGTGAGTCTGTGTTACACAATACTTGAGATTAAAATATAAACATTTGAAACCACCATGCCATTATCAGTTGTTTTTTATTTAAACATAAATAATGATCTTAAATGTTTGTTTCTCAATGTGTTAACGTTGTTGCTTTCAGTGAAAAAGTGATACATAATAAAAGGCAGCTAGAAACAGCAAGCCTCGCTCTGTCCAAAGGGAACAAAATACAACCTCTGCAGCTCAAAAATCAACATGTATTACCAAACTTATTTATCAATTATAATACAATTTACCTTTACTGTATGTAAGCTGGGACAAGTATCCAAATATATCAAGACGTTATATGTCCGAGTCTACCATGCACTGACAACAATAGTAGAGCATTGATTCCCATCAGGAAGGTGTTCTGAATACTTTGGAAAAGGAAACATTTCATACCTTTAGGAGTTGACATGCAAACTAACACTGATCTTTATGGTTGTGCCATTAAATAATGTCTTATTCGGCAGTGACTTTAAACTGTGACTGCTAAACTAAATGCATTATTCCAAAAAGCGGTTTTGAGTGTGATCTGAAGGCATCTTTAAACATTCGGATGAATCTCAAGCATTTTTATGTTGTAGGCTATACTCTATATTAAGAAGTAAATCAAAATGACTAAATAAACTCACTGGCCCTCGTAAGTTTATTGTTGACCACGAATGCGTAATTTAGAACTACTTTATCTCTAAACCAAAATCATAATCATTGGAAATAAAACGTTTGGTTTGGTTATTGTTTAACTTCTGCTTGGCAATGATTAACTCCCCTGTCAAGGATTCTTTTCATAACATTTTTATATATTACTCAAATGTTCTTATTACTTGAGTTTGATAGATTACATCCAAATTAAACTAACTTATATTTGAAATGATTTTGTAGCAAAACAAATTTAGAAACCCTACGATGTAGAACCTTTTACTTATTTCAACCATTTATCCATTAATGTTATGCATTATTGTTTATAAAAGGCATTGTGTTTATACAAGTGGAAGAAGTTCACATAGTTTCAGAAACTTTGGTTATTATGTCTATGCCACGACGTGTGATATGGTGAAATATGCAAGGCCTCAATAACACGTTGATGTTAAACCAAACCCAGATTGCTGTGTAACTGCAGCTCATGTCACACTGCCATAAAAAGCTTAATTGCTCATATGTAGAAAGTGTGTGCAGGAGAGCACACTCTCTTGCGTCTATCAGTATTCACTCAGTGTCTGCTTACCCTTTTCGTTTTTTAAATGCCAATGACTAATGAAGTAATGGACAGCTCGGATATTAGAGATTATGACACAATCACGTCTTTTCTTGGATCTTGGGGACCCTTTCAGCTAAGGATTTTCTTAGCAATGGCCTTCAGCATACTGCCGAATGGATTTGTTGGCACCTATATCGTATTTGTTGGTGATACCCCTCCACACAAGTGCTTTATTCCTGATAACTACAGTATCAGCGAGGTGTGGAGAAATGAGACGATCCCTTTAGAATTGGTTGATGGCATCTCAAAGAGCAGCTCTTGCTCAAGACTTAACCTGGACATTGTCAGAAACTACTCTCAGAATAATATCATCCCAAATGTGGACGTAAATGTGAGTGAAATTCCTCTGGAGAAGTGTCTGGATGGGTGGACATACAGCAAAGAAATCTACCAGTCAACCATTGTCACAGAGGTGAGTGATAAGTCATCAATTATTTTCCCTTTGAGCATGTTTTCGTGGTTTCCACAGAGAAATGGTCGTATCATTTGTTATGTCTGATAGAGAATTATTCATATGGCCATTTAGTTTATGTTCTAATCGTTTTAGCTTGTTGCTTCTCCTCTGAATTCTCTTTCCAAACGGCCTTGGACCTTGAGTTACCGGTGTGATAAGGAAGGCCCTTTCTTTGTACTTGGCATTTAACCACAGCTGTGGCCTAGACATGACCATAAAATAATCACTTCTTCAGACGATAACAGGGCAGTCATGAAGTATAATATTGATTATGTTTTTAGAAGTGGTTAAGTGTCAGTGACATGGGAGAACATCAGAGTTGGTTTTGGCAGAGGCTGTGTCAATATGGTGTCTCAGAAAGTGTTTTTGTCAAGTCTACAGCCGTAACTTTCAATTAATCTTCAGTGTCTGACATCAATTCAAAGCTCTGAAGTGTAGTTTTTGTGTTCCGGTTTCATCACAGTGTCTAGTTTTCAGGAAGCTAAAAGTTGCTAGAATCAACAACAAAAAAATAATAATTATAATTTAAGTTTACAACAATGTGATTACTACGACTGCTGCTTATAATGATGCTCACACAAAAGTGACCTGTTGTGTGTTGTTGCGGCCACTATTACTCATAACATTTATATGTGTTTGATATTTTGCATCAGCTACTTCTTCTACTAGGCTTTGAATATTAGTACTGTTATATGATATACATTTGGTTATTGTACATCTTTATAACTGTGATTAAACGTTGTCTTAGTTATCATAAAAATGGGACATATATGAAATAGTGGCGATTCATTTTCACACAGCTACCCTAAATAAAACGTGTTGTTTTTGCAGTGGGACTTGGTGTGTGACAATAAGTACAAACTTCCACTGTCTACCTCGATCAATTACATCGGTGTGCTAGTGGGAGCATTTATCTCAGGCCAGATGTCTGACAGGTTGGTACTTCATAGTCTGAATACTTTAACAATCAATTATAATATTACATTTACAGTTACTAACTCACTAAACTGTATTTCATTCACAGGTATGGAAGGAGGCCAGCCCTCTTTCTCATGATGATTCTTCAGACAGTGGCGATCACTGCACAGATATTCTCTCCAAACTGGGAGATCTTCTGCTTCATTTTCTTCTTTGTTGGTGCTGGCGGGTTCTCCAACTATACCATTGCATTTGTGCTAGGTAGGTTTTCCAGTCAGGATTTGGAACATGTTATATTTGATACTTGTTGAGAAGTTTGTAGATGTCATGTTGACCTCTCTAACCTATAGGTAAAACACAAGTTTGTGGTTCAAAACGTATTTGGGCCGAAGAGAAAAACTGCGTAGTATTTCAAGTGTGTAATGCAAGCTTTCAAAACACAGATCAATATATTGATTAAATTACTTGGCTATTGATCTCACATAAAGTTCTAGGACAGAACTGACTGGCAAAATCACTCAGAAACTTGAGTCTCAGGTTTTCAAGTTCTCATTTATTTTTGTACAGGAACTGAAATACTAAGCCCAAAGTCCAGAGTGATCTTCTGCTCCATGGGTGTGTTTATGGGCTCAGCCTTGGGTTACATGGCAATGCCAGCTGCAGCCTACTTCCTCCGTGATTGGCGGATGCTGCTGATTGCCATGGCTGCCTCTGGACTGATCTACGTCCCTATATGGTGGTAAGAATTAGGGAGGGACAATTAACATCAGGTCTTTATCCAACACTTTCAGAATGTGTAGTGTCTGTAGAACAGTGATCTTCAACTGCAGCTCTGAATGAAATAAAAGTCTAAGAGCTTTTTGCCAGTCTGTGGTTGAAGCTATATTTTCTGCACTTTGCGGATCAGCCATGAAATGTAACTGAACTGACCTAATACATCTTATTTGCTCTCATATGTGTTACTTCGGATCAACAGACACGATCAGCTTGTGTAAGCGTTCGTCAACAAAGCATATAAACAGGAGCATATCTCCTGCAAACTGTTCAGATGTTCATAGATAGCAGTAACAACACTGCGTCCTATTCAAAACATTGAAAACGTTGGTAGAGAACAGGGTCAATATATATAGCCAATAAAAGTGCTGTTATACAGTATAATCTCATGGCAATCCATAGTAAGAATTTCTATATATTGTATTGAAACTTGCTCTCTCATACAGAAACCTTTACGTTGCTTGCATGGTTAGAAAACATTTATATTGAAAGGAACTTGTAAGTAGAAACTTTAAGAAACCCTATGAGATAGGGTGGTGATCAACCAGATGTGCATTTGCTAAACCAACTAGTTATTCAACACTAAGGCTTTCTTCTAAATATATCTAAATATGCTTTAATCTAGGTAAACATTGTCAAAATGTTTTGCATTTGATCCAAATGGTATATTAATGTGGTGCCCCTGTGGGTTCATCTTGAGAGGGTGTGGCTGTGCTGCATCCAGCCGCCTTGATTGTAGTAACTCAGGGCACCTGGGTCTGGTGCCCTGCAGCTACATTTTAAAGTCTCTCTGCTCCTCTCTGTTTTCCCTCTCTGCTTTCTCATACAGGCACCCGGTTCGGTTGAGTATGTTATTAGTTATTTCAGTTGTTTTACTTTGTGCACCTCAACACCCTCACACATACATGTTCATGCAATCCTCACCCTGCAGTTACATTACTGCAGTGACGTGCGGTGAGGTTCATGGCTGGTGAGGCACTGACTCTTTCAGAGTCAGATTTACAAATATTATAGCCTATTTTGACCTTAATCGAAATATTCTGTTATTTTCAAAAGCTTTTTTAGTCTGATGCTATGATTAATTTTAAACAGACCGATCAACAAAAGGATACCCAAAATCTAAATATTGGATTGTTCTTTCTAAGTAAGATCCCATTTTCATTACAGTTGTGGTCTTACCTTGACTTGAAGATGAATAGAAGTCCATGCTATCCTACTGGACAACAATCTCTATTACTGTTTTGTAAAAGTCCTCCTTATCTTCCTGTAGTTTCAAAAGTCTAGTTTGTTGTTTGCGGTAGAATAACAGTAGCAACAAGAACCTGTGGGCTCACGTGCGCCCCCTTCAGTGCGCCAGAGGTTATGGCTGCCTCTCCTGGTGCTTTTTTCATTGCCGTTGTACGATGAGACCAGCGAGCCTAAAGATCATATATACGTGAAATAAGTTATTTAGAGACTATGGATGGCGAGGATAAATGTAATAAAGGGATCTACAAACATTACATTGGTGACCTACAGTGAGATGGGAACAGGCATGCGCTTAGGGCCCGCTTTCCAGCCAGTTTCTGTGGGGTGACGCATTCTGAGGTGAGGCAGATCTCATCTGTGCCTCACCTTACCCCACAGTAAATGGCTTGAGCGCGCTCAAAAATAAGTGGCCGCGCTAAATTAGTGCCCGCGCTCCAGCAAGTTACTGTGGGCTTACGTGAGGCAGAGCTCGTCCCTGCCTCACTTCTCATCGCTCCCGTAGCGGAGCTCGGCAAATTTGCTGATTTTGACTATAAAATGCGATTGGAATCATACAGAAATCACATTTACAACACAGATCAGTGGAGACATTTTATTATTATTATTTAGTTTTTCTTTAATTGTTTTTCCGTTACATTGGAGTATGACAGGTGAGGCTCTGCCTCCCCTGCCTCCCCTGACTGCACGTCGCTGCATTACTGATACCACTGACGTTCACACCTCATGCTTTACTTGTTTTGCACTTGATTAATTTGGCTTATTTGAACCACTTGCTTTAATAAACATATTTTGTTAAATCGTTGATATGGTGTGTCTCCTCTTTGTTGTGGCCTTTTGAGCCAGGTCATAACAATTAAGAACTGTATCTCTGTGTAAATGTGCTGATATTGTTGTTTCCCTGTTCTGCAGGTTAGTCCCAGAGTCTCCTCGCTGGCTGATCAATCAGGGCAGAGTGGAGGAGGCGGGGGCCATACTGATAGGAGCCGCTAAGAGCAACAATGTGGAGCCTCCAAAGGCCATTTTCACACAAGCTGAGGTAAGCTGCTAGTTTATTTTTAACAAGTTATACAAATAAACCATTCGTGACTCAGAATGTTAATAATTAAAAAGAAAACACAAGTTTTGTGTTTTTATATAGCATAGTCTTCCTGTTATAAGAAAAGGTAAGATAAGAAGTACTTTATTGATCCCAAGTTGGGAAATGTTTGTGTTGCAGCGGCATTAAAATACATGGCATTGTACAATAACAATTAAAAGACTAGAAATAAACATTCCAAAATGTCATCTCAATAGCAATATACATATTGAATTACAAATGTACAGGGACAAAATATAAAGCAGGATATTATATATTGTATAAGTATGTGAGGAATGGAATATTAAAGGTCCCATGTCATGGCCATTTCTACTGATCATAATTCCATTGTTGAGGTATACTAGAATCGATTTATATTGTGCAATTTTCCAAACTCACATTGGTTTCTCATACAGCATCTCTGTATAGTATGTGTATTCACTCTCTGTCCTAAACGGCTTGTTGGAGCTCCTGCCCCACCCTCCCTATGAGCCCAGTGGCCATCTGCGAGACAGCGAAACCCAGCCCGAAACCAGCCTGACACCCGCAGCCTGGCTGGGAGTTTGTGTGTGTGCTCACACACCGACTCACAGCCTCGCCGCGTCCCGCCGTCTCAGGGAGGAGAAATTGGCGGAGCTGCAGCTGAGAAAAGATTGAGTGTGTGTGAACCTAACAGCTCTGCGGGCGTAACGTAACGGCTCCACGGATTGGTCCATTTGGACCAATGGGTCCATTTGGGTATGGGCACGTCACTGTACCCAGGAAGAAAACAATGGAAAAAGAGAAATCTCCAACGAGGCGTTCTGGGGCAGCGTAGAGTAGACAGGTATTTTCTGTGTTAGAGTTGTACTCGCTACAGGGTGTACTTTGAGGGTTTGTGACTTTGCAGACCGTTTACATGCATAAAAACCTTCATAACACACAAGGGGACGGGTAATAACCGGAAAAGCATGACATGGGACCTTTAACCTGTTTAGCCCGAGAGACCCCGGTACCGTGGCACTCCCGCAACATCTTGCAGGAAACAGTGTCTGAGGGCATGTTCATTTAATAAACTATGAATGTTTTATATCCATGTAACGGGAAGAAACTCATCTAACTGATAGTTTGTTTGTTTTTTTCTAAATAAAACCCACAATGCTAACCTCTGAATTAGCAACGAGCGAAAAATGCTAACAGATTACTGCACCGAAGATCACTCATAAAACCTTATTATTTATCTTTTCTGCACATCCAACACATCGATTCACATCGTGAGATGACCCAGAATCGATGGGTACATACATTATCACTCTATGATACGAACTTTATAAACAAAAACAGACATCAAAACATGTGGCGCTAGGTAGCTAAAAACGCTAACATGGCTTACCTGTGTCGTAGTCTGGTCAAAAGTGGTCTTCAATGGCATTACAAATATAAAAACGCTGCTGAAGTTAATCCATAGGTTAATCCAATGTGTCTGTGTCCCTTTGAAATGATTTCTGATAATCCATAAGCAATAAAACTGCTTTTCCGTTTCCAGATGTCAGAGCTAGAGTATAGGTTCGCTCTGATGCAAAACTGCATGCGCGAAGCCCTCACCTTTTTTTTTAACCATGTGTGTGAGTGGGGAAATCCCCCTTCGATTATATTGGCTCTAACGGTCAGAAAGAGGTGTCAACCATCAAAATCGACCAAGAGATATGGAAAATCCACCCAAATTACCCCAGAAGTGTTTTTTTTGTGCTAAATCTCTCTAAAAAGGTCAAATGTCACTTGTTTTGCATCAATCTTGATACAGGGTACTTATTATATGTTGTACTTTGGATTCCTAAAGCTATTAGTCTACTAACCCATCATCCAAGGATAGTTTTCACTATAAGTAAAAAATAGTTTTTGGACGGACACTATAATTTACAGTTTTTTACTATGTTCAATCTGAATTTTCTTTAAAATAAAAAACATCTATATTGATTCTGACTTTTCTACATCCAACTCACAGGTTTATCATTACTTTGAGAAAAAAGATTATTAATTTAACCCTTTTAGAAGGGAAGATATGGTCATTTGTTCTGGGAATGTCATTTTCGAGCCTGAGACCTGAAAAACAGGCTCAGGGCTTAACAGGTTAAATATTACATTGGATATAAATGTAAAATGTATAGTGTGATTTTAAGTCCATGTCTTGAGAGTATTGCATTTCAGGTCAGCAATTTCACTAAGGTAATTGTAGTCAAGTATGAACTCAATATACTAGTACTTTGGTATTTATATTTAATGAACCTATATAATTCTACTCCCCTACATCTCATAGCCAAAATACTAATAAAATAATAATGAAAATACTCATGAAACACACATTTTACACTGGCAGTTGGATGTTAGAATCAGTCAAATGTAGTTGAGTAAAACGTACAAAATGTTTCCTCTGCTATGAGCAACCCGGTATCACGGCAAGACGTGAACATGTGACGATCTACCATGCTGGGAGACGTGAATATGTCACGGTTTCGTCCCTTCAATCGTGACAGTTACACGGTATTGTTAACATGGCCCAACCAGTGGAGAAATACCCGGAAGTGCCAAGCAAATGCTCTACCAAGACTATTGGTCGGTTTTTATTGTCAAAATTAGATGTTTTTAATTTATTTTTTAATCGTCACACTCGATTTCGCCGATTTTCTTGTTGCCCTAGCTGGTCGACACCTCTTTTAGCAGAAACAAAGGCTACATTAAAGGGGACCTATCATGCAAAATGCACTTTTGTACGTCTTTTATTCATGAATATGTGTCCCCGGTGTTCCAGGGAACTCACCAAGTGTCAGAAAACACAAACCTCTCTATTTTCCTCCATACCCAAATCTCTAAAAAAGGGGCTGCAACGGATCTGATAAAAACTGATCCAGATTTGAACACTGTACTGACGTCAGGAAAGTGGCGCTACGGCTATTGGGCCAACTCTCCACCTATCAGGGGAATGTGGGGTTGGGCCACGGCCGGCCATTGCCGCTCGAAAGCGCTGGAGACGCTGTAGTACATATGCCAGGCCTGTAAGTGGCGCTGTCGTCTGCCACAAAAGCAGCGAAGAAGACTTGGTTACCATGGTTACCCTTCTGTTTATTCTCCGCTGTGGCTTTCTTTCTCCCTCCCCGAGGCAAGCGTTTGCTCCTTCTGCTGCTTTAATTCAATGCAATCCCTCCCCGTCGAGGCAAGCACTGTAATTATCTCCGGTTAGTCCACCAGCAGATGACAAACACCCACCGCTCCGCCTATTCCAAGGAACGAGGGGACCGTGCGGCAGAGTTTCAGTTTCAGTTTCAGTTTCTTTCGCCGGTCAAGATGTCCGTTAAAGTTTAAATCTTCCGGACAAAATTAGAAAAGTGCCGGTCAAAGGTCTTCTTTGTTATTTATTGAGCTTTAAAACAAATGAATAACGACTCTATATAGGCTATAATAAAACACGGAGGACGGAGATCTCTTTTTCTCCCCCTCTTCTGACAGCCCAGCAGCTGATCAGAGCGGCTCCCCTCTCCTGCAGGGGGGCGTGGTCAGCTGCAGCTCACAAAATCAGACCCGTAGACAGCAAACAACACGTATAACAAAATACAAACGTCATAAAAAATACCGGAAACAGACGTAGGCAAGGTCCTCAGCTCGGTGATTCGATGGTTTAGTCGCAATGCACGTTGGGAAATGGTGTTTATGTGATGTGAAATCTGAAAAAAAAATTAAAAATAAAATAATACTTTATTCTGAGTGTGCTTGCTTTTCTCTTTGAAAGTCATCACATAACGGCATTGTAATACACGGTTCGGCTGCATTAAATATTACATATCTGCCGTAGTTCTGTATTTATAGAGCCCTAATGAAAAGACTTCTGGACAAACAGAAAGCACTGCCGCCAAAACTGAAAACGTGACGTGGATCATAAATATATCAGCAATTAAACAACATCTTACATTTATTTTCACACAATACGTCTCCTTGCAGTATCAATACTAATTCGGCTGACTTTTATATTTGATCCAATTGGTAGATAGGCTGTATTTACACCATAACGGTGCACAGCTGATAGAAAGGCACATCTAGTGGTTAAAGCACGTTATTGAATTTTATTATTTTATTATTTTTCACAAAAATGAAACCATCAATAGCAGAAACAGAATTAACTGTCATTAGTAAACCACTCAAATAAAAAGATCATAAGTGATTTTGTTTTACATATATTTTAAGGATAATAATAGCAATGTAACACTGTCTATGACACTTACTGTATAACACTGATTTGAAAAACATACAGAAAAAACGAATTCACTGCCCTTAATAAAGTATTTAAATATACATTTCAGGTGTGCTGTTTTGTTTAGATCATTAACATCTGGAGCTCTTTTAATGTCCTTTTTGATTATTGTTACACCAGGTCTTGTCAAAACCTTTATTCCATAGTCAATATCCATTACTAAACAAAACAGCAATTCTACTCCACTACAATTCAGAGGTTAACCTGGTATTTTTACTCCACTCATTTATTTTAGTTACTTTGCAGATTCTGATTAATGATGTGAAATATAAACAACCCTTAAATCAGGCTTTAGTTACACCTGAGTAAAATTCAGGGAAAGGTGATTGTCAAGTGCCAACAATCAGGAGAGATATTTGATATTTGCTGCTTGAGGAGACGAAACATTTATCTGCAGATCCCTATAAAGTATATTCATTACTCGTTATTCTCTACTAATAGTTAATTAAAGACTGTATATAATGGCTATTTTGCATATCCCTTTCAAGATTTCAAGATTTTCTAAGGTTCATTGACATATCATATACACAACTAATTCAATAACGTGCTTTAACCACTAGACGGTGCACACAAGGTACACACAGCCATAATAAGTTTGTATTATTAGTGTAGGACACTTGTGTATGTATAACATCTGAAGATGTGTAGTTTTATTCATGTTTTCACATAATTGTACAGGATATTGCTATATTATTTCACATGTTTTACTTCCAATATCTGATTTGTAAAACATCACAGACAGAATATCCGTCATTTAACAGTAAGCTATTGAAATTCTGAATCCATAGATGTGTCTCCCATCACCCAAATCCTCCCCTGACTATTCTCTCAACTCAGTATTTACATTCTTATATTCAAAGAAAATCAGTAATATCTTTAAAAACGACAAGTCCTTTTATATCAGCTGTGCACCGTTATGGTGTAAATATAACCTATCTACCAATTGGATCAAATTTAAAAGTCAGCCGAATTAGTATTGATACTGCAAGGAGACGTATTGTGTGAAAAGAAATGTAAGATGTTGTTTAATTGCTGATATATTTATGATCATGCATTGCGGCTAAACCATCGAATCACCGAGCTGAGGACCTTACCTACTTCTGTTTCTGGTATTTTTTATGACGTTTGTATTTTGTTATACACACATTCCTTCACATTTAAATTTAAATTTACATTCAAATATTTTGTGAGGCCTTCTAAAATGTTTTTAAATATAACTACGGTTCTAGTTGAAGAGTTTGTAAATTAACATGAACCGAAGCTGTTGCCTGGCAACGCAATCGCACAACGTCACGTCCGTTAATTCCACATCCACACCTTTATATATACAGTCTATGATCCACACACATGGATTAACATCGATTTAATACATTAATGTAGCCTTTGTTTCTGCTAAAAGAGGTGTCGACCAGCTAGGGCAACAAGAAAATCGGCGAAATCGAGTGTGACGATTAAAAAATAAATTAAAAACATCTAATTTTGACAATAAAAACCGACCAATAGTCTTGGTAGAGCATTTGCTTGGCACTTCCGGGTATTTCTACACTGGTTGGGCCATGTTAACAATACCGTGTAACTGTCACGTTTGAAGGGACGAAACCGTGACATATTCACGTCTCCCAGCATGGTAGATCGTCACATGTTCACGTCTTGCCGTGATACCGGGTTGCTCATAGCAGAGGAAACATTTTGTACGTTTTACTCAACTACATTTGACTGATTCTAACATCCAACTGCCAGTGTAAAATGTGTGTTTCATGAGTATTTTCACAGTTTAGGATTGGATGATTTTAATTGTAGCAATTATCTTTTCTTCTTTTTCCAAGATTGACGATGCAATGTCTAGGAAAGACAAGAAATACAACTTTTCAGTTATTGTGAGCAGCTGCAATATGTTCTCCATTACAGTGCTGTGCTCAATTCTGTGGTACGTCTACAATCTTCTCTTTAACTCAAAAAATCACTCTACAAAACAATGTAAATATTACAGATCCATCCCAAATGTGTGTCTCCCATCCTATGTGTACTCAATTTGTTGTCTTGAATGTCTCTGCAGGATTGTCATAAACATGGGCTACTACGCTTTACTCCTCAACACTTCAAACCTGCACGGCGACCCTTTTTTCAACTGCTTCCTGTCTGGCTTAGTAGAAGTGCCGGCTTACATAATAGCCTTGTTACTGCTCCAATACTGCTCCAGGCACTTGTGCCAATCTTCTACACTCTTCCTCGGAGGCGTGATGATCCTCTGTGTTCACATCATCCCAATAGGTAATACTTTGCTTTCTACAGATGAATAAAACTGTTCTGTCACACTTAATGGACAACATGCTAAATCTTGGCATCATAACATGAACAACTACATGTATATAGTGCTGGTTAACAACAGTATATATAAAAGAAAAATACTATCTTCTATTGCAGTGTGTATTTATGTCTGTTAAGTCATTATCGCCATTTGAGATACAACAATGATGAATCCCTTGCATTTAAAGTGAAAATTCCTCCAACAAATCACAAGCAGCATACATTGTTATGATCCAAATAGATCCTAATTGTACAGCTTAGACTGATAGGAATATATATATATTTTTTTGCAGGTGATAGAAGTATTGGACTATAGTAAAACAAATAAAAATATATAATTTTCACAAGTCAGAAGGAAAAACAAGGCTCATTTAATGGGCTTTAGATGTGTTGGATGTATCGTATATTTCATATGCCTCTTCTTCTTATTGCCTTATAGATTCAGAGATTGTGCCTGTGTTGTTGGAGATTTTGGGCAAATTTGGCATGACATCTGCATTTTGTGTGGTGTACACGTTCTCATCGGAGCTCTTCCCCACCGTCATCAGAAACACAGCAATGGGCTGCTGTTCCATGGCTGCTCGCATTGGAACCATCATCTCCCCTTTTATCATTTACCTGGGTAAGTAATACGTTTTATATTTTGAGCACTTAGCAAGTCTGAGGGAATTTTCTTTCTGACCCAATTAGTTTATTATTATTTTCTTATTTCTGTAGTGTAGAGCTGCAGCTGTTGTACAGTCGAAGAGTTGATTTGTCCAGCCACTAGGAATTAATCGATATTCAAACAATTGATTCTGCCCTTTTGAAGCAAAAAGCCAAATATTTACTGGTTCAATCTTCTCAAATGTGACCTTTTTTGGTATCACTTTACAATAAGACTACCCTTATAAAGGGTTTACAAATAGTTTGTCATGCATTTATTAATTAGGTTGTTAACACTTTATAAATCATTAATAAGCTTTTATAAGACATGAGATAAACAGGGCACCTGTGACCGGTTGCTTGCCAAATAGTGAGCCCACATTTATCTGTACTGCTAAGCCTTATATTGGCTACTTAGCTTACTTCGTCTTCTTCATCAGCCAGCATCCTTGGTATCTGTTCATTGAGTTGATTCTCGCTAAGTAGCCAATATAAGGCTTAGTCATCTTGCCAAATATAGCCTGTGTTGATGTATGAAAACTATGTTAGAACTGGTTTATAAATAGTTCTTAATGATTAATAAAGTGTTTACAACCTAATTCATAACCTAATTATAAACCCTTTATGAATCCTTTATAAGGGTAGTCTTATTGTAAAGTGGTACCCATTTTTTTATGACGTATAGAAAGCGTAAGTTGAACATCTGAAGCTTAAAGGTGGGGTAGGTAAGTTTGAGAAACCGTCTCGAGATACACTTTTTGTTATATTCCATGGAATGCTCTTAACATCCCGATAGCAATGAATATCTTATGCTTTTACAAAAAATCCATAAAAAAATGTCATCTGTGGAAGCCGTAATACTGTAAAAAGCATGACCAATCATTTTAGCCGGCCCGGCTAAAATAACTGGATGGCCTACCTGCCTGTCAGCCTTCCATCTGTGCACAAACTTATCTCGTGCCCTCATTGGTCATGTGCACGTTCGTGTGTGTTGGAGGAGGGGCAGATTATTTCCGGCTGTGTATTTTGTATCTTATGATGAATTGGAAATGGGGGACCCTGATGTAAACAAGACGAAAGTCTTTCTCTGGTCTGCATCCCCTTAACAATTGTATGTTTTGAGCTGTACTGTACTGTACCCAATATACAAGCTGTTAATAAACTTTTCAATCAATCAATCGAGCTGGTTTCTCCAAAATTACCTACCCCACCTTTAAGGTATACGGTATACTTACTTTTTTAATTAAAAGTAAAGAAAAGTAAAAAAAAAAATTCTCTAGCTTTAAGGATTTAATCAGACAGAATAAGCAAACCGAAGGCATTTTTGTAGCCTATGACGCACTGTGAATCACTATTATTCACTTTTTTAACATTTCATTAAAAAAAAAAGCTTTAAAAATCGACATCTTTAATTGAAGCCCTACTGCATTAAGAACGCCCTTGGTCTCTTCTCTTTACTTCAAGCTTTAGTTTGCTGGAAATGTGCTGAAAGAAGTTTTGTTCTTTTTATTCTCTCAAATAATTGTTCAGAAAGCATAGAACCGTTGTTTTTTTCATCTCAATTACACTACATACAGTCGTACAAGTCATTATATTTGTTTAATGAGTCATTCCTTGCCTTTATTGTGGTATTTTCTGCTTTTTTGCAGGACAATACAACAAGGCATTACCATACATATTGATGGGTGGGTTTGCCCTTTGTGGGGCCCTCTTGTGTTTCCTGCTGCCAGAAACTTTTGGAAAGCCTTTACCAGAAACCATGGCACAAATGCAGCCGATATGCGGGTGAGCATACACTACAGCAAGTTGCACTACTCACATACTGCACGTCTACTCGTCAGTGTTTCTTTATACACGTCTCTACTACAGATGTAGTTCCAAGTCCTCTTGATCACATTAGATTCTGTATCATCATAGTTAAGGGGAAACTCTTTATACCACTCTCACTGATTTATTTTATCTTCAATGAAGAGCAAATAGATGTCGAAATTGGTTACTATATTGCTGTTATTTATATTTGTATGTAGTATATGTTGCACGTTTGAAAGCTTTGTGCTCTTTCACATGCAGCACAAGACTGTTTGTAGTGTCAGGACTCAGTAGAAATGTAAAGTCCAACATGACCTTTAATAGCACTGCTGTTAAATCTTGTTAATGTTTAAACAGGGGAAGACGGAAGAAAGCAAAGGAAGATGAAAATGGAGAGAGCGCGACTGATTATCAAAATAAAGAATCCAGGTTATAGTTGATTTGTATTTTTCTTTATACTCACATGATTGCTCAATAAGATGTTTTAAATAAAGTTACTTTTATCATTTATTGTGTGTAATTCAGTTTGATATATTATTGTATGAAATGTCCACCTAACTTATTGTGAAGCACGATGTCAAGCCATTTTTATAAATTGAACATTTTGACACAGGAAATTGAAGACTGCATTAAGATTGAGGAGCTTTGTGGTTGTGAAAGCATTCTCTTCAAATAGCCTTTATAAATGGTTAAGTATCAGATCTGTCAGGTTTGGGGAAATAGGACCCAAGTGCAGTTCAAAAATACAAAAAGGTTGTTAACAAAAAGTGGCTTTATTAACAAAAGCTGAAGGCATAAACAAGAAACTAATAAACAGAAACAAAACCGGGGAACACGACAGACAGGAACAAACTTACAGACGGGAACAGGCAGGAGACATGGACAAGCATAGACGACAGGTAGCAGGGACATGAAATGACGACGAACAGACATGGAGCACAGGGGGAAGACAAGACTAAATACACAGAAGGGTAATCACAGGACAAGACACAGCTGGACAGGGTAGGCAGAAACACAAGGGCAACAGGTGAACACAATGAGGCACAATCAGACACACCAGGGAAACTAACGACGGGAACAAAACACACGGAGTAGGATCAGACAAGACACAAAGAGGAAAACATTTCAAAACAAAACAGGAAACCAGAGACAGAAAAAGACAAGACAAAACACAACACAGACAGATCGTGACATTACCCCCCCCCCCTCAAGGGACGGATCCCAGACGTCCCAAAAAGTCCAAAAAATTCCAGCAGGGTGGGTGGAGGGGGTCTGGAGGACGGGTTTGGGCTGACAGCCCAGGGGCACAGCGGAGGACCCAGAAGGGGTCTCGGGCGGACGGCCCGGGGGCAAGGCAGAGATCAAGGAGGGGGTCTCGGGCGGACGGCCCGGGGTCAAGGCAGAGTTAAAAAAAGGGCGAAGACCACAGCGGGCGAACTCAGGGGGCCGGGCATGAGAGCAAAGGCAGCGGCTGAAAGAGTCAGGAGGCCGGGCTCGAGGGCGAAGGCCACGGCTGGGGAAATCAGGGGGCCGATCTCGAGGGCGAAGGCCCCGGCACTCAGGGGGCCGGGCTCGAGGGCGAAGGCAGCGGCTGGGGAAATCAGGGGGCCGGGCTCGAGGGCGAACAAGAAGGCGGCGACGGGACAACCCCGGAGGACGAGCAGGAAGATGCCGACGGGACAGCTCCGGAGGCCGGGCAGGAAGGCGCCGACGGGACAGCTCCGGAGGCCGGGCAGGAAGGCGCCGACGGGACAACTCCGGAGGCCGGGCAAGACCCAGTATCGGCCGGACAGGAACCAGAGCCGACGGGACAGGCGTAGACGGGATCCTGAACATGACATGGGCTGGTGTCAATGGGACCCCGGATGGAGCAAGGGCTGGTGTCGACTGGACCCCCAACGGAACAGGACACAGAGTTGGCAGGACCCCCGGCGGGACAGGTGTCGGCGGGACCCCCAACAGGACAGGATATGGTGTAGGCAGGAAACCCGGCGGAGCAGGTGTCGGCGGAACCCCCAACAGGACAGGATCTGGTGTAGGCAGGAAACCCGGCGGAGCAGGTGTCGGCGGAACCCCCAACAGGACAGGATCTGGTGTTGGCAGGAAACCCGGCGGAGCAGGTGTCGGCGGAACCCCCAACAGGACAGGATCTGGTGTTGGCAGGAAATCCGGCGGAGCAGGTGTCGGCGGGACCCCCAACAGGACAGGACATGGGGTTGGCAGGACCCACAGCGGAACAGGTGTCGGCAGGATCTCCAACGATACTGGACGTGGAGTTGGCAGGACCCTCAGCGGAACCCCCAACGGCACAGGACATAGGGTTGGCAGGACCCCCGGCAGCAGAGTAGTCGGCGGGACCCCCAATGGGACAGGACATGGAGTTGGCAAGACCCCCGGCAGGAGAGTAGTCGGCGGGACCCCCAACGGAACAGGACATAGGATTGGCAAGACCCCCGGCAGAAGAGTAGTCGGCGGGATCTCCAACGGCACAGGACATAGGGTTGGCAGGACCCCCGGCAGAAGAGTAGTCGGCGGGACCCCCAATGGGACAGGACATGGAGTTGGCAAGACCCCCGGCAGGAGAGTAGTCGGCGGGACCCCCAACGGAACAGGACATAGGATTGGCAAGACCCCCGGCAGAAGAGTAGTCGGCGGGACCTCCAACGGCACAGGACATAGGGTTGGCAGGACCCCCGGCAGAAGAGTAGTCGGCGGGACCCCCAATGGGACAGGACATGGAGTTGGCAAGACCCCCGGCAGAAGAGTAGTCGGCGGGACCCCCAATGGGACAGGACATGGAGTTGGCAAGACCCCCGGCAGGAGAGTAGTCGGCGGGACCTCCAACGGCACAGGACATAGGGTTGGCAGGACCCCCGGCAGAAGAGTAGTCGGCGGGACCTCCAACGGGACAGGACATGGGGTAGGCGTCGGCCGTAGAGCCAACAGGATACGGGGGGCTGGCGTCGGCCGGAGAGCCAACAGGAGACGAGGTGCTGGAGTCGGCCGGACCACCGACAGGACACGAGGGGCTGGAGTGGAATCCACAGGTGGATAGGAGGAGGCAGGAAATGCAGCAGAAGACGTCAGAGTTGAGACCTGAGCAGCAAGGTTTGAGATGTGTAGAGCCATGGACTGATTGCTTTCAACTAAGGCTCGCAACATCTGCTCATGTTGGCCCAGAAGATTTCCCTGATGAGAAATGGCGTGCTGGACCGGAACAGAGGCCGGAACCATGGTTGCTGGGGCCAGAACTGGGGCTGGAACCATGGCTGTATGGGCCGGTTCTGGAGCCGGAACCATGGCTGTGTGGGCCGGTTCTGGAGCCGGAACCATGGCTGCTGGGGCCAGAACTGGGGCTGGAACCATGGCTGCTGGGGCCAGAACTGGGGCTGGAACCATGGCTGCTGGGGCCAGAACTGGGGCTGGAACCATGGCTGCTGGGGCCACGGCTGGAATCCTGGCCTTGCGTCTCCTAGAGACCCTTTGGAGGCTCCGTGGACCTCCTAAGGCAAGGCGGGATCCCGAGAAGGGGTTTGAGGCTTGAGGCTGGCACTCAGGGCTGCTAGTAAAAAGTCTTAGCTTCTCAGGCAACAAGCTCCTAAGCCAGGGCTTGCTGTCAACCTCCCTGCGTGCCTCGTTAAGGGCAGCCTCTTTGGCCTCTCTGGATGAGGCCCTCCTCCAGTCATTGAAAATACATTCCAGATTGTATTTAAGCTCATAAAGCTCTTGGCTAAATGAAAAAACTGCTGGGTCCATACTGGTCTGTTCGTACTGTCAGGTTTGGGGAAATAGGACCCAAGTGCAGTTCAAAAATACAAAAAGGTTGTTAACAAAAAGTGGCTTTATTAACAAAAGCTGAAGGCATAAACAACAAGAAACTAATAAACAGAAACAAAACCGGGGAACACGACAGACAGGAACAAACTTACAGACGGGAACAGGCAGGAGACATGGACAAGCATAGACGACAGGTAGCAGGGACATGAAATGACGACGAACAGACATGGAGCACAGGGGGAAGACAAGACTAAATACACAGAAGGGTAATCACAGGACAAGACACAGCTGGACAGGGTAGGCAGAAACACAAGGGCAACAGGTGAACACAATGAGGCACAATCAGACACACCAGGGAAACTAACGACGGGAACAAAACACACGGAGTAGGATCAGACAAGACACAAAGAGGAAAACATTTCAAAACAAAACAGGAAACCAGAGACAGAAAAAGACAAGACAAAACACAACACAGACAGATCGTGACAAGATCACTGCATGGGAATCCATCATAACAAGATTCAATGAGACATAAAGATAATGCATGTTTTAGCACAGATGTTGCAGTCATGAAATATGTGTAGTCATCTCATTCATTCAGGTAGATTGATGCCAAGTCAAATATAATGCATTAGTCTTTAATTATATGACATCTCCTCTTGTTTATCAGCAAAAATCCAGTGGACACACATGTTTAACACCGGAGAGCCTATTTTGTGACTGCTGGTATTTATTCTTACAGTTTCCCCAAAAAATATGTGTTTTCACATTTACATTTACATTTAAAATGATGTAAAATAACATACACAAATTGCTAGAAATTACAATCATATTTTTATCAGTGCATCACCAGAGGCTGTTTTATAAAAGTAACGCTTAAGCTAATATAGCAGCCATTTAACAGTAAACTGGCGGCACCATGCTTTCACTTTTAAATGTTTTCATTCTATATTTTAATACAAATATCTGAATGAAAATAAAAACCTTTTGGTGTATCTCGCACTATCCTTTTTATTATATCTACACTATGCTTTAAATAGATAGGGGAAACACCATAAAGACGTGTCATCTGTTTCCGTGGAAGTTACACAGTCATTTCACTTTCAGTTCAGTGCAAACAGGACGCTTAGACATTTAAAAAGCGCTGTGCATTATTTTTTTACAATTGAATATAAGACAATCCGTGCATTTTTTTTGTTGTAAAAATGTTTAGTGGCACCGGCCACTGTGGAGTGAAGGGGATGTTGGTAACCGGACCTCAGCCTGGCTCAGCTGCTCTGAATAACGTTGCCCATTTCGCCTGAAGGCTTGACTAAAGTAAAAATGAAAGCAGTGCAGCACCAACCGCTGCTTCTTTGTTCCAGTTGAGTTATCCAACGTGTACCTCATTTCTAGATGGATCTTCCTTCAAAGCATCACCTCCATATGGAATAATGCGATGGCTGCTTAACTAAAGGTGAGTTTTCTGTTCTTTATTTAATCTAAAGTGTGAAAATTCGCCTTGTTGCCATATGGAAATATTTCATGTGTTATGATGTTTACAAAAAGCAAATAGCCTAATTCAATGTGATGTAAAAGGCATAGCAACACTGGATTGATAAACAATAGTGTTTACTGTTTACTTTACACTTCTTGAGTTTTTCTATTTTCTTCTCTTTTCAACAAAATCCTGTGTAAATGAGAAAGTGAAAGCGAGGAACGAAAACCAGATTATATGACAATGATTTACAGCATCAACTGCATCATCGTCTGTTTTATTTCTATTTTCTTTCTCTTCACATCTTTCTCTTAACTGCGACTTTATGACTCACTCTTAAACATTTTCGTTTTGATCGCACATATAAATTGTTTTACAAGATAACAGTGGCATATTTGAATATACGATATTTATGATTTATTACTATCAAAATGTTAACATGTGAAATCATTGTTTAATCATACCCATCTAAAGACAGGGAAATATTCTTATTTTACATGTATTTAAATATATACTCCCAGGCCAGGCCTCATTATTAATGCCATCTGCGTATTTGGTCAAAGTGGATTAAAACGCTGCTTCATCATTAGACGCTAGATGTCGCTAGCGTCTAATGATGGATGGACAACATCCAACGTACTCTTTTAGCCAAGCCTTTTATTTGTTTTTGTATTGTTTTGAATGAGCATTTAACATTTTCTCATCTATTTGTATCTGGTTGCTGATATTTGCACTTTGCACGCAGCCATTTTAACAAAAACGGTGGTGGGAAGTACATTTAAGATAATCATACTTTTATATGTACAGTTTGTGCAACTATATGGCTCTACTCCAATACATTTCAGAGAAAAATAATAACTCACCAGACATTGTTTACGATTGAACCAGTGGTTTGCATTTGCATGACTTATTCTTTCTCCACCAATACAAAATAAATTATCTCATTAAACATTCACAGTGTTTTTGTTGTGTGAACCACACAAAATGATACTTGCAGGGGTTTTTTGTAATACTGGATTTAATTCAAAACTACTTTTGACACTTTGTTAATTTGTTACTTTGCAAATATGCATGTAGGACAAAAAAGGAAACAGCAAATAAATGATAATCCAATTTTATATAGGTTGGAATAAGACTACTTTTTACGTCTCTAAATAATTGTTCCACTTTTACCAGTTGCAACATTAAAGTGATCTAAACATTAGTGCAACAATAATCATAATTGAATACCATTATTTTGTCTGTAATGGGCTATTTGGCGTTATGAGTACTTTTTGGTTAATTAAGTTTCCTTTTACTTAAGTAGAACTTGAGTCTTCCCCCTCAGTTTAACACCTCAATAATTTAACACCCTAGGGGTGACTAAGCTTGAAGCTACTTTTGATACTTTAGCACACTAATATACCTGTTAAAATTAAAGTCACGTTTTGTATTATAATGTATGTGTATGTCATTTTATACTCGGGGTTAATTAACTAAATCTATCAGATTTCATAAGTGTTCAGATACCATTGTTGTTGTACAGCTTTAGATAAACACTGTACCATGAACAACCACTAGATGGTGCCAAGGCCTTTAATATGAACACCATGAACTTGACTTCTCTTACCCTCTGTTGATGGCATGTGGAAAGGGAAGTAGGCTATCAGGTTTCATTGTTGATAACTGATAGGGTGCCTGACTTGTTTATTTACTTACCTTGAAACTTTACCTTCCTGCTGACCTGATCACATATATCTTTGGAATTTGCATATGTCTGTAGAAGAGTTGACCTTTATAGTTTACTATTACAATATATATATATATTTTTGTTATCACAATTACCCTGCAGAGCTGAATAAGAGTCATGGTTAACAGACAGGAAAGTCATCTTCTAAACTAGGGCAGTGACTTTTGAACTACTTTGAACCCTGCCGGCCTTTTATATAACAGGATTGCAGGAACCTTTGTTCTAAACAAGTATCACCACCATATATCATAAACGAAGATTGACTTAACCTATAAAAAACGTTCCCACAGAAAAAGCCCGCCAAATATAAAATAGAAGGTGACTTGTGAAGCGATTTGAGTTACAGCATACGGATGCTTGAGCTTTAGGTATGCATTCGTCTTGTTCCTTGGAATATGTTTTGATGTTTAATGCCTCTGTTATCATCAGTTACCAGACAAGATGTGTACTGTATCACAGTAAGGCAAGTAGATAACCCCCAATTCATTGTTGAGTTATAGCTATCAAAAGCAAGTTGGAAATTATTTTTCCTTTGCAATATGTTTTCTATGGGGTATAGTGGTTGATGCATTAAAGAGAACTGAATAAGTAATTGATTTTGTGTGCCATAGGACAGTTAAGTCAGCGAATAGCTGAAGAATCTAGGCAACAGAGTGGCCTGCTAGAAACTGGGAGACTCGAGGATTTCTTGTAAATCACGTGACTTACGAAAAGTCATTGGATGCCGTTTATCATCTGGCCATAGGGTGGTGCTGCTGGCAGGGGATGCTGATGCATTTCTAATAAACCGGCCTTGAGCTAGGAAATCTTCTTGGTTTCTAACCTCCACCATCCCTCCCTGCCTTTGCAGTTGCCGCTTTGAAAGAAACTACTGTAACTTTGCTTTTTCTGTCAATAGGGTCAGCAATTCAAAAGTTAATCAGTATCAAACCCTAATTGTCTAACAGCACCAGGCACCATAATGGGGGGGAATTCTCCTTGAAGGACCAAGACAAACCTGCCCCATGATCACCAATGTTTTTGCACAATGTGTGAGTGAAAAATAGTAATCACCCAGAATCCTAGGGTCTAATACCCAAGACCTTTGCATGCACATACGTCACATTTGATATGGCTTGATGGCAGTGTAAGTATTTTAGGAAAGTCTTTCACTATGTTTTGATTTGTAATGTTATCCTAAAATACAAGACAAGGACTATTACATAGTTCAAATATTAATTTATTCAGGAAATCAGTGTTTTATCCACCAAGAGTCAATGCCCCTGTTTAGCACAATGTTATACAGTATATCTGTTGAGGATATCATCCTGGCAACTTCCTGTCTTTTTGTGTTACAGACCACTTATCTCACACATCGCAACTGTGGTGATGCAGGAAACCCAACCCATCTGGCACTCTGGTGAGTCTAAAACAAGCACAAAGAATCATTTGCAAGTATGATTTGATCCAAATCTGATGAAAAGCATACTGTCATGTCTGCGCCTCTCCAGTATTTTTCTTCACAAAACAAGCAATTCAGCAAGTAGATACAAGGTTTTCAGTTCCCTGACAATACACAGAAACCCTCTACAATGACACTTTCCAGATGTTTTATATGATGCCATGGCTTCAGTCCACGATGTGCTTGGGCAGTTTTATGTCTCTTATCTGATGAAAGCAGACTTATTATATGGTAGTGGGAAATGCAGTTGATCCCTGTGCCGTTAATTTTCATCCTGCACTTACGACCTCTAACACTCACAGGTCACAGGTGGGAGTTTTGGCTTCAGGTTTGTTGTCTTAAACCAAAGGTGGTAGTTTAAAAAAGGCTTCCACACAGGTTTTTACAGTTTTGCTTACAAGCTGGAAATAGATCATGCACTTGTTTGCTTTAAGACAGTATTTTCCTAGAAGGAAGAAAAGTAGATGTGCTTTATGCTTGACCACCATTCATTTGTCAAATCCTTCATATTGGTGTGAAATGGTGCGGTCTGCCTTAAGAAAAAGGCTAACAACAAGGGTATACAGCGATAAGTAATAACATGAATAGAAGTTGCAGTTAAAGCCCTGGTAGCCTGAGGTTGAGATTAGCAGCCGGCACAAAAGCAACATCTGTAAAACATAAACGCCCACATAAATGCATGCTTTTCTTTAACAGATCTATAGAATGTTTTGAGCATGTCAGCCTGCATGTTTATCCCATGGATGTATAATAAGAGGTTTATCCTCACAACTATTTGTTGTCCTCCTGCTTCCTTGTTTTGATATGACCTTTGCAATTCATAGTGCCAACACATCTAGCCTGTGGCCACACCCACAGCAGATGGCATGGTAGCACACAGACAGATATGTACAGCGAAAAATGTTGATAAATTGATGATTTGGCTTACGTACAGTCAGATGTATCTCTTTAAGTGATAATGTCAAAACACCACATGCAGTATGCTATTATAAAAACGTGTTAAGGACCAACAGGAAAGAAGTTGAGGGAACACTTTATTGAGAGTTTCCTATGACACAAGACAAAGAGCTTGTCAACTCTGTTAAATAACACAAAGCACATTGCAGGGAATGACTGTAGCTCATTCCATGAGTGCTGTTGGGACCAGCAGCTGTGTCGGGGATCTGCTTACTCAGATAACTTTTGCACTAGGATTATGTGGCACTCAGACCTACAAAGCCCTGACATATATTACTGTATTTATGGGGATCAGTTTAGGGATTTTATGATCTTCTAGGGGCACAAGAAGGTCAAGGATTCCTATTAATCAGCCAGGACAGTTCAGTCTCTTATCTGCCATCTTAATTCACTCACTTATTTGTTCTCGCTTATTTACTGCAGGTCTTGGCCTGTACTTCACTTTAGGGCCGTAGATGTAAACACTAAACCCCCTGGCATCTGCAAGAAATTTAAGAAGTGACTTTCACAGGAAGCAACACCTGCGGCTAAACCGACACGTGTCTGTCATAATCAGAGCAAAAAAGCTTGTGCAGTGGGCTGTCATTTTTTTCTGCAGCCACGTTGCTATATTAGATTGGACAGCAATCCTACCGTGTAATAAGTCCACAAGAAAAATAAAGCATGTGATTCTGAAACTGTCCACAAACAAAAGAGTCCCAAACATTACGTTTGTGTATGAAACTGCAGCATGTTTCTCTTTATGGAACTGTTTTTGGGCTTTGCAATGCATTTGCACCTGTCGGCAACCGTAGAAATAGCCTAAAAAACCCACTGAAATAGTTGCATAGCCATTATAGCACTTAGTCAAGCAAAAATTATGTAATCTGATTATATATTTGTAGGCTAACATACAGCCAACACCTATTTCATGGCTCTGAATATCAAGTAAATGGTTCTTTGTGACATTTAATAAAACAAAAAAGTGAAGTTGTTATAGTTTGAATGCCAAATGCAATCATATGTACATAAAACCCTAAAAGTGAACTATCCCAATCAAGCAGAACTCACATGGAGCCAATTTCTGAGACCAATATATGAGGCATTTGTGTTGACATGATATTTAGCAGCAGCTTGATTCTTCTCCAACTACAAAGTTGTGTAACATTGTTTAAGGGAAACAGTCTGAAGAGGGAAGAAGTGGGAGTGGATGGATTTCAAACAGGAGACTGCAGTCTGTTTCCTGTTTGCTAACAACAATCATAGTTGTTTATTTCAGCCATTAACATGATCTTTCTTAAACTAGTATATTATGCAATGACAACAAAGGTCCCTAACGTTTATTGAGTAGTTATTTTATCCAAAACTGGATAAGTAATGATTTTTTGGATTTTAGCCCAGCCAGTTGTAGACATACACTCTGTAAAAAGGTGTGTTACTAGGAGACAATGTATTTACACGTTTAGGCTCAGAAAGACTATCTTTACTCATGATTTATGACAACATTTGCATGAGACCTTTAATGTTTGAGTCAGAAGTATGACTACACAAGAAGTCATCATCCAGAGCCTGCAGGGTTATATAAAATGCATCATTCAGTAGAGTGTGATTCTTATAATAAGAATATAGGTGTAGATAAGAGTCATCCCTGCAGTAGTCTGAAAAACACACGTGGTTGATGCCATCTGAGGCCTGGTTTGACCGGTTTATTTTTCTACTCTGTGTCATATTACGGGCACTGAGCCACCCTGCCATGGCACAGAACACTTTTTGGGATGGGGTGTGTGTGTGGGTGTGGGGTGCATGTTGGGCTGCGTGAGTTTGTGTTTGTGTGTAAGACAGAGGCAACAGGGTTCTACTATTTCTAGTAAGTCAGCTGACTTCATTAAACTGTCTCCTCCCTTTTATGGCTCTCTATCTCTCTCAAAGACTTGCCACCCTAAACACACACACACAAACACACACACACACACACACACACACACACACACACACACACACACACACACACACACACACACACACACACACATAGAAATAGAAATATGGCTTTAGTCTTTATAGAAAGTCAGCTGACTTATTTTCTCTCTCCCTCTATTTCTCTGACTCTCTTGCCCACACCTGGCAGGCGACTTGTTTTTAAAGGTTCTTTCATGAATGTTTACATGAATTAGGTCTTTGTTCAGCAGTAGTCCAGGGATTGTTCAGTACGTGTTCTGCATTAAAAAACATTATTAGCAAAAGTGCTTAAAGTGTCAAAAGTAATTAAGGTACTAAACTCAAAAAAGGGCCCATCTGTGAATATCCCATGAATACATTTCCTACTGTTGGATTATTATTGCTAAGCATTTAGTTAATGAAGGTGGTACAAATCCTTTATACTAATAGTTTTTCACTATTAGGTTGTATATCTGGAACAAATCTAGTATAGCTATTGTGATCATGTTTTGAGTGTAAACTAGCTTAATCTGAAAAGTAAACTATTAGCTGTAGCTGTCAAATGTCGCAGAATCTGGACCCTAAGATTCTACCTTTAACTCTAGTGAGGCAGGAGTTGACAGTTGCATAACATAGAAATACTTAAGTAAAGTAAAAATACCTTACATTATTTACTCAGAACAGCATGCATTACATAAAGCAGGAGTTATTAATGTGGTTCTTTCCAACATAAGTTAGCTTGTTGGTAAGCAGTTGCATGAATTTGGAGCGGGATGAGGGTTCAAGGTTCAAGGTTCAAGGTTATTTATTGTCAAACTAACATAGCTACAGAGTAATTATGTAGTTGAAAATCTTAGGTCACAGGCTTCTCCAACAATGCAACATAATAATACAGATAGTAAAAACCCTCAGAGTCTATGTGATGTCATCCAGTCGAATCCTTTCTTTGCCTTTTACAGATGCAAACAAAGGTAATGACACATATCAGACATTAAATCAGATACTAAGCTTGTGACTAACCCATTAAAAACATTTCAATTATTTGTAATTGTTTGAACTGTACACTGAATGCAACGGGAAAGCTAATTAAGCTATAATTGCAGGTGTTCTTACTCGTGTTTCCATTTTGGATAAGAGTTACCATAATCTAGACGGTATTAAGTAAAGACATAAATACTTTGAGTTTAGAGATGCTGTTGGAGCAATACATTGATTTAAATTATTTAATAGTTCACCATTTACTTTCAGGTTGTTTTGTTAATAGTACATGAATTGTTATTTAGTGTAATTATTTTAGGCCACCTGATGATTATGTATCTATTGGAGACAGGTGGTGTTGGGATTGGCGCACCAGAGAGGCCATATGAAGCTGGGGAAGCGACAGTGCAGGAGAATACGTTAAACCATTGTTCTTTATGATGTTGGGTTTATGGAATACAATAAAAACATACTGTATGCCCAAAAGGATATTCTTGTAAACGATTCCCTTACTGGTGCCCCAGCAGCAGTTTCATTTTGTTATATTTCCTTATAGTTTTCGCCGCTACAGATGCTTCTCAATTGATGACTGATTGATTCGGTCGTTTGTCAAAGCTCAGAATTGAAAAAAAGTTGGTAGCTTGTTACCGGTTGGCATGAAGCCACGGCCCACTTTTTCCATGATATGTTTTATTACTGTGATTACAAGGGAATAACTTTTCAAAGTGGGGCAAAGTTCACATACCAATGTATCCAAGGAAGTTTCAACATCAAATCCATAAACATGTAACACTCTTCTTACCCCTTATTCTATCTCAATAAGTATTTAGTCTGCAGGTTGACCTGGATTTCTAAACCGGTATCTGCACGTTCTCTAGCGATGTGTCGTTGTTCGGTGGGATAAATGAGAGGACCTGGCAGTGCAACTGAGCCATATAATAATTGAGAAATCGGGTTGATTATCTTAATGACACAGGATTCCTGTAAATCTCTTTCCCAGAGCACCTGTGTTTTCACACGTTAACACTTTCTTTCTTTTTGAACAAACAGGAAAATAAAATGCAAAACATATTTAACGAACTGCCTGTGCTAGGGATTGTTTTGCTTTACAGTTGTTGTGATTACTAAACAAGATCAGTTTATCTGTATTAATGCCTTTTGACTGTAAGTTGAGGTGTCAAAAATGTCCCTTTTCTTATCCTACTATTCTCATAATTGACCACACAGAATAACCTCACGTTGTGTCGGATCATATCCCACAAGCTCACAGCAGACTTTTTATAAATGGTTCAACGAGAGACAGCTCTGGTGTTTCCCGTAAATCAGCAGACCAATTTCCACTTATTCACCCTCCCTCCCTCCCTCTCTCTGTCTCTCTCACAGCCACACCACCCACCCACACACAGACACACACACACACTCACACTCGTTGTCCCTCCCTCACCATCTCTGTCACACACTCCCACAAACACACACACTCAAGCCTGTTAAAAACATGCAGTCTTGAAATGACTCTCTCCCCAAAAGCTTCTTCTTTTTCTCAGCTTAGCTTTCAATCCTCACTTGCAAACAGATTCTGGAGAGTGATCCTGCACTCAATATCTGCATTATAAATGGATGATTTATTCATTAGACCTCATCGATTAGTATCAGCAATGTTATTTAGAAGAAGAAGAAGAAGAATATATACTTTATTAATCCCCAATGGGGAAATAACTTTTTTCACTGACATTGCATCCATTGGTTGATACACTTAAGCACACAGAACCACATGCAGGATAGGAGAGGGGGAGTGAAGGGGCAGCCAGTTCATTGGTGCCCAGAGCGGTTGGGTGTTCGGTACTTTGCTCAAGGGCACCTTGGCAGTGGCCCAGGAGCTGCTGTGGTGTGTCCCTACAGGCTAAGCCCCCTATAGAGACATGGTTGCACCTTAACACCCATTCAACTTGTAAATGACTTGGTGATTAACAAAGATGTCTTCAAATGTTGTCATTTATTATGATTCTAAACTTTCACAAACAATTTTTTCTAATGAGAATCAGAATACTTTATTCATCCCAGGGGGAAATAAGCAAATTTCCGTTGCAAAAAAACAAACATCTTTCTCTACAAGGCTGTTTAGAGAGGGTGCATCTTTAGAAGCTACTAAAAGCAGTTACTAATAGAAAAATAAGATAAAATACCGGGTTAAAAGTTGAAAATATAAAGAATCTAGCATGCACTATTGGCCCATGCGGACTATATGCGACTTTCAGAGACTATTGTGGGGATTTTGTGTGAATTACTTCGATAAGAACTACAATTAGCCAACTTCTGCCTTGAGCTTCCTGCTATTGTTTTCAGCTTTCTCAAAAACCTCTCAGACCCTCTCCTGTGCTGCAGCATGGGCAGTTTGAAGAGACACAGTAGGCCTGTCAAAAGAGGTTATGGCGGGTTTAAATTTAACGTTAGCTCAGTTATATTCAAGCATATATGGATAAGCATTTTTGCTGTAGTAAATAATTTTTAATAACTGTCACATGATTTAAAATCGTACCGCCTAAAGTAAATAAACTTGTCTTTGTTCGAAACAAACATCTCAAAAACTTGGGATGAATCCAGCTGTGAGTGTTCAGTTTTGGGATGAGTGTACTGCAGGGAGTGAGCCCCTGTGGCCTTATGAGTCACAATGAAACTAATACATAACTGCTTAAAAAGATGTTGTTATGTTTTGATAATGCTGAGTGTAATAATTAGCTGAGTCATTAAACACTAAAGATAGTGGAAACAGACACTGTGAGCTGGCAGCCTCTCTCTTTATCAAATTAAGAGTTTCTGCCTGAAATGCCGATTGGGTGACTTTTCCTTTAGCACGTGGCAGGGTTTCTTCAATTCTTTACACGTTAAGACCTATTTTCACCTTTATTTCCTTAAAACTACGGTAATCAATTGAAGTAAAAGGTGAGATTTACATTTTGCGACCTGTATTTATCCAGGAAAAGTCAACAGTAAGAGGCAGAAGGGAGAGGTGCACATTTGCATAAAATGACACACATAGACACTCAAAGAAATATTTCCCTGAGGAACTCCCACGTCTTCCTCTATAAATTATCACCAACTGACACCAACATCCTATTTGTATTTATAGGATTGATACTAAATAAATATCCAGTTGTAACAGGAAATGGAGAGAACAACACGTTATCCATGTGTGTTTCATGTGTCTCGGTTGGTATGCACTGTATTGTCCAGCAGCATATTTGTCTCGCCTAACAACATAATTAAATCAAACCAAATGGCATCACCATACCTGAAACTCAACCCACTTAACCAGGAATGCTATTCGTTTTTTTTTTAGAAGAGCGACACACCCATATCTATTTAGACTTTCCTTTTCTTTTTATGAGCTCTTGTATCGGTGCCTTTTTATTAGACAACAACCGTAGAGCTGTTATGTAAGAATCGTTCAGATCTACAACACGGAACAAACGGCAATACTGTATTTAACTTTTTTTGTAATCTCCTTTAAGTCAAAGTACAGAGGTTCATAAAGTAACACTATCTGAAATGCCCTCTGAGTGTGATGTATAATCACCTATGACTAATATATTATGGAATTGGCTGTTTGCATTAATACATAAGCAGAATTTAAATGGAGCTTATTTAGGCTCACACATTAACATGAGTAGTTTATAACAATGTGTCACTTTTCTATACACCAGTCATGTGTTTTGAATGTAAAATGTATATGCAAATGATGTTTTCAATGTAGTATAGTAAAATGTTCAAGATTTGCCTCTTGATTGT